>NC_142870.1:9764100-10076000 GCF_051225735.1 Oryctolagus cuniculus | reverse complement strand
GTACCTTAGCCTTCTTGTCTGCACCTGAGTGCTTTGTGCAGTTCCCAATCTGCCAACTGTCTGTAGTGAACCTGCATTAGGCCAGGAAACCCTCGAGGATGGGTTTATCTTAATCTGTTAGAGGCCCTAGGACTGAGTCCAGAGCTGCACCTCCAAGGACCCTCAGCCAATGTCTGTGTTCTGGATAAAAGTATCTCAGTATTCTTAGGCATTTAAAGGGGAGAAGGGAGTAATGTTACCACAACACATCCAGGTATAAGTCTCTACTGCCTGCAAGATGAAGTTCAACCATCTGGCTTAGGATAGCCTGGCTGACTCAGACTGGCCCACCATCATTGCCTTCCAGCTCTACGCTCAACTTGTCATTGACCCACTCACCCGACCCAACCATATACTCAGCTCTTCCCACTGTGCACATGCTGTTCCCCTTCCCTGGGTCACTCTTCCTTGATCTCTTCTCAATGTGTGAATCCTAACTTGAGTTGAGGCTCCGGACACCTTCTGGCCTGCCATCCTCTCAATGGCCATGGCATTACTGAGCACGCTGCTTGGTCCTGTGTAGCTGTAGAATGCTACTCCAACTATTCCATATCTATGTGTCTTCTATTTCCAAAGACACCATAGCTACCGGAGGACAAAGTGACAGAGCTCTCTTTGTGTCCCCAAGAGGTGCAGCATTCATGCAGTCAACACAGAGAACAAGCTAGCGACAAATCCAATAGAAAATGCTAACGTTTTGGAAATGACAGCGACTCAGTGTGTGTTTTCCTTTCCAAGTCCCTTGGAAAAATATTGAGGGTCGCTGAATTCAGAAAGAACATTCCAGAATTGCAGGATTAAATGTGGCAAAGCTCCTTGAGACGTTGAGCCTTTACAGCTCAGACAAGCTCACAGAGGATCACAGGTGCGCCTCTACATCCCAGGAAGAGGAGTAAGACCCTAGCCAAACAGTGTGTGAGGGAGAGGGGACTGACAACCGCCAGGGCAGCTTCCACCTGGTTAATCATAAACCTGACCATCATCAGAACAAAGCGCCCATTAGTCCTGCCCTTTGCCCAGGGCTTCTTGCTGGAAATGCCAGTGCAGATTTGCAACATCAACTTTCTCCTGCAGGCGGAACATTCATAGGAATGGTCAGCTCTCATCAGGAAGCTGCCATGTCACAACAAGTCTGGGAGCGCGCAGATTGTGGGTGGTCTGTGCATCTGCAGGCGCACCGGGCTTGGGCTGGGGGCCTGCGTTTCTCCAGCTTCGGAGTATTCAAATATGGAGATAACACAGAAAGCCACGGTCCCCTACCCCCCCAAAATGATCAATACTGGAAGAGGACTAGACTCAAAGTCCTTAAAAGTGACAGAGTTTTTTTCTAAATAGAAATAGCACAGATTCGCCTCTTCTCTCTGGAGAGTTCTCATCATTTCCTCCCAGTCTTTGCTCTCCAGAGACCCTGGAAATATCTACAAAAGCATGGTTTCTGGAGCATTTTCCAGCACTGAATCACAC
This sequence comes from Oryctolagus cuniculus, assembly GCF_051225735.1. Classification (NCBI taxonomy): domain Eukaryota; kingdom Metazoa; phylum Chordata; class Mammalia; order Lagomorpha; family Leporidae; genus Oryctolagus; species Oryctolagus cuniculus. The sequence continues at coordinate 10,074,497 of NC_142870.1, read as the reverse complement.
GTTTCATGCAGAGCTGAGACCTGGCTGCAAGGCTCCACGGGGAGAAAGCACAGGGTTTCCTGTTTGGACCTCCTGGAGAAAGTGACATCTACAGAGACTTGATGAGGCCTGATTCCTGAGGTCCACCCAAATATGCTTTGCTTGAAGGCAAAGGAAGCCCACAGGCCAGGGGGTCATTGACAGAGGGAGGACGGAAGAGGAGGTGCAGGTGATAAAACCGGAAGCAGTTTGGGTTATGCAAATGAGCTTTCCCGCCATCAGAGCAGAGGCAGGCCCTGGCACCAGTGTGTTCTCAGTGCCTCAGGGCTCCGGAGGGTGGAGAAGAGGGAGCTGCAGATGCCGCCTGCCCCACGCCCATGGTGGATCTCAGTCTGAGACGGAAGCCAGAGCTGACGCGCTGTGGTCCAGGCCGAGATGCAAGTGAAAATGTTGATAGCAAAAGAAAACAAGTGACTTAGTAAGTGTAGCTTGCACATCTCTTAGCCAATGCCCTTAAAATAGCGCTGAGTGTAGCCAAAATACATTGACTCACAACTTCGCTTCTCTGGAAATGAATGGAAACTTCTGACCAAGGTCCTGGTGAGTGGCCTTGGAGACGAGGCGCAAGGAATGGGGGGCTGCCTGTTAGCCTCAGCTCACCTCCACCCTGGGGGACCAGTGAGGAGCATGCATGGACTTGGTCTTCCTCAAGAGAAAAATCCATGCCGGCAATAGCCACGAGGCAGGACTCCCGTTCTTCAGGCTTTGGGCCACGCATTCCCTCTGCCTGGCAAAGTGAAATAGAACCCTGGAGTCAGACAGTTTGGGTCAGACCCTTGGAACCTGAACATCAATCTTGGCCTTAGTTTTCTCATCTATAAAATGGGGTCAACAGTAGTAGCTACCCTGTGAGGACTGCTCCAAGGGTTCTATGAGTCATCTACAAAGTACACAGAATAGCAGCACACAGCTAGCCACAGTGGAAGTGAATGTGCAGTAAGTAACTGAATAAATGAGGCAGTCTTACTTTTCCATGTGCTGACTTTTTTTTATCATCTATCAGGGAAATTTTATTTGTTGGCTATTTGTGAAATAAACAAGAATCATAGAAACACCAAACACAGCCATTGAATTAGATGGGTGTGCATGCGTGTGCACACACACTACAGAATTGCTCTGAGCCTCACGATGCCACCCTTTCCACGTCCAGTGCTGGGGCCGGCGAGAAACGAAGCTCTTCCATCCGGGGGAGCGGTGTCGGCACTTGGCTTGCGAGATGAGGAGGTGGAAACAGCTTAGTTCTGAAGCCAGGAGGAGCCCAATGGGGGTTTCGTCTAGTTTCTGCCTGAGTGTGGACCATGCAAAGTATCTGCAGGGATCCACCTAGCCTCCCCAGGGAGGCCTGCACCAGCATCCCTCTGCTGAGCCCTGACAGCAGGTGTGTTGGGATGGGGACAGGACCCTGGACGACAGGTCTTGCCTGGAGGCTCCTCCCACAGGGGACAGGGACAAAGGAGAATGCACCCACCCCTGCCAGGCTAGTCCAGGCGCTCTCTCACTCTCATCCAATAGCTGAGCCTCTCCTTCCCCAGGGTGGAGGAAGACAGAGGCAGAAAGAAATTCAGAGCCATTGCTTGATGCTTGCCAGCTGGCGTGAGCTCCCATGTGTGAGGTTGCCGAGGCCGCCAGGAGCAGGTGAAATGGCCCAGGCACACCTATCAGTGAGAAACAGGTGCTTTCACGCCAGGGAACAGTCATGCTGAGCATCAGAAGCAGTTTCTGGAGCGTCATTGTCCACTGCAGACTGAGCACAGGTTAGCAGGTGGCTGAGGGGTGGCGAGCACAGTGACTGTTCCTGGAGGAGCTGCTGGTGCCTCTGTGGTTACCAGCAACAGCCAGGAGAGGGGTGCGGCTTAGCTTTGAGCACACTAAAGAGAGCTGAAGCATTTGTACCAGGTTGTGCAGTCAGGGGACAGGGTAGGGGGTGAGGAGGAGCTGTGGATGCCTCCCCACCGCCCCAGGAGAGCTGGAAGTGCACCGGCTGTCATGGGATGGGAAGGAGACGCAGCCTGCCCTGTTCCCCTAACCAGAAACCTGTGGGTTCAGGGGAAAGTTGAATCCCCAGCTTTCCGGGGATGGAAAAGCTTGGAGTCAGAACAATTGGCGATTTCAGCAGTCATTGCCTATCATTGCACTTCCGGTCCCAGCAGCGTTTCCGCTGTTTAGAGATAAGAGACCGAAATATTTCCAAGATCACAGATAAGGCACACGGCCATAAAATAATTAGGCAGAGATGAGTTTTGAGTATTTATTACCCGTGCCTAACTCTAAGCTTATACAATTTCATTTTGAATGACGTCTACATTTTGATCACTAGCTTGCCATATCCTGAAAGTGAACAAACAGATGTGAGTGTGAGCTCACAGAGCCCTTGTGCTGTGCCTGTGGGAAGAGGAGCACCCAGAGAGGGCTGCCCTTCTCCTACGGTAATGCCCTGTTCTGAACCATTGGGCGAAGGCTGCTTCAGCATTGGGAATGGAAGGGGTAGGGAGCCAATGGCCATCTCCCTCCCTTACACAGACCAAGGGCATTCAGGTGCTTCAAGTTCACGTGGGGCCAGCAGGGCGGAGCAGGGCTCCCTGTACTTTGTGCCCCAGCTGGGCAGCCCTGCCCTGTGGAAGCCAGTGGTGTGCTGTCTCTCAGGGCAGCTCCCCTGCTACAGATGTGTAAGGATACAACTGAGACTGGAGCTGGAGTGTGGGGACAGAGAGGGGGTTCAGGAACCTAGGTCAGATTGCTTGGTTCACAGAGTGCATTTCCTTGAGAGGCTGGGTGCCAGTGAGACCCGGGTAGCTTCCAGGAGTTTGAGGGTCTTACAGATTCTTCCCTTATCAAATACATAGAGAAATAGATGTATGGATTACGTTAAACACATGTCATCATAAATACTTATATGAAATGATTTTGTTTGCATATTTTATATTTATATACTTTATATATTATATGCACTTATTAATATGTATATAGTGTATGCATATATATTGATACATATACAGCACATTAATATATATTAAAATACAACTCAATAAGCAACTAATTACAAAGATACTTCAAAAATTTGTGGAGGGGCGGGTGTTTGGCTTAGCTCTCAGACACGACTTGGAATGCCCATGTCCCATATCAGGGTGCCTTGCTTGGAGTCCCAGCTACACCCCAATTCCAGCTTCTTGTTATTTGCACCCTGAGTATCAGCAGATGGCAGCTGAAGTACTTGGGTCCTTGCCACCTGCATGGGAGACTCAGATGGAGTTTCAATTTCGTGACTTCAGCCTGGCCCAGCCCCAGCTGTTGTTGGCATTTGGGGAGAGAGTGAACCAGTGGATGGGAAACCTCTTTCGGCCAGTCTGTTTGTCTCTCTGCCTTTGAAATTTAAAAAAAAAAAGGTTTGTGAAAGTAGAATTAAAAATACTTTTGAACTTCATGGAGGGATCTTCCAAAAAACCCAGGAATATGCCTACCTGGACAAACCTGTGCAAAGTTTTCAAAATTGTTACACCAAAATAAACAACTTTTATTCAATTTTTTAAAAAATTCATTAGTTTTTAATTCATTTTTTAAAAGATTTTTATTTATTTATTTGAGAGGTAGAGTTACAGACAGTGAGAGGGAGAGACAGAGACGTCTTCTTTCCGTTGGTTCACTCCCCAGATGGCTGCAATGGCCGATCTGAAGCCAGGAGCTAGGAGTTTCTTCCCTGTCTCCCATGTGGGTGCAGGGGCCCAAGTGCTTGGGCCATCTTCTCCCGCTTTCCCAGGCCATAGCAGAGAGCGGGACTAGAAGAGGGGCAGCCGGGACTAGAACAGGCGGAGGACTAACCCCCTCGTTTTTAACAGATAAGATGTGCTTTGTAGATAGAGTTTGAAGAACATAATGATATTCTCTTCCTCCCTCCCTCACACCCTCCTTTCTTCCCCCACCTTTTTTAGTTTTTGAGATAACATATTTTGAATTTACATTATAGTAAAAAAGGTTTAATACTTCACCAAATAAGAAGTTTAATAAGTAAAAAGCAAAAAGACTCTAGTGAGAATATAGACAATGACGATAAAAAGTAATTGAATGGGGAAATGACCATTTCACCCACGGACAGTAAATTTTAAAGTAATCACAGATCATTACAACTATAGCAGATGAACTTTTTGAAGTCTCCTTGCATTTAGCCTGGCACGTGGCAGAACAACAGACAGACCACGAATCCCAGCCTCCCTTGCAGCTAGGTCGCCAGCGTTTAGGTTCTGGTCACTGGATTGAGAGAAAGGGTGTTGGGGCAAATTTCAGATCCTGCTCTTGACGGGAAGAAGGAGATCTAGGCTCCCTCTCTGCTGGCTGAAATGCGGATGTGATGTTGAGGGCTACAGCAGCCGTTCTGACACAGGAGACAAGAGCTAGACGTAGCAGAGGGTGGACCATCAGGGTGAAGAGGCCTCGTCTCCATTATTGCAAAGGTGCTGTGTCAAGGCACCAAGATTTCTACCAAGGAGATACATACACTTCTATCCTGCTTAAGCCTTGTTAGTTTCGATCTCTGGGCTATGATAGCCTAATGACACCCCCACATAACAAACTGTGCCGTCTGTCTATTTAAAACCAGACCTCGTCTGTCCTGGAAGATGAGCTCTGAGCATTCTCCAAAAGACTTCACAGAGTTTCAGTCCAGTCTCTGCATCTTCAGCTTAGCTTCTCCAACAGTGAGTATCGGTTTTATAGTCCATTTCCTGCCCTAAAGGACTGCATTACTGTAGCACCAGTCTGGGTTTTCCTTTTGAACCAGCTTGACTGTGAGTTGAAGTTGACTTTGAAAACACGTCTCTGAGATGGCGTAGGCTGATAAAAGTGCCTCTTCCAGCACAGCCACCTTGCTGCTTTACGTCTTCTCTGAAATTCTCAGGGACCAGACAGAGCACACTGGGCATATTCTCTGCAACATCTGAGACATAGCAAGGGATCTGATTTTGAGAAGGAGCCAGAAGCCGTTCGAGACCAAGACTAGCAATGAATAAGGTGGCTAATGAAGCCTGGTAATTGTCGTTTCAGTCCGAAACGAGGTGTGAGCTGAACCTAAGGAGGATGCTTTACTGTTTAACCAACAGACTGACCTGAAAGTCATTTCAGAGAGCAGATTCAAAGTTGTTTCAAATAACAACAGCGCTTTATTTTTCCCAAGGGAATGCTTTGAAGCACACTACAATTATACAAGTGTCAATTCTGAAATACATAGTAAAAAATCAAGTTTATGACTTTCTATTCATAATTTAGATGCCCTAAAAATATTCAAGAGGTTGACGAAGAGAGGGTGTGTGTGTGTGTGTGTGAGTGTGTGAGTGTGAGTGTGTGCTTGTGCGAGAGAGAGAGAGAGAGAAGGGGGAGAGAGGGGGAAAGAGGGGGAGAGAGGGAGAAGGAGAGAGAGAGAGAGAGAGAGAGAGAGAGAGAGAGAGAGAGTTTCTATCTGCTGATTCACTTTCCAGATGGTGGCAAACAGCAGGACTGGGCCAGGCTGAAACCAGGAGCCAGGAGCTCAGCTGAGGTCTCCCATGTGAGCGGCAGTGACCCAAGTGCTTGGGCCATATCCTGCTGCCTCCTACGGTGTGCAATAGCAGGAAGCTGGAACCAGGAACCGGCACTGGGACCCCAAGCCAGGTACTTGAAATGAGATGTGGCATCTTCTCCAGTAGGCCAAATGCCTGCCCATGCCTAGACATCATTTTATTTGTTCATTTATGACAGTTTCTAAATGAGAAATGAGCGCATTCAGGACATGCTGGTGAGGACCTTGGAGTTACTAAGGGAATCACCATGCACAGTGTGAGCAGTGGTCAGTGAAGAGCATTCTTTCTTGAGTGTGCTCCAAGACCTCATGGGCTGGCTCCAGAGAACCTGGACCCCTCACATCCTCCCCAAGCAGCCCCATGCCCTACAGCAGTCTCCAGCTATAGCCAGCCATGCCCAGTAACCCCACTTCCTTCTTCATACCAGGCCTGTGCTCTGCTGGCCTCTCCTCTCCTCCCTCCCTAAGAACTAACCACCCTTTGGCCTCAGTTTCCCTTCCTTCATGCCATTGCAAAGTTGGGTTATTCTCCATTAGGCTCCATGCCTACCTACCCACCATACACGGGGTCTTTATATGAGGGCACTTTAAAATGTTCCTAGAAAAATGGAATTGAAAGCTTACTTTGGTGCAAAAAAAAAAAAAAAAAAGAAATTCATGCCTAGTTTTTTCATAGTATGCATTTCTACGAACTTTTTGAAGACGCATGTATGCATATATTTTCAAAATGTTCACCCCCAAATGAATGCTTCTTTCAGTTTCGTGTGCCACAGACTTTCTGAATTTCTCTTGTATTTTGGGTCCAAGAAAGGAGGCTGGAGCGGGAAGAACGTGGATCATCAGGAAGAAGAACAAAGGCAAACCTGAACCCCCCCCCCCCCACCACCACCAAATGGAATCTCCACCGGGCAGCTCAGTGCAGAGGGCACAGCCACGATGTGGGGGGGGGGGGTCCCTCGTGCACAGCTGCCCACAACAAGCTTCCTGCAGGAGCCCCACGCCTCCCCAGCAGAAGCCCCCTCCTGTGAGACCTCCATGGCTCCCTGGGCGGCCCACAGGACTGCTCTGTGCGCTCTGCGATTCGCCGCGTGGGCAGAAGGGTTTTCAGCCTGGTTCTCAATGACACCCTCTGCCTTGGACGGTCAAGTTGTTTGGTTTCCAGCGAATCCTGCGGTTGTACCTGTGGTTACCCTCTGCCTTCTCATCTGCCTTAGCTTATCTGATAACACAGCAGGGGAGGAGGGAGCCTTCAACATCCCCCCAAAGGGGAAGTTTCCGGCCAGGGACACTTCAAGATGGAAATCAATATGGATATTGGGTTTTGCAGGGTCCTGTTTACCCCAGATTTTGGTAACCCAGGCCTCGCGTGGGTTTCTGGGCCCTCTGTTTTTGTTTGCTTGGCTTTTAAAAATCAGATCGAAGCGTTCCACACTGCAGAAGCAGCAGGTGCTTGGGGTGGTGTCATTTTCATGACCGCTCCTCCATGACGGTCCCTTAACGGGGAGCGCTGAAGGGGTCTTCTTCCGGGGTGGGGGACAAAAAAGCGGGTACTGAGCATCTCAGAGAGCAGAAACGGCGGGGACTCGGGGCAGCGACAGGAAAGAGGCGGCGGCGCGGCGGGGCACCCAGCGCTGCAGTGGCGAAGGAACCGCTGCAGAAGCCGCCAGCCCGGCCTTATCAGCCGCGCGCAGGCCTGTGGTTTGCTCGCTGTCGCAACCCTGCTTTAACTGCCGGTTTATTTTTCGACAAACAGGATGCTTCCATCTGAGGCTGTCAGCATCCCAGCTCTTTGAGAGAAAAGAGGTAGTGCAAGGGGGCCCCACCCCGGGGGGCCAGGCCTGGGGGCTCTGTTTCGAGAGGCTTCCCAGAGAAGCGCAAAAGCAGCAGGTGCAGCCGCTGGGCGAGTGCCAGGAAGGGCGTGCAGGGCAGGAGGGCATGGGTGGGGGTGAGATGCACCCCACACTCCGGGCTGACACGGGCCCCACTGGCCCCCTCCTGCTTTGCAAGCGTCCTGGGTGGGGAGAGGCCCCAAGAATCGAGGAAAACCTGCAGATTGAGGACAGGGCCGCTCCCTCTACTATCAGGCGCATCAGCCGAGGGCCCTCGTGGAAACAGACTCTGATTCAGTAGGTCTGGGCTGGGGCCTGAGAGCCTGCATCTCTGCTGTGACCGCGCCTGAACAAGACCTGGCGGAAGAGCCGGAGCAAGTGAGTCCTAATGGATGTGCACGTTTGTAAGCAAAGCCCCAGGATCCCTTAGTCCCAAAGCTCTGGTTTGGTAACAGCCACCTTGCTAAGGGATAAGGGCATTCCTTCATGTTCCTGAGGGAAGGAAAGTTAGACACAGTGTCCCAACTCAGGCATTCCGGTGAGGCTGCGCTAGGTTTGCAGCCAAGCTGTGGTGGGGGAAGGGTGGGAAGTCACACACACACACACACACACACAATCCAATCCAACCAGGCTCTTTCCTCTCCATGGCTGCATTTACGTGGCCCAGTGGGAACTCACACGTGCCCACAGTTTTCCAGAAGCTGGAGAGTTTGCTAGAACAGCATGAAAATTGGAACCCGGATCTAAGTGTTTTAAACCCAACTCGATTTCAGACCAGCTCTAGGGTCTTGGGGGTGCGCACTTAACAGGTGCCTCGTTTGAGTCATGTTTAATTAGTAGTATTGTGTGGGGGACTAGAGAGGAAACCCATCTGTGTGAATAGTATCACAAGAGAAGATCCAGCTGCCTCCAACGGTCCCGCCAGGGGCAGTGCTAGCTGCCAAGTGCCTGATGGGTTCTGCAGAGTTTTACTTGGGCGGGGGTGAGCATTTGTCCCAGTGGTTAAGACCCTGCTTGGGAAGCCCCCATCCCATGTTGGAGAGCGAGTCCTGGGTCAGCTCCCAGTTCCAGCTTCCTGCTGATACAGATCTCGGAGGCAGCCGTGAGGGCTTCAGTGTAGGTCCCTGCCACTCACATGGGAGACCTGGATTGGATTCCTGGCTCCAGACTTAAGCCTGGCTCAGCCATAGCCTATTGGGACATTTGGAGGCCGAACCAGTGGATAGAAGCTCTCTCTTTCTCCGTTTCTCTCTGCTTCTCAAAATATATAAAAATAAATTTAAAAAATTAAATTTTAGTGAAGTAGCTGATTTGGAAAAAAAAAAAAAAAAAGGAAGTTTCAGCTGCTTAAAAAAAGAAATTGTCCTCAGGCCTGAGGCCTAATAAAAATTCTATTTTGATTTCATCAAAAACTAATCAAAGACTTCCTGTTATAGTTTCTCAAAGGACACTAATTCTACAGGGCCATTAAAATGCAGTTTCCCGGGCCACTGCCCGACTCATGGTTTCCCAGAGTGGGTGCCAAGAGCTGCATTTTAACAAACACTCCCGAGAACTGGTACACATCGCCAGGGTAGGACTCCCCGGGCTCTGGGTTCAAGTCCAGGCCTCTTAGTACAACATGCCAAGATCTGGCTGGAGTCCTTAACTGCCTTGGGTATCCCTCTCTCAGGCCACCCACTGAGGGGCTGCCTCATTCACCGCATCTCCTGTGTCTTCCCCAGCCCTGCTATGAAATAACTTGCCTCTTCCTCTCCACACCCTCCTGGGACTATACTTCTCATTCAGCGCTCGGTCACTCTCCTGGCTTGTGGCCAGTCACGGAGCGGGAGTGCGACTCAATTCTCATGCTTGGCCTTTACCTCCTTGAAGGCCATTTTATGACAGAGATAATATTTATAGTCCAGGCTTTTGAGAGGCACACGTGGGCCAGATAGTAAATTCACCATTAGCTTTTTTTAAATTTTTATTTATTTTCTTTATTTTTTATTTTTATTTTTTTGCAGGCAGAGTGGACAGTGAGAGAGGTAGAGACAGAGAGAAAGGTCTTCCTTTACCGTTGGTTCAGCCTCCAATGGCCGCTGCAGCCGGCACACTGCAGCCGGCGTGGTGCTGATCTGAAGCCAGGAGTCAGGTGCCTCTCCTGGTCTCCCATGTGGGTGCAGGTCCCAAGGACCTGGGCCATCCTCCACTGCACTCCCGGGCCATAGCAGAGAGCTGGACAGGAAGAGGAGCGACCAGGACAGAATCCGGCGACCCTACCGGGACTAGAACCCAGGGTGCCGGCGCCGCAGGCTGGGGATTAGCCTATTGAGCCGCAGCGCTGGCCCACCATTAGCTTTTGACTTCCGTACTGGACTGAGTGTGAGGAAGCAGGCACAGTCTCTGTGGTGCTCAGATCCCTGCAAGTGTCCTGGATCTAGGAGCTAGGAAGCGAAATGGGCAATGATGAGAGGGCAGTATGAATCTGGTTATATGGGAGACTCCAGTGAAGTGGGGAAAAGGGAGGCTGGCACCCCTCCCACCCACTAGTCTGGTGTAGAAGTGGGGGGGGGGCTCTGTATTAACATAGTTTGTATTCTACTGGAAATCTAGATTGCCAAAGAGGGGAAGCAAATGCTGTTTGTTCTTCATTCTCACTCTGCAGTGATAGACTGGTGACCTCTCTCCCCGACTCCCCCTCCTCTTCTGCTCCTCCTGACCGCCCACCTTCCTTTTTGCCCAACTGGGGCTCAGTTCAAATGTCCAAACCCGTTCTCAAGTTAGAGGGCATTGCAGTGCTTGGTCTGTAGCTAGGCGGACGAACAGAAGGCAGCATACGAGGGAGCTGGCTTGAAGCGGCTGAGCGGAAACCAAGGATGCTGCCTCAGTTTGGGTTCTGACACGGGTAGTGGCATTGGCCATCCCATCTTGGTTTTCTTTCTTGGCTTTTCTAGGTTTCCATGTTCTTGTTTTGGTTATTAGAACTCAGAGCCTCCATGTTTTCATTGATAGCCAGCATAAGGATATTGGTTTATTGGGTGGATTATAGGGTGTTGAGCAGGTAAGTGGTATTATGCCTAATAACCCCTTGCCTCCTGGCTCCTAGATCAGCTGTGCTTCCTGAAGAAATGCCTCCTGGGATTCCTGAATGCTCCTTCCTTCACCCAGACCCAGCCACACGTCCATTGCTCTTCCTGCTCCACTTGGCTGCTCTCCACTCCTTGCTTTCTCTACAAAGGGACTCCTTCAGCTTGTGTGGGAAATTCACCTTCTTGGGCTTCAGACATATCCCCATTACTGGTCATCTGGTCACTGTCCTCACTAGCTTGCTGGTTCCCCCTTACTCCACCTCCAGCATGCCTGCTTTCCCCTTATCTCCTCTCTCCAGCCCTTGATCTGGGGTCTAGCTTGGGCTCTTTCATGCTGTCTTCTATCAGTCCTTTTCCTTTTCCTCTGATATTCAAAGTCCTCATGGCAGTCCTCAGATCTTGTGTTGAAGGTAATAGCTCCCTTCCACAAAATACAGTAATTGATCCCCCTTTACAATGCAAGCTGCATACAATAGATTCTGGACCATAGAGGTCCTTGGCACTCTCTAGGTGAATATAGCTACCATAACTTCCAAGACCTTTCAGAGTCTCTGCCTACCCTTTGTCAGGTACTGTGCTCCATATCCTGAAAACATGTACAATCACTGTCTCTCATTGGGGCACGGGGAGAGCAAAGAACTTTCTGGAAAGTAAAATATCAAGAGTGGAGGAAAGGGCAGGAGTACATCTTTATAGTCATAGTCTTGGGGAAAGTACAATGCTGGTTAGCTCAGTCTTGTCAGTATTCACATTTTAGGTCTGCTGACTCTTGGTTGGAAGGCTGTCCTATGCATTATGCTTAGTAGCATCTTTGCCCTCCACCTATGAGACGCTAGGACAACTTCCCTCCATCTCTAGTTCTGAGTTGTGACAACTGAAAATGTCTCTTGACATTGCCAAATCAATCACATTGCCTCCTTCCCCTGGGTAAAACACACAGGTATAAGATATTCTAATGTGACAAACATGAAGTGGAAGAGAAAACTACTTGAGCAAGATTAAGTATAACAGAAATAAATGAAAAAGGATGTTGAATAAGTAAGGCCATGGAGAAGGGAAGCAGGAGACCAAATAGGAAAGGTATGAAAATTGCAAGGATAATAAGGCATCAGTCAACTCAAAATGGATTAAAGAGATAGAAGTAAAACATGAAACTGTAGAAGTACTAGAAGAAAACAGAAAGGGCTGGTGTTCTGGAGCAGCAGTTGAAGCCATTGCTTGTGGAGCCAGCATCCAATAACAGAATGCTAGCTGTTGTGGACGTCTGGGGAGGGAACCAATAGATGAAGACCTTTCTCTCTCTCTCTCTCTCTTCCCCTTCCTTCTTCTCTCTCTCTCTCTCTCTCCCTCCCTCTCTCTCTATTTCTCTCTGTCTCTTCCTGTCTATTTCTCCAATTTTCAAGTAAATGAATAAATTTTTTTAAGGAAATATAGGGGGAAAACCCCTTGATATTGGTGTGGGCAACATTTCCTTGATTATGATCTTAAAAGCACATAAAACAAAAGCCAATGTAGGCAAATGGGGTTGTAGCAAACTAAAAAGCTTACCAAAAGAGTCAATGACGTGAAGAGATGATTTATGGGAGGAGAGAAGATATTTGTACATCATAGATAGGATAAGACGCTAATACCCCAAATACTCATATGTAACTAACTCAACTCAATAGCAAGTAAACAAATAACCTGATTAAAATATGGGCATAGGAGCTGACAAAAATTTCCCAAAAGAAGACATACAAATGTCCAATAAAGATTTGGAAAAATGTTCAACATCACTCATCACCAAAGAAATGCAAATGAGATACCACCTTACTCCTGTCAGGATGGATGTTATAAAAAAGTCAAGAGATTATAAGTATTAGTGAGGATGTAGAGAATGCACATATACTATTGGCAGGAGTATAAATTAGTATGGCCATTATGAAAAACAATATGGAAGTTTATCAAAAAATTAAAAATAGAGCTACAATAGGGTGCACTACTCCCATTTTTGGTTATGCAGCCAAAGAAATCAAATCAGTACGTCAAGGACATATCTGCACTCCCATATTCATCACAGCATCATTTACATTAACCCAGATATGGAATCAGCCTGAGCGATCATCAGTGGGTGAAAGAATAAAGCAAATGTGGTCTATATACACAATGAAATATTATTCAGGCTTAAAAAAGGAGATTCTATCGTTTTCAAAAACATGGATTAACCTGGAGGACATTTATGCTAAATAAAATAAGCCAGCTATAGAAAAACACCGTATAATCTCACTTAAGTATAGAATCCAAAAAATTGCACCTTTCTAACCAAGTTGTATTCAGTATATATATATGTGTGTGTGTGTGTGTGTGTGCGTGTACAATTTTTACATGTCAATAACAAATTTGAAAGAAGCCATTTACTTGGGCAGAGGGACCACAGAAGAACATACCTTAAATGAACCAAGAATGTAACCCAACACTGACTCTTTCTAGATGTGAACGTGGCTGTGGGAAAAGGAAGGTGCTTTAGAGGACCAAGCTGAGGTCTGGCTGAAGGAGATTTATGTCCCAATAGGAAACGATCAATGGTGACTAGGGGCACTAGATCCTAAAGTTGTTTAGCAGATTCTAGTGGCCTAGAATGGAGAGGGAATACACAAATGTAACATCACCTGCCCAATATCTCACTGAAGGAAAATTTCCCCTAAATGGAGAGATAAGGGAAAAGCAGGTTGGGCCCAATGCCTAGACATCTGTGGGATGGTCCATGCACACAACTAGCTGTCTGCGATGCCACTGAGTTAGGTGAGACCAAGAACCAAATGATGAATCTGTTGTTTACCAAACCTCTTCTGTTTTTCCGCTAGTTCTCCCTTTATAAGAGCAAAACTAAATGATTATTTTTCCCATAAAAAGTCTCTTTGAGCATATAATAGAGGAACAGAAGGCATCCTTTTGGTTTTTTTTGATTGATGTCTTGTAAACACCCCAATAGAAAATGGATCAGACCATAGTTCTGGGATCATGGATTCTCTTGGTCATACACATTCTCCATATAAGTATTCAATTTAAAGCACAAACAAATCAACTCAGGAACGGAAAGAAGTCCCTTGGTCACGGTGTTTCCCATATTCTTCTCCTTGTGTATCTGCCCTATGACCCCCAGTGGACAGCCACAGGACCTTCAGCCTGATATCTCCTGGACAGAAGCAGAACCAGCTCCATGCTGCCTGCTCCTCGCTGCTCTAATATCTTCACAGACTGATCACAGGGGTTAAAGGGGGAACCAAGCCTGGATTGAGGTCCCAGACACTTCCTACTGTGGTTGTGTGTGTGCATCACTGTGATCTCTCCTGCTTACACCCACTGGAGTTTCTGAACCTCAGTAGTAAGTACTGAGTTGGTGGAGTTCCACCACCCATCCATCCACCCATCCATCCACCTACTCAACCATCTGTCCATGTCCATCTATCCATCTTTTCATCCATCTATCCATCCGTCCATTCATCTATCATCTGTTCACTCAACCATCTGTCCATGTCCATCCATCCATTCATCTATCCATCCAGCCAGCCAACATTTGTTGAGTGCCCACATCCTGCCAGATGCTGTGAATAATGAAATAAATGAAACGTGAGCCTACATTTCAAATTGCTCAGCATCCCTGGGAACATAAATTTATAAGTAGAAAATCCTGAATCATGCTTTAGTAAGTTCTTCAGTAGAGATAAACTGAATAAACCTTATAAACCATGGCCAGAAGTAGAATGTGGTCCTTTGCATGAATCCCCAGTGGGTGTCCCAGAAGACTCAGGAGTGACAGAGTTGTCTTTCGGAAAGATCCAGTGCTTCAGAGAGCAAACACAGACCGGGGTGTCCATCCCACATCTGTGTGGGGGACACAGGAGACCTAGTTTGTACTCCAGCTTCTATAGCATACACAATAATTTCTCTTCACTAAAAATTAACCCTGACAGGTAGCTGTAATACATCTGCTACCAGAAATTATAGGAGGAATTCAAGTTGTTCAAAGGAGTGTGGATTAAAAATAATATGTAGAAAACCAAAATCGAATATGCTTTAAGGCCCTGATACTTTTGACTAAATCTTCTTGTATTAGTCACCTTTTCATTACAACTGAAAGAATCAAGATGAGCTTCTTAGGCAGGCAGAAGGATTACTACAGCTTATCCTGTGGGGGTTCACAGTCCAAGACCCCCAACCCCACCAGCTGTGCCTGTAGCCACCCCTATCCAACATGTCCCTGGAGAGACCAGATAGGGCTGGGTAAGCCAAGGAGAATCTGGACTCTGACCGGCTCTGCCTCTTGCAAGCTGTGTGGCCTGGGCTGCCCTCGTAACCATCTCTACTTTATTTGCTGGGTCTTTTTTTTTATTACTTTTCTCCAGTGAGGATGAAAGCCATACCTATCCCCTGAGGTTCTGATGAAAAGGGATGATGGAAGCCGCATGCCTAACCCATGGTGTGTGGATCTGAGTTGTCTGCAACATTTGTAAACCACAGCACAGCTGAAGTATCTTGTAACACCAGCACAGCACCCAGCATCGCTCAGGGCCACGGTGTCAGACACGGGATGCTAATGAGGGGGTCTCTCTCCCTCTCTCTCCTTCCTGTGAGATGTGGACTCGTGGTGGGGCAGACATCAGGGCCCAGGCGGTGGGGGGCAGCCTGGCTCACTACTCCTAGAGGCTGCTTAAACATCATTGAAGAGCAACGAGGCTGCTTGAAACAACTCCGACTGCCTGTGTGCAGATATTTGGGATAGATTATAAACGCATGTGGTAAGGGGCCGGTGCCATGGCGCAGTAGGTTAATCCTCTGCTTGCAGTACTGGCATCCCATATGGGCGCCAGTTCTAGTCCCGGCTGCTCCTCTTGCAGTCCAGCTCTGCTGTGGCCTGGGAAAGCAGTGGAAGACGGCCCAAGTCCTTGGGGCCCTGCACCCACATGGGAGACCAGGAAGAGGCGCCTGGCTCCTGGCTTCGGATCGGCGCAGCTCCAGCCATTGCAGCCATTTGGGGAGTGAACCAGTGGAAGGAAGACCTTTCTCTCTACCTCTCAAATAAATTAAATCTTTAAAAAAATGCATGTGGTGGAGGCGAGTCCTAGCACAGCAGGCAGTGAGCAACCTGGGCCCCAGGCAAGGCCACTGTGGGCTGTTAGCAAGGTCTGGGGACTGAGGCTTCTGCACAAGGACCAAAGGTCTGACTGAAGGTGGCAGTGGAGGCCACTGTCCCCAAGACAGCAGGGGGAAGGTGAGAGGCTGGCCCTGGTGTGCGCCCAGAAAGCACTCAATAAGCATAAAGCAGCATGCATAGGGCATTTCCCACGTCACAGGACGCACCAAACACAATCTGCAGGTTCCAACAGAGACGTTTACTCCTCTGTCAATTGTATACTCGGTGTCAGAGAAGCAGCTCCTCGGACGTCTCTGAAGGAGCTGTATGACTTTATTTTTATTATTTTTATGGCAGAGAATAATTAGCTTGAGCGCCTTTTAATTTGTTCCCATTAAAATGTTTGCATAGCTACAATTAGACGCTGGCCAGTCTCCCTGCCATTGCACTGAGCGGGAGATTTCTCCCGAGCAGGCTAGGAGCGGGTTGTGGGAGGAGAAGACCACGAAGCCTGCGGAGAGAAGGAGGCACCTGCAGGGACTCTGCCGTAACTGGTTGTACGATAATCAGACGGGAAACGCCTTCTATACAAACACAGGCAGGAGACAAGCAGAAAAGAAAACCTCAGACCCAGTAACTTGGGAAGAGAATTTGTGATGATGTCAGAGAACAGGTGGCATGGACTTTTGAAAGGCTAGAAGTTTCTACGGAAGGTAGAGATCTCAACGCCCCCAGGATGTGTGTGTGTCTAAGGTCACCAAGCATCTGATACCAAGGTCCTGTTCACTGAGGGGCTGGGGCCACTTCTCTGGGTCATGGCCGAGTCAACTGCCTCTGAGTAGAACCTTATTTTAATTACTTAGTTTTATTTGAAAAGGAGAGAGTGAGAGAGAAAATAAGTGAATGAGTGAATCTCGCTCATGGGTGGCAGGGATGTAAGGCTTGAGCCATGGTTGGCTGCCTCCCAGGGTGTGCGTTAGGAGGAAGCTGGACTGGAAGCAAAGGAGCCAGGATATAGAGCAGGCACTCTGATAAGGGAGGTTGGTATCCCAGGTGGCATCTTACCGCTGCAACACACGTCTGCCCCGCACACTCATTGTGGCGCCCCTCTGGCATAGGGAAGCGTCTCTTATAGGCTGTCCAGGACCTGCCTGAGTCTCTCTCTTGTAGGCAGCTCTGCTGGGGAGGAGCCTTGAGGGCACAGCAGGCCTGGGCACCTAAAACCACCGAATACATCCAGAACCACAAAAACAGGCCAGGATGGTGGGCAGTGGCCCAGCTTGGAGCCACCCACAGTGTCCCTCGCTGTCCAGGGCCTTGGAAGCCTTCAGCTTGGCACAGCTCCACTCTCTCATGTGTCAGACACTTATTTTTGAAAACTTTTATTTAATAAATACAAATTTCAAAAGTACAACTTTTGGATTATAGCAGTTTTTCCCCTTATAACCACCCTCCCACCCGTAAACCTTCCCATCTCCTACTCCCTCTCCCACCCCATTCTTCATTAAAATTCATTTTTAATTATCTTTATATACAGAAGATCAACTTAGTATACACTAAGTAAAGATTTCAACAGTTGCACCCACACAGACACACAAAGTACTGTTTGAAGACTAGTTTTACAGTTAATTCACATAGTACAACACATTAAGGACAGAGATCCTACATAGGGAGTAAGTGCACAGTGACTCCTGTTGTTGATTTAACAATTGACACTCTTATTTATGATGCCAGTAATCACCCAAGGCTCTTGTCATGAGCTACCAAGGCTATGGAAGCCTC
Organism: Oryctolagus cuniculus; assembly: GCF_051225735.1. NCBI lineage: Eukaryota > Metazoa > Chordata > Mammalia > Lagomorpha > Leporidae > Oryctolagus > Oryctolagus cuniculus. Next base: position 10,057,118 of record NC_142870.1, on the reverse strand, counting down.
TTGAGTTCACAAACTCTGACCTTATTTAGACAAGGCCATAGTCAAAGTGGAAGATCTCTCCTCCCTTCAGAGAAAGATACCTCCTTTTTAGATGGCCCGTTCTTTCCGCTGGGATCTCACTCACAGAGATCTTTCATTTAGGTTTTTTTTTTTTTTTTTTTTTTTTTTTTTTTTTTTTTTTTTTTTTGCCACAGTGTCTTGGCTTCCCATGCCTGAGAAACTCTCATGGGCTTTTTAGCCAGATCTGAATGACTTAAGGGCTGATTCCGAGGCCAGAGTTCTGTTAAGGGTATTTGCCATTCTATGAATCTGCTGTGTATCCTGCCTCCCATGTTGGGTCGTTCTCTCCTTTTTAATTCTATCAATTATTATTAGCAGACACTGGTCTTATTTATGTGATCCCTTTGACACTTCATCCTATCTTTATGATCAATTGTGAACTTAAACTGACCACTTTGACTAGCAGGATAGCATTGGTACCTGCCAACTTAATGGGATTTGGATCGCCATGGCACGTTTCTAGCTCTACCATTAGTGGTAAGTCCGAGTGAGCGTGTGCCGAACTGTACAGCAGATACTCTTAACATCCCCTGTCGCTCTCTGGGTAGAGTGTGGGCTCTGCTGAGTGGACGCCTCCACTGTGACCCGGCCTGCTCGTATCCTAGCAGCCAGAAGGTCACCTGACTTCTGCATGCCGCCATGCTGCCCTCAGCAAAGCAGGAGTCGCCGTCAGAGCACCCACTGTCTGGGCTGTGCCATAGAGCTAAGGCAGGAAGGCAAGGAAGTGCTCGGCACGGTGCAAGTGCTTCTCACACAGTACACACTCAACAAACAACAGCTGGTAGAAACTGGCTTCAGTATGGTTCAGCGCAAGGAGCACCGCGATCATTCCTGCTCCGCCACGTGCGTCTGCACACACGCCTGCTTCTGGGCCAGCTCTTCCTGCCCCCACCTGCCTTCCTTCAACTGTGACTTGCTCTATATCCCCCCGCTTTATGTGTGCTATCTCGAGTTCTCTTGACCAGCGGCGCAGTAGGGAGAGAAAACCACACCTCTGGGAGGTCGAGAAAATGGCTCAAGTTCGCATTAGCAGGGCAGACACCAACCACCTGACTCCCAAGTGTGTGGGCTTCCTGTTCCCCACCCTGGGGCTCAGGCCTGCCCCCGCCCCTGCTTCCACTCCCCCCACCCCCTCACCCCCTGGCAGTGCTCAGCACACAGCAGAGGATCTTGTGGGTGGGCAGGAGAGCATGGAGCACACAGTAAAACCCGGATCAAAGCCGCGGTGGAGACACAGAGCTCTGCTGAGAGAGGCTGAGCCCCCACCAACAGGCACAGGACGCTGGGCGGCACCTGGAGGATTTTCTCATTCATATCGGGGAGCCCTCGGAAGGGCGGGGAAGAGTATCAGAACTTGAAGTTTTCATCTCCTTTATGGTCTCTGATGCACATTCTCTAATTCTAGTCTCAAGGTCAAGTAGAGCAGGCATGGGCTTATGAAAACACCAGGGTGCCTGGAAGACGGGGCGCGCCATTCACTGCTGTGTGGCACGGCAGAGAGCACGGAGGCGGTGCAGGCTCAGCGTCTCCGCCGCCGCTGCTGCTCCCAGAGAAGGCGTCCTCGAATTCCATCCCGATGCAGTTCCTAAGGCACGTGGAGTGTGAATGCTGGCTGTGTGTGTGTGTGTGTGTGCGTGTGCGTGTGCCCTGCGTGCCGAAGAGTGGGGGTGTCCCTCCCAACAGAGGCTACTTCCAAGTGTGTGAGCTGAGAAACAGGAGTGCCGTGAAGACATCCAGCCCTGATGGGAGCTGGACTCTGGGTCCAAGCTTTTTTTTTTTTTTTATTACCAAGTCCTCCCACTTTGCGGGGGCTCCTCCCGAGCCAGAGTGGGGCATCCTGGGTCCAGGCCATGGCTTCTGCATGAACGTGTGCATTGGCCTTGCTGGTCATTCCAACTTCATTAGACTCATTGAAGCTGAGCTGGTTAACCATGCCGTTGCCTAAGAGAGGCAGGGCTGGCACATGGAGAGAGCACGGTGGGTGTGGGGTTCATGGGCAGCAGACAATGGTCCAAGGACACTGGGTGGGCTTCTAACAGTAGCTTGGCTCCTAACAGCCCAAGAAAGGTCGTTGGGGCCCAAGGCTCCCACACGCTCCTCTGCTTAAGGCTTCCGTGTGGGGAAAGAGACTCAGCCTGCAAAGGCCCATGTGGGTTGACCAAGGCAAAAGGTGATTGAGAAAGATGGCGTGAGAGACAGCTTGATTGTGTAGATTCGTGAGTGCAATCGGCCACATCAGCCCAGTGCCCGCTCGGCTCTGGGGGCAGGAGCCCAGCCTTCCTGATACTGTCCTGACCCAGATCTTTCCACGGGCCCTTGGACATGTGACCCTTCCTCGCATTCTAAGGCAGAAAGATGTCTAAGATCACTCTAGTCCAATATTCTAGTCTCTTAAGAAGTTTAAAAGTATATATAGTGGTATATATACAAGGGTACTTCAAATAGGCCATGGAAAAGTGGAATTAAAATCAAGTGTACTGGGGCCGGAGTTTTGATGTAGCACCACTGCCTGTGATGCCAGCATCCCACGTGGGCGCCGGTTTGAGTCCCGGCTGCTCTACTTCTGATCCAGCTCTCTGCTAATGCACCTGGGAAAGCAGTGGAAAATGACCCAAGTGCTTGAGCCCCTGTACCCACATGGGAGACTCAGAGGAAGCTCCTGGCTCCTGGCTTTGGATGGCTCCATCCATTGTGGCCATTTAGGGGAATGAACCAGCGATGGAAGATCTCTCTGTCTTTCTCTAAGTCCACCTTTCAAATAAATAAATCATTTGGATGGCTCGAGCTGGCCCATCTGAAGTCAAGAGCCAGGAGCTTCTTCCAGGTCTCCCATGAGAGTGTAGGGACCCACGGACTTGGGCCATCTTCCACTGCTTTCCCAGTCCATAGCAGAGAGCTGGATCGGAAGTGGAGCAGCCGGGTCTTGAACTGGTGCCTTCTATGGGATGCCGGCACTGCAGACGGTGGTTTTACCTGCTACACCACAATGCCAGGCCCCCCTAAATGAATGAATCTTATAAAAAGGTGTATTTTGGTGCAAAAAAATCTTCATATTCATGCACAATGTTCTCATAATATACATTTCACTGAACTTTTTGAAGAACCCCCATGTACCGATTTAAACATTTTTTGCACTACAGTGTTTCTCTTCTAATTGCATTTTCCGAGAACTTTCTGAACTATGTTTGTACATGTAGTTATATAATCTGAGATGCCAACTGCACTACATACAACAATATACATACGTATGTCTGCACAACATACACACACATGTGACACCTACAATGTATCCTATTGGACGATGCCTTGCGGTTTATTTGGTTTTTAAACAGATTCACCCACCTCTGTGACTCTGCTTGGAATCACAGTATGAAGTGCCATAGGAGGCATAGCACGTGTGTGTGTGTGAAGTAATGATGTGGGGTGACCGGCAGTTGAACCGAATCTCCATTGTTGGCATTCATACGTCTTTATTTGAGGCCACACCTTCTCAGTCCTAGGATTTGTTTTAGGCTGCTAGCTGTGCCCCTTTAGGACTTTGAGGTGGAACAGCCAGGTTTATCTGGGTCTACCCCGCATTCAACACCAACCATACAGCAGGCGGAGCTCCTGTCCACGCCGGTTCACGCCGGTTCACGCCGGTTCACGCCGGCATCATTCTATTTTCGTGCATCCCCATCATCTATGAAAAAGCTGAGATGAGAGAACAACCCCTGGAGGGTACCCCTTCCCCTTCCTGGAGGTTCCTACAGCCCCTTGTGTGTGTGTCTTTACACGTTATGTGGTTTCAGACTGTATAAATTATACACTTTCCAAGTGTGGTAATGTCAAGTTCAGCGGTGGGTGTCTGTGAGGTGGATGGAGTGGCCCAGATGTGGTTGTAGATGGTGTGGAACAGGGGGCTTGTGCCCAGGGTTCCAAGTGCACACAGAAGCTGTGTGAGAAGGTGTAGCCGGCTGTGGCAGGGGTGAAAACAGCTCTGGGATAAATGGCGCCCCAGCCAATGGATTTTATTAGCCTATGTTTGTTTTGCACACCTTGAGTCTAGAATACAGAGCAAATGTTGAAAACTTAATTATAAAATGTTGCATAGGAAAGGAAATTGCTTCTCTGACAGCATTTGTAGTCTCCCTGCAAAAGCTGAGCCCACAGGAATGACACTGTGGAACAGCGTGAATGAGACCGTGGAACAGCATGCCGTGGGCTCAGCGTTGACTTCTGCTTGGTCTTTTGAACATGCCCCTGTCTGGCCAGCTGACCACTGCAATGTTTTCTAGATCTTTCATATCTGCAAGTGATCAAATAATCTGAAATCCCACACTATTTTAGAAGGACATAAATGCCGATCACGATGGAGGCATGAAGGTACTTCAACAATTTCATGGGGAAAAAATGGCATGAAAAGGTAAGTTTCTGCTGGTGCAAACATTTTTGAAATGCGCGCATAGTGCATGTTCGGAATACGCATTTCCATGGACTTTTTAGAGACCTCTCATTCGCCCCCCGAAGGGAAGACAGGGTGTTCTCCCAGCTGCATTTCACTTCTCATCTCATTCTCTCCCAGCAAAGGTCGCTGGGAGGCATCACTGTCTCCTCAGGGGGTGTCCGCAGGGCCAGCAGCCCGAGCCGGGTGGCCAGCAGAGACAGTAGATTGCAGAACGCGAGGGCTGCCTGTTTCTCCCGGCACACAGCCCTCTGTGCCTTCACACATTTGGTGCCTGCTTTCGAATCAATTTAACATGGGCCTTGCAGTTACACAAAGAAGCATCAGTCTTGCCTTCACCAGCACCGGTAAGCAGGCCCAAGTGGCAAACTGAGGTTTCTATTTTGGGTGACCTTTTCCATGTGGGGCCCCTAACATGTCTCGGGGAACTGTTTAAAAAGAAATCCATCCAAAAATAGACACACGGGCCCATGGAATGAGAGGGCAGGGTGGTACACAGGATCAACAATTCTCGAAATGAATACCAGTCTTGCAGCAACACAAAATGAAAGGTTTACATTATTTCTTATTTCAGGGGAGGAAAAAAAAACTGAATAAAGACTTTCTTTTCTTTCTTTTCGGACTTTCTCAAGGAGGGAGATTTGCATCCACACTCAGGAAGCAGACAAGTCCAGTAATCACAAAGTGAAACTGCTCGGTAGCTTGCAGAAATACAAGGTAGGAGTAAGTTTTCACCGCCTGATTATCTATCGGCCTTTTGTGTTTCTATAAAAGATAAAAATATCTTAAAGTCAATTTCGCGAGTCGTTTAGAAGACAGTTCCATTTAAGGAATTCGATAAGAAAGAATTCTCTTTCAATTTTTCTAAATTAAAAAGCAGTTTAGGATGTTGGATGATGACATTTGGAGAATTCAAGAGGCGAGGAAAAGAAACCAAACAGAAGCCACCCGTCCCTAGCTCCCCGCGGGACCACCAAGGCCACGGCCAGGTAGGTAGGGGGTCCCGGTGAGTTGGGTTCGTGGGGATGGCGCTGCTGGCTCTCTGTCTTTTGCTGTAACGTGGAGAGAGAGTCAGGTGTGATGCGTGGGCTGGGAACCTGAAAACAGCTGTGGCCTTGTGTCCTACCGAGCTGGCTCCTCTGCCACCACCCACCCCGTGTCCTGTTGTGTGGCTTCCAGGGAATGGAGGCTACATCCCCCCCACTCCCCCGCCCCCCCAGCCTCCACCTGCAACTTCCAATAAAGACTCAGTGGGAGCTCAGTCGCTCCCCCTGTGTTTTCCCCACTACGTGCACTGGAAGTGACGATGCGAGGTATCCCAGGAGGGCACAGCCTGCCTAGCTATGGCCTTTGTCGCCAGGCTTGGGGTCCACTCCCAGACTTCATCTGGGCTTCTCTGCATTGTGCAAGCTCCTTCCGGTCAGCATTGTGCCACGGCTCTGGCCTACCAGACACGCACGTTTGCCCAGCAGGGCTTCCTTTTCTGGACTGAAAAGCGAGGCCCTTTAAGAGAAGAGGTGGAGGCCTCCCAAGTCCCCGTCTCCCTCCTGCCTGGACAGATCCAAGGTGGGGGCCATTAGGTGGGATCAAAATGCAGAGGCATTGGGTGTGTCTGTCCCACTGCACCGCCCCGCGCAGCTCACCCCTGGCCACCTGCCCCCACAGACCAGTGCCCATCTGTAGAAGCCACTGGAGCCAGCTGTTCCTTGACCTGTAGCCAAGCCCCATCCTCGCAGATTCGGCCCAGCAAGGGTGCTGCTTTCTGTCCTGTAATGCAAGGCAGCCTTCCTTGTGGATGTCCTGTTCATTTCTCTGTTTTTGCTCCTTCTCTGGGACCATTCAGTGCTATCCAGAGAAAGGAGGGGAGAGGGAAGACACACACACACACACACGTATTCAGGGACGCAAGGCAGTGTGTCCCTCCAACCAAGCGTGCAGCCGGTGCAAATCCTAGGAGAGTCCCAGCTTCCTTTCCTAGCATGTCGGAGAGAGGTGACAGGAGGCTTTGAACTCCGATTTGTGCTAAGGAGCCACTTTGTGGCTAATGATGTCCATGGTTTGTAAAGATCTTACCGGGCCATTCAGGTGATGCCACTGTAAGGATCTTTGCTTTTTTAGAAGCAGGGAGGGTCAAGGCAAAGGTGTGCTCTGCCACGCCTCGTGGTGGCACCGATGGAGGAACCACTTGGATGGTCAAGGAAGAAGCATTTGCCGCCCATGTGATTTGGTGAATTGAATGCCTGTTTAGGCACCAGAGTGATTTTTGCAGATTTCTCTGCTGAATGAGAATAATGAAAATGAAGATTGAGAAGAAGTGCGGACAGTCTGCATGTATAAACTAGCACGATACCTACTAGGGGTGTTCAAAACAGTCATGGAATAATGTGCATTACGAAAAAAACAACTGGGCATGGGTAAAACCTTTTAAAAAAACCTTTTAAAGAGAACTAAACACAGTTCTCTTTTGAGTCTTATTTCTATGGCCTTTTGAAGCACCCTCGTATTTCCTACCAGCTAGGACAGTCCTTCCAGAAGTCGCTCACTGCATGGGCCTAAGCCGACCCGCGCCGTGGTTTCCAGTGCCTCTCTCTGCTGCGTTCAAAGATTGCGAACAGGAACTAGTGATTCGAGGCAGGCTCGCCTTGGACGGCACTAGCACTGTTTGCAGAACTGCAGTGGGAACACAGACATTTACTGACTCATCTGGGTCACGAAGAAGTTACCTGAGAAACTGAACATTTGCTGGAGTTTCCGGTGTGGGCCTCCCCTCCCGCCAGAGCTGTCTCAAAGTCCCTGGTGACAAATGTCGCCAAGCAGCAAGGAGATTGACTGACAGCAGCCTGCCTGCTGCCCCACAAGCCCAGGGGCTCCTTCTACAAGAAACTCCCAGAACTCTCGGGGAGGGGAAACATCTCTGCTGTCCCTGTGTTCCGGTCAAAGACTCAGTGCCCCCAAGAGTCCCCCTATCCAAGAGCTGTGCTTGGGACGCTCAGTGACACAGAGTTCTCGGTCTTGTTCTGCCTTCTTCATGGGCTCTTGGAGGAGAGGCAGGATGGCCTGTGGCTGAGACGCCACCAGGTGGGCCGACGCACTTGCTGCCTCCCAGCCCCCATGGAGGGTCTTACGGCCCTGCCTCTGCCAGGCCCATCCTTCCCTCTGCCCTTTGTCCCTCCATCCCCACCCATGCCCTTCTGCAGTTCCTGTGTCCTTTTTCAGAGAGCCTCCCCTGATATCTCCCAAGCCCTGGCGACCTCTCCTGTCTTGGAGCAGAAGTTGACTAGCGAGCACCTTAGCAACATAAGTGAAAGTCCATGGCCACGGTTAATATCAACTGCTGGCTTTTGGGGGCGGGTTGGGCACTTGGCACAGGTTACTGAACTGAATCAACCCAGCTCCCTTCACCGTAGCTTCTGCCACTCTCTACGATTTGCAGATGAGGGACCTGAGACTCAAATATGTGACCACAGCCAGAAAAAAGCGAAGACCAGCCCTGTGTTATCTGAGCATGTCACCTCCTTCCCACCCCCATCCAGCTCTCCTGTCTCGGACTCTGTTAAGAGTGGCTGCTCTGATCCAATGCCAGGCCCTCTGCTCCAGGCTGACCCTGGCTGAGCCCTGGTTTCTGTGCAAGTCTCTGTGTGTATGTGTGTGTGTGTGTGTGTGTGTGTGCAAGTCACGAGCTCCACACCAGCTTGGCGTCCTGAGGAGAGGATCACGTGTGTTTCTGAAAGTCTCTTTCTGATCTATTTCAAGAAGACACAGGAATCTCCCAGCTACTCATTTGCTCAAAAGCTGCGAGGGGCGACGTGCCCTTTCAACCTAGGGCCACCTGCTGCCCCTTTGATGGTGCAGGAGGGAGCAGAGCAGGGGTAGGAGCTGCTTCTGGGTGCTGCTTTCCACTCTCTTCAGACTTCAAGGTTTCAAAATTGTCATTTTGTCATCCTCAAGCATTTCTGAATATGCAAAGAGATTGCATGGCAAAGGGCATGATTATGAATTAGATAGCTCTTCACACCTTTTTTAAAATATAGTTTCAAGATGTGTGGAGAGCTTCAGCTGTGAAATTCCACTGCACGTAGGGCCTGTGAGGGTCCCAGTCTGCACCACCCAGAAAAGCAGGCCTCGTGCAGCCATTTCCTGCTGGTCCCTGGGGGTGTCAGATTCACTGAGACACTGTTAGGGCCGCACTGGGGCCCCCCAGTTCATGTGTGAAAGTCTTAGTCCCCAGACCCTCAACTTGTGACTTCAAGGGGCCCCTCCACAAAACTCATGGGAGAATGGGATTAAAAGATATGTTTGCTTTGATGCAAAAAAATATTGATGTTCAGGCATAGCTTTTTTTCATATCATGCATTTCCCTTGAAATTCATGAACACCCCAGAGTGTTTAGAGAGATTGTGAAGATAAAATGAGGTTACTAGGATGGTCTCCAATCCAACCTATGTCCTGATAGAAGAGAGGAAGAAGGTGCAGACACTCCACCAAGAGACAAAGTTCATGTCTAAGCCAAGGTCAGAGGCCCCAGACGACACCTTGACCCCAAGCTTCTGGCCTCCACTACGGTGAACAAATTCCTCCTGCTCAAGACACCGAGTCGGTGATATTTTGCTATGGCTGCCTTAGAAAAAAGAATGTGGGTTTTGCACCGAGGTCGGTGCCACAGATGGTTTAATCCACGGCCTTCTGTGAGCTGAAATCTGCAGTGGAACCTGAAGCAGTGTCTCGACAGCCTTCAGAAACCAGGGGAAACCGGGGTTTCCACAAAAGCACACCGGGCCAGTCGCCATTCCTTTAGAAAGCCTTCCCCGGGCGGAGCAAGTGCACCGTGAAGACACCCAGAGCAGGGGGTGGCGTGGCTGAGATTTCTACCTGTGGTTCTAGGAACTCCGAGCATATCAGCATTCAGGCTTTGCATAGACCACTAAAGCCACTTCTAAGAACCAGGCTACCTGAGACATTTTGCAAAAATCCGTATACGCTGAGGCTTCTAACCCCTGTACCCACCACAGCTCTCTCTGTTGGTACCTTGCACCTTCTGATGGGACCAAGCTCGGGTTCTGAAAGGATTGGATGCTGCAAACCGTGTGTGCAAGTCCCGGGGCACCTTGATCGCATCGCGTCTTCTCTCCTAAGCAAACTGAGTGACAAGCTGGTGCGGCGTGACAGAAAACGCAGCCATGCTCTGCGGTAAGCCACGCTCATCTTCAGCCTGTGTCACTCTCAGAACCCAGCGATGGTGGTCCTCCCAGCCCCCCACTTCTCTTTTCACCCCCAATTTCCCCAGGGTTCTCTGGTTAGAGAAACTCAGAGGGCTCCTATCGTGAGAACAGCACAGACTGACAAATGTCACCCCAGGAAGAAAACACAATGCTGCCTCCAGGCCCTGCTTAAAGCTACAGTGGGGGAGGGGACCCATGCTAAAAGTCACAGGTGGTGAGGTCTGGTCTAGCAGGCAGCGTGCGGGGTGGGGGCAACGGGGGCACCGAGAAAATTAAGAGGAGAAAAAATGTAGCAATGGTCCTGCTCCCACCAGGTGCTAAACAAAAACAAAAACAAAAACAGTGCCCAAGTGGCACCCAAAGAAACATGCTGTCACTTCTCCGGCATGGCTGAGCAATGGGGACAGCTCATCCTGACAATTTAAAGCCTCTTGTTGATGGATTACTTGTCTGAAATTAATCAGGAAATTGCCAAGCCTCCACTTGGCCTTCTGAGGTTAATTCTCCAAGTTACAGGATCGAGTTAGAGTCTGGCAGGTGCTGTGTTCCTCCTACTGAGAGGAAGGAGCAAAAGGACCTGTTCAGATGGCCCCTCTGAGTGCTGGGGTGAGGGCCGCGCCCCGCTCCAGGGCGCCCCCCGGGGAGCTGGCTGAGTCCTGTTCGGGGTTGGCTGAGGGCGCAGGGCGCAGGCGCTGGGCTCCTGGCTCCGGTGGGCGCCTGTTTCCTGGTGTGCGCACAGGTCGCCCTGCGCCCTCGTTCTCTAAGGACGGCTTCCAGGGCCAGCCCTACACGCTGACATCCCAGCAAAATGTCCTGCCTCTGCCTTCCTGGGGTTGATCACAGAGGAAACAGTCAGCGCTTGGAGAGGGCACTGGAAGTGCAGGAAGGCAGGAAGCTCGTTTTTCTCTTATTCTGCGAATATTGCTTCCCCAGGGGAAACGCTGCGAGGGAGCCCCGCGCAGCCTCTCAGCCAGGGCCCTGGCCCCACGGCGCCCACGACGCTGCCAGATGCGATGCGTGACTCACACACATCCCCGTGAGTCGACTGCACTCCCCGCTGCCAGTGGAGAGCGCTCAGAAACCCTTCCGGCTGAAGCTGGGGATCAGCTCATGGCTGGCTGTCTTGTGTGTCCGCCTAGACCTACCCCTTTCCCTCAGACACACACAGACACAGACACATACACATACAGATACATACAAACAAGACACACAGACACACACACACAGACACGACACACAGATACACAGACACACACATGCACAGATACACACACAGAGGCAACAACACACATAAACAAGACACACACAGATACACACACAGACACACATAAACAAGACACACACAGACACAGGCACACATGCAGATACACACAGACACAAACAAGACACATAGATACAGATACACACACAGATACACAGACACACAGACACACACACAGGAACACACATACATAGATACACACACAGAGGCACCAACACGCATAAACAAGACACACACAGACACAGACACAGGCACACATGTAGATACACAAACACAGACACACAGATACACAGACACACACAGACACACACATACACAGATACACACAAGCAAGACACACAGACACATATACAGATACACACAGACACACAGATATACACACACTCAAACACACACAGACACAAACACACACACAAATGAGACACACAGATACACAGACACAGACGCACAAAAACACACAGACACACACAAAACAGACACACAAGCACACAAATAAGACACAAACATACACACAGACACACAAGCACACACACACAGATGCACAGACACACAAACACAGACATACACGCACAAGCGCACACACACACACACACATCTTTGTCAAGTTTTTAAATTTCAGGGATCCAGAAACAAATGGAATGTGGCACTCCCAGCGGTGTCTGCTGTGACCGAGCGGCTGGCAAGCCCGCCACGTTCCCCTGCTCACTTGACTGCATGAATAGAGAACGAGGCGCAGACACTATTTGGGGGCATGCAAGAGCCTGAAAATTAATTAGTCTTCCATCCAAGCCCACTCCGCTCCAGCTCTGCCAAACCATCAAGCCACATTCTGCAGGTACCGGCCAAAGCCCAGCCCCGGTGCTCCGACGCCTTCATGGTCTTTCATGTTACTGCTAAGCACTGCCCTCTCTTACCACGAAAGATACACAAAATGCCTCCGGGCGGCACACTGTCTCACACTCACTGCTCAGCCCTAGCTTTGCAGGTTTCAAGAGTCTGGTTGCAAAAGTGCGTAGGGGTTTTGCACACCAGTGCTCCCGTTGGTGAGCGTGCAGTCCACGGACCCAAGCTGCCAGAACGTTCGTTGGACTTGGGAAACTCCTTCCTTGCTCTCTTCGAGAGAAAGAGAAAGACCCTGGGATGTCACAACCTGCTTTCTCGCTTCAAAGATGCAGGCTGCCTCTTTGCCTGGGGGCGCCCAGGAAAACAGCACAGCCTGGACCTGACAACTCTAACCTAAGCGAGTGTGCCAGGCTCCAATACTCTCTGCGTGTTGGAGATAGCCGAGTCGCCACTTTGAGCCTGAGACCTCCAGGCTGGCTGACGCACAGGGCAGATCCGAGAGCCTCTTGCCCCACGCTGGCTCCAGCCCTTCCCGGCTGGCTTGCTCAGCGTGTGTGCCTGCTAAGCCCCCAGGGCAGGCTGCCGTCCGGGCCACACAGCGTGCAAAGTTCAGGCTAACTCAGACACGGTTATTCCATTGCCGGCAAGGGACGGCACGCATAAAACCCGGGGGAGCTTTGTGCAAGCGTTCTGATCTCCAGGACTTTAAACCAGAGCAGCCCGAGCTACCGCGCTGCCTTCGTCCTCTGACCCAGCACTTCACCAGCTTAACCAAGTATGCGTAAAAACAGTTCGGCGGCGCTGCCCTCGGAGGAGTTGGTAATCCAATAGCATTGCAATCACCGGCCTCGGGGACAAGTCCTCCCCCACTCCGACACAGACGGGCACCCAGGCGCCCCTCTGCCCCCTTGCTGTGGGCGCAGAGCTGAACACAAGCAGATACCAGAAGACCAGCACGGTACTCACCTCTCATGAAGCACTCTGGGTACGAAGGAAATGACTCAAATATGCTGTCTGAAGCCATAGCTTCCTCCCGAAATCGCACCCTCTGCCGAAGGCGGGAGTTCAATGGTGTCTTTTACCTTAGGAGTGAAAACCAAGAAAGGTCACCGCCTTCACCTCCTCACGCCCATCATGGCTCCCTCCATCTCTTCCCCTCCCCACCTCCGCCTGGGTACTCCTGGGACTCCCCGAGTTCTACGAAAAAAAAAAAAACACACAAAGGTACCTTGGTGCAAACAAATATTCAAATTGTTAAAGAGCAAACCCAGCAGCGCGCCCGCCGGGGCTGTGGGCTGACGCTGTGCGCCACTCTGATAGCCTGTGGTTTGCACTCAGGGTGAGTCGCCCGGCCGGCTGACCACTACACTGGGCTGAGCCTCCTGCCACTGCCAGCCTACCCAACTTGTGGTTCTGTGGTTGTCTGTGAGACCCAAAGAAGTTTTCACACAGCCCAAATTACAAATTTAACTGTTCCCCTTTCCACGGCCTGGCTTCATTGGTTCTTGCCAGTCATGTGACGCCAAGTGAGGTCAATTTTTTTTTTTTTTTGTACTTTCTGAGCTGTTCTCTTCCTTCTCCCACCTGCCCTGCCCCCCAGGCAGTGCAAACACAAAGCCCAGTAGAGACTTCAAGAGAGAGGGGATGCAGAAGAACAGTGGCTCGGTCTCTCCTCTTATCGCAAGGGTCTCTGCTGGCTTAGGGATGGCTCAGCTCCTGCTCTTGGTATTTGTGGGTTTGGGAAGCTACTGAGTATTTTGATAAGGATTTCATTGCTGCCTATTCAATAGTAACTCAACGCTGGCGTCGGTCGTCGGGATGCTACATACACAGGATGTGGACCCTGTCATTTCGAATGCTCAAAATCAGCTGGCGGCAGGGGGTGCGGGGGGTGGGGGTGGGGGAAGAAGTCAGTCCTTATTCAAGAGTGTAACAGTGTGAGTGAAATGACAAGGGGGAAAAAAAGATTAGGCGAGAGACCCCTAAAAGGGGCTAGCGATTTATCAGTGTTTTAAAGCCTGTCCAAAGGAGAGCACTTTCCTTTTTGAGATAAAAGTGTCCGTGTAATGAAATCAAACGTATGTGGCTTTCTTCCTCCTCCATGGACATTTTTGCACACCTCTGTTTCAGTACGGGGGTGGAGGCCCTGTGTCTCTGAGAACAGGGATTCGCACTTGTACACACACTCTGGTTAGGAGGCTAAGGAAAAAGCGAGTTTCACCTGCGAAGACCTGCTTCCTGGACCTGCCTTGGCTTAGCTCAGCTCAACCGGCCCAAAACACCTGTCGGTGCAGGTAGCTGGTGAGACTTCCAGAATTCACCATGGCCAGAGGAAGCCGAGGAGGGGCTTCTCGGGAGCGGCCCCTTGTCGGGGGGGCTGGCTGATGGGCCCCATGAGCTCACCCTCCGCCTGTGCAATGCCCACCTGGGTCAGTCCTAAAGAAGCAGGCTACTTTTGTGTGCGGGGGGGTGCAGACCACCCCAGCCTTGGGGAGCTTTATCCTGCTTGTCGGTTTCCCCTGCTGATCAACAAAAGCATCCTTTTTGTTATTGCTCAAGAGAAACTGCACTGCAGGGTCCGAGACCCCAGCCCTGGGTTTCCAGCTGGTGCACCACTGCCCTGGGAGGCCACTGCAGAGCCTGAACCCCAGGACGGTCCCTTGGAACGCGCGCCTCTGCGGAATTCTGCACCTCAAACATGCCCTCAGACTCCCAGGCCTTTCAAAAGCCACGGACACGATTTTTTTTTTTTTTTAACTTACTCCTCTTTTGACGGAAGCAGGAACCGAAACCCCAGAGACTGCTTTCTCCCAGACTTGTGAGAGGCAGCTTTGCCAAATGTCGGCAGCTCTGCAAGAGTGCTAGCGACATCTGCGTTCTTCGATGCGGGATCTGTGTTCTCTATGTATCAGAGCGCCACACCGGGCTCACGTGGCCCCTCGGTGCACACTGCCCGTGATCCAGCGTCACAGGACGTCCTGGTGAAGTCAAGGCCCAGCTGAGCCCACCTCAGGCCCCATTCTCTCCCCTGCACTCAGCCTTCCTGGGAAGGGGTCTGAGAGCTGACGGCTGGAACCTGCAGCTGCCCTTCCAGCGTCGACTCACACTTAACGATGAGCTGGCAAGGCAAGCAGAGCAGCCGATGAGTCCTTCGGAGATTTCACTTGAGAAACTCCCTACATGCTTTTAGTCACAGGTGTCCAGCTGCTTCGGCGAGGCGCTTGGATGTGTCAGCTAATTGCTGGGATTCTTGGCTTTTCTCTGCGGGCCTAGCTGGAGCCCAGGGTGCACTGCTCCCAGCGGGGTCTTCGTGGGACACGTGAGATCCGAGAGACGGCTGGCAGCCTGGGGCTCCGCTGTTCTGGTCAGGGCTAGGGTTTCCCTGGAGCACCAGGGGGCAGCCTGTGGAGGCCTGCACACGGGCACTGCGCTGCCTTTCCCAGGGTTAACGGGCAGGACAGCCACAGCCTAACTCCCCAGCAGTTGGTGGTGGGGGGTGGGGAAGAGAGGCTCTGGGCCTCTTCCAGGTGATGACAATAACTCAAACCTCAGCCAGCTGCCGGCAAACTTGGCGTCTACCTCTCTCTTAGGAGCCCAAGACAAACAAACAAACAAACACCCCAAAACCCACGTCTGTCATCAGTGAACTGCCTAGAGAAATGCTTAATCCCATTTTAACCAGAACTGGTTAGGATTCTTTAAGTCAGGGCCTTGATCCACACCCTCTCTCCTCATTCCTGCAAGTGACTCAGCCCCCGGGCCGCTGGCTTGGGAATAGCACCCAAGCCGTTGCAGGCACTGTGGTGTTGCCAAGGAATTGGGTGGCAGCTTCCACCCTCGCTCAGATTGGCTCCAGCTTCCAAGTGCCGCGGTGGGGGTGGGGGTGGGCGTGGGGTATGCTCAGGTGTCTTTTTTTAATGGCCCTATAAAAATCCCAGCAAAGGCGGAGAGACCCATAGCTGCGTAACCCTTTAATTACGAGGAGACCTGTGTGCCGTCCAATTCAGTGAAAATTCTCCCTTCCAGACCTTTTCATTCCCTGAGTACCATACGCGGTCCCGCACACAGCTATGATAAAGATCCTTCAGCCAGGAAAACAGGGGAAAGATGGGCACCCGCCCCCCCCCCCCCCCCCCCAGATCTGGTGTAGCCAGAACTCCCGGGAGGACAAGGCTGCTGACTTATCTCTGCGTGGCATGAGTTTCCAGTATTTTCCAAAACCGTGTGCTCCCACCGCGATGCTCTCCAAACACTTGCATGCTAGGCCAACAATTAGCTCGGCGATGATTTTTAAATTGAACAGCAAAGCTTCAGGGGACGCACATCTCCTGCTCTTGGCAAATCTGATAGTTTTAGGTAACTGGCGAGGCCCGAGGGGGGCCCGCGGGGAGCAGCTCCTCTTTCCTGAGCACATCTCTCTTCACCCGTCTCTTGGTTCTCTAGCTAAAGGGGCACATTTAAGTCCTCACGATGCTGGATTTTATAGACAAGGCAGAGTTTTAGTATTTATGTCTTAACTTTCTGTAGCTGGAGCTGTATTGCTCTGTAGGGAAGTAGGATTTAGGAAGGAAGAAGGAAGGCAGGAGGTAGGGAAGGAGGGAGGGAAGGTATTGAAAGTTACCCATCAAATGAGCGCTGTTCCATGATAGAAAAGATTCTTGAACTACAGTGGTTTCAAAGGAAAGACTTAAAACTGCCCCACGGCCGTGCGCGTGGACAGGGGACCAACAGCACGGACATCGCCAGAGAACTTGTCAGGAAGCACAGTCTTGGGCTCCGGCCCAGGTCTGCTGAATCAGAACCTGCGTTGGTGCCTACAGGTCCCTAAGTGACTCCGGTACACGAGACAGTCAGAAGATTGCCCTGGGGGTAGCCTTGCACGTGCAGGAGGGGAGTGAAGAAAGAGCAACCCCGGGGTTGTTTACATTCTTTGAGATCTCCCCTTCCTTCAAGTCTTCTGAAACCTCCTGCTCTTCATGCCATAGTTTTGTCAGTCTAGTATGTTTCTAGAGAGCAGAAACCCGCAAGAGGCATGGCTCAAGTCCTGCCAGGTAGCGCTTTCTTGGACTGTCGCTCAGACCTCTCATCGCCAGCGCCGTGTTTGGGTCAAGGTTACAGTTTGAGGTTTGACACACCACACAGTGCTCCAGCTGCCTAGCCCGTGGCCACGTGGGTATAAACAAGGAGACATTTCCCCTCCAGGGTGTCAGACTCTCCGTTTGCAGTTTGGAAACCCACTCATCCTGCGAGTTCTTCCAGATGCTCACCACGTGTGCACAGGGCGGGCCGTGCTGCAGGTGGCCTGGTCAGCCTTGCCCTGAGCTGTCCTCCCCCGCAAGGAACACCTGCCACTGCTCCCCAGCCCCTGCCTTGCAGATGCCGTGTTCTGAGTTTTGTTCCAAGAGCAGGGCCTTCCCTCCCGTGGGGCCCGCTTGTAGCAGCCAAGCCTGCCAGGGTCCAGGGCTGTGGCCACTTCTCTCCAGTGTGTCTGGATCCTCTCAGGCCTGCCTTGGCCCAGCAGGCTTGTTTGGAATAGTTTCTCCTTCCAGAGCTCTGGGCCCTTCTGTTCCTGGTGCCATTCGAAACCAGGAGGGTGAAGCTGGGAAACTTAAACAAACCAGAAATGTTCAGCATTCGAGGTTTGGTCGAATGATGGAAAACATTCTAAGTTGGTATTGAACTTTCCAGTCAGTTCCTCCAACCTTGAGGCTAATTTTAGCATGAGATCCAGGCAGGGAAAGCGAAGAGAAAGGAAGAAACTAAAACTGTTCTGAGTTGAAGAAACCAGCATTCATGAGGGTGAGATTATCTATGACTCTGTGCTTTGTTTTGTGTGACAAATGCCAATTCACGTTCCGGCTCTGATCAAAGCACCTGGCTTCCAGAACGTTGGATTCTTCATCGTAGTCACAACCTCTTGTCCTGGCGGTGAGCAAATTTGCAAGCTTCCACATGGAATTTTTGTTAAAGATTTATTTATTTATTTATTTGAAAGGCAGAGTTACAAAGAGGAAGAGGCAGAGAGGGAGAGAGAGTCCTTCCATCCGCTGGTTCACTCCCCAAATGGCCGCAATGGGTAGAGCTGGGCTGATCCAAAGCCAGGAGCTTCTTCTGGGTCTCCCACATGGGTGCAGGGGCCCAAGCACTTGGGCAATCTTCTACTGCTTTCCCAGGCCATAGCAGAGAGCTGGATCAGAAGTGGAGCAGCTGGGACTCCAACCAGTGCCCATATGGGATGCCGTCGCTGCAGGGCGTGGCTTTACCGGCTACACCACAGTGCTGTCCCCAGCAGGGACTGTTGACCCTACCTCTTTGACTGGGGTCCTTTGAGATCTGTCACTAATGGGACCATGCACAGTGGTTTTGAATGGAATGGGAAAGAGACTTGTGGTTGACATTTCAATATGGAAAGAGCCAATGTGTGAATTTTAGCCTTTGTACTTGCCAGGTTTCATAAAGACGCGGCATCTGGACTCTGAATTAGAGGTTCACACAAGAACCAGTTGGAAAAAAATCCCCTGCAGCCGATGCTGGGGGAATTCTTGGTGTTCATCACTTAATTTTTGAATTAAATGTTCTTTTGGAATGATATCATTCATTCCTACAAAGGCAGGCTGAAAATTCTTTCAGGACCTCAAAATGTCAAAATAAAATAAAATAAAATGGCAAATGCTACCAAGAAACAAAATCCCCCACTTAAAAACTGTGTGGTGTGTGTCTTAATTTCCTCCTCTATAAATTCCCTTCCCTTGCTGTTGCCAGGTCAGAAAGAGGCTGGATTTCTGGGAGGAGGTAGGAATGGAGACTTGTCCATGTTCTGCTTCTGACTTCATCTCTCTCTCACGTGTTTAGTTTATTCAAAGTGGAGAGAAGAAACTGAGCTCTGAGCTTCAGACGTCTGGGGCTGGCTGTGAACATCCCGTCACAGAACGCCATCACTGAGACTTGGGATCAATCGATCGATTGATCTATCATTGATCTATATATCTATTATGTAGCTAGCCATCTCTCATCCACCTAATTATATGAATTTCATGAAAATGCCTATTATGAAAAAACTGCATGAATTTTAAAACTTTGGAATAATGTACGCATACATGAATATTCACACACATGTATACACACACACATACAGGTATGTATGTATAATTTTGTTATGCTAAGAACTTTTAACATGAGAGCTACCCTCTTAACAAATTTTAAGTGTACAGCACAGTACTGTATTGGCACACTGTCTTACAGCAGATTTCTAGAAGTCATTCAGCTTCAGGACCGAGACTTTATGCCTACTGATCAGTAATTTCTCTGGTGTCCCTCTGTTCCACCTCCTGGTGAGTGTCATTTTGCTCCCCGATTCTGGGACCTTGGCTGTCTAGCTGGCTCCGTGGCTGATATCCTGCAGGAGGCTGTGACTGGCTTGTTTGCCTCCACATAAAGTCCTCAAGTTTCATTCACTTAGTTACGTGTTGCAGGACGCTCTGCGTTGTGAGGCTGAGTGATATTCCGCTGTGTGCATAGACTGCGTTGTCTGTGCTCCGCCATCCATCCATGGACAGATAGGTCATTTCCCTGCCTTGGCCATTGTGAATTGTGTGTTGTAATCAACATAGGGAATTGCAAATCTCTCTCTGAGATCCTGATTCCAATCATTTAGGAGATCCATATCTATATATCTATATCCCAAAGAGGGGTTGTTGCGTCACCTGATAATTTTATTTTCAATTTTTTTGAGGAAACTTTATATTGTTTTCCATAATGGCTGTATCAACAAGGATTTGAATAGACATAGTATATAGTTCTCTCTCCTATAGGTATTTATACTCTTTGTAAATTATTATACTCTATATATACTTGATACATATTTATCGATCATCTATCTATCATAGACCCTGTCTCCTACAGAGGACTTCCATGGAGATCATCTTTCCCAGCAGAGTAAGGGAATCCAGAGGACTGGCAAGCATTTGCAGGATTAAAAAAAGGGAGCTCATCTGGTTTCCATCAGTGCTCTCTGCCTTCAGGGCACATCAGAGTTCTAATGGCCTTCAGTGATGATGAGGATATTGCGCTGTCTGTGTTTCCCTGTGCGTTTTCAGATTTTCCCATTACTCCTGTAATAATTCTCAAACTTGATGTTCCAAATGGAGACTTAAGGACATCATTTTTTTTGCCCAAGGTGTGACCTGGGCCTTTGGATCTTCCTCAAACTCAGAGCTGTTGTTCAGTAGATACCAAGGGGTTTTGCAAATCAAACTAATGAATCTTGAAATCTGGGACTCTTAAAAAACCCCTCAGCTATGAAGATTTTATTTATTTTATTTTATTTATTGTTTACAGAATGTCATTACCAATGAAAACAAGTTTAGGGAACACACGTGTTCAAATTCAGCACCTGATCTCTCACCTGATCCTGTGGTGCCTTAGTCTTTGTTAGATACTGAGCCCCATTGTTCTTTTTCATTGTTCTTGCTTTCTTGGCCCAGCTCTTTGTAAATCACCCCATTCCTATGACCGGTGGGAGAGCTTCTGCTTTGACCCCTCTGGCTGTGGTAGGTGCATTTATGGAGGAGGGAATTCAGCAAGTTGCTGGCAGGGAGGGCATTTCACATAGCAGTGGACTTTCACATCCCTTGCTGGACAGCAGTGCCCGATTTGATTCCACTTCAGACTCTACTTTCTGCCTACGTGCATTCTGGAACGGCAGTAGCTCAAGGGTGGGGCAGCTTTTTTCTGCCCATGGCCATTTGGCTATTTATAACATCATCTGTGGGCCATACAAAAACTGTCAACTTAAAAGTTAGCTAGGGGCCGGAGCGATGGCACAGTGGGTAAAGCTGTGGCCTGTGATGCCAACATCCCGTATGGGTGTCTGTTCATGTCTTGGCTGTTCCACTTCTAATCCAGCTCCCTGCTAATGGCCTGGGAAAGCAGCAGATGATGACCAAAGTACTTGGACCCATTCACCCACATTGAAGACCCCGAAAAAGCTCCTAGCTTTGGCCTGGCCCAGCACTGGCCATTGCGACCATCTGGGTGGTAAACCAGCAGATGAAAGATCTGTCTCTCTCTCTCTCCCCTCTCCCCTATAACTCTGACTTTCAAAATAAATAAATCAATCTATAAAAAGAAATTAGCCTACTATAGATTCATTGAATTTGCCTACAGTTGCTTTGGCAGGGCCAGGCCAAATGATTTTGTGGGCCTTATATAGCTTTGCATGCTGGATGTTCTCCACCCCTGTAGTAGATGATGGCTCAAGTGTGTGGGTCTCTGCCACCCATATGGGAGGCCCAGATTGAATTCTCAGTTCCTGATTTCAGCCTACCCTAACCCTGGCTGTTGCAGGCTTTTGGGGGAGTGAACCAGTGGGTAGGAGATCTCTTTCCATCTCTGTTGCTGTATCTCTTTCAGATGGAATGAAAATAAATAACATTTTTAAAATATTTATTTTTTTGAAAAGTAGAGTTACAGAGAGGCATAGGCAATGAGAGAGAGGTCTTCTATCCACAGGTTCACTCCCCAGATGACCATAATGGCTGGAGCTGCGCTGATCTGAAGCCAGGAGCCAGGAGCTTCTTCTGGGTCTCCCATGTGGGTGCAGAGGCCCAAGGACATGGGCCATCTTCTACTGCTTTCCCAGGCCATAGCAGAGACCTGGATTGGAAGTGGAGTGGCTGGGACTTGAACTCATGCCCATATGGGATGCGGGCACTGCAGGTGGCAGTTTTACCCACTATGCCACAGTGCCGGCCCCAATAAATTAAAATAAAAAAAAGGAAAATGTAATTAAAAGATAAATTTGTTTTTGGCACAAAGATTTGAAATGCACACATATGATGAGTCTTCAAAAAGCTGATGGAGGGGTGGGTATGATGGTGCAATAGGTTAACCCCCACTTGGAATGCCTGCAGCTCATATCCAGTGGCTGGTTTTAGACCTGGCTGCCCCACTTCCAGTTCAGCTCCCTGTTAATGCATTCTGGGAGGTGATAGCTCAAGGGTTTGGGCCCCTGCCACCCACATGGGAGATCAGATGGAGTTCTAGGTTCCTGGCTTCAGTCTAGCCTAGTCCCAGCTGTTGCAAGCATTTAGTGAATGAACCAGCAGATGAAAGATCTCTCTCTCTCTCTCTGTCATTCTGATATTCAAGTAGATGAAAATTAATGAATTAGCATTTTGAAAATCATGGAAAGAGCAAATTATGAAAAAACTGTATGATAGAAAAACTTTTACACTAAAACAGACTTATCTTTTCAGTGTGTTTTCCATGGACCCGTTGAAGCATCTTCATATGTATGCGCATACTTAATTTTATCTTCATCCCAAAACTCGTCTCCAAGCGGTCTCTGTCCTTTTCCCATCTATGTGAATTTAGGTTTGGGTTTCTCACACTCTGCTCAGACTTGGGATGACTATCCTTCCCTACACCCAGGTACAGCCAACAAGGATACTCCACAGCACAGCAACCCGGCTTCCCTCTCATTCTTTTATTATCAGGACCTCAATGGACGCGTATTAGTCTCGGGTAGAATTAGTCATTACCCCTTCATTCCAACATTATTTGTCTTTTTGGATCTTTTTCTCAGGGCTTAATCACTTAATCACTTAATCTCCCCTGCACCCTCCTGGGAGACCAGAAGAAGCTCCTGGCTCCTGGCTTCGGATTGGCTCAGCTTTGGCCATTGCAGCCATTTGGGGAGACCTTTCTTTCTGCCTCTTCCTGTCTCTGTCTATAACTCTACCTCTCAAATAAATAAATAAAATCTTTAAAAAATAAAAAAGAAATATGCCTAGGCTAGTTATACTGGAAGGTAAGAGGCAAGGAAGAGGGCCAGTCATCCCAGCTGAGGCCACGTCAGATCAGCTGACAGCCAACCGACCATCAGACACTCAAGTGAGCTCCAGTCCAATCCAGAAGAACTGGTCAGCCAAACTTAGCCATGACCAGCAGAACCAACTCCCTTCCCATAGCGGCACGGGCAATACTTAATGGTTATTGTTTGAAGCCTTGGAGTTTGGGGGTGTCTATGTCACGCATTATCTGGGCTATAAGTTCTGCAGGGAAAGAGGCAGACATGAATAAGGCACCAGCGTGGAGCTGCAGCTGAGGCCTTGGGGCAGAGCTAGTTACGCTGCAGAGTAAGAGAGCGTGGGAAGCTGAGCAAGGGGGAGGGGCATAGAGAGGGAGTGTGGGAGGAGCAAGGACCAGAGAGAGGCTGGCAAGAGATGTGCAATCAAGACAAGGGGAGCCTAGGACAAGACCAGGGAGGGTGGGGAGGGAGCAAAGTTAGATGCTGAGCAGAGAGAGACACAGAGGATAAACAAAGCCTACAGAGAGTTCGAGAGACTGGAAAAGAAGGAGCCAATGAGGATCTCTTCCTTGGTGACACCTCCTCAGACTAAACAGAAGACTCACATCCAAGCTGGCTGGAATGCAGGCAGGCAGTTCCTCCCTCACTTGAATAGGAAGCTAATAAATATGAAGTTAATTATTACACATGCATGTCCAGATACAGCCACATTGGTTATATGATTTTCTGTTTCAATTCAATTCCAAAATATTTATAAGCACCTACTTCACAGAATAGAGGGAAATTATATGCAAAGAAAGCTTTAGAGTTCTCTCTATTGCTGCTTTCCACGAAACAGCTAGATTTTGAGTTTACGCGTGAGACGGGCTGATGAGGTGGCCCTCTGGAGATATGGGTGTCGCCTTCCACAGAGGCCATTGGTGTTGGGTCTTGGCAGGATGTGAAAGTGTTGCCTGTGCCACCAAGGTATGATAGGTATTGGATAGCCGAGTGGGGTGTGGGACACAAGGTGTTGGAGAGCCACTTGGACACTTGCTCCTCAGTGAGCATGTGAAAAAGGCAAGAGCAGACTTTGAACAGGAGCCCACTTCAGAGGCAGCCGCTGAGCATGGCTGCTCCAGTCCTCTCCTCCCACGGAAGCAGCTGAGGCTTGTGGGGCAGCAAATCACGTAAGAGCGACTTGAGTGAGGCCGTGCAGAGAGTGTGTCCTATCACCAGGAAAGTAGACGTGGCCTCTCACAGTGTGCAATGCAAGGACCTGTGTTCGGAATTCCCTGCAAACCCTGTTAAGAATCTCTAGCTATGAAAAGCCCAAGTAGGATATTGGCTTGGTATTTTTTAAAAAAGGATTCTGCCCAAGAAGGTGGACTGCTGAGGCCAGGAGGTTTCAACCCAAAGAGGCCACAGTGTGGGGTCAGAGGAGTTGGGGGTGGTCAGGTTGGAGAGGGGCCCAGCCCCTGGGTCAGGGGTTGAAGGAGACGGAGCCTAATGGGGGAGCCAGTGGGGAATCCATGAGAGAGCGCAGAGGAATGTGTGCAAAGCCCAGGGAGAGCCAAGCTGTCTCACAGCAGCAGCAGACATTAGCCTTTGCCCTTCCCTTCTTCCTCTCCAGCAGAGTGGGGTGAGGACAGGGCTAAATGGACAGCACGAGGCTGTAGAGACAGGAGCTTCACCACACCCCACTCACACAGCCAACAGGGCAGCCCAATAGGCTCCAACTGCAGTGATGGGAGTCAGATCTAGTGTGCAGATTTGAGTGTTCGACTTAGAGTGGCCGTAGGTCTACTCCTATCTAAGCGTGGGACAAGGGAAGGGTGAGAGAACACAAAAACCCAATGGCTTTTCCAAAGGTGGATCCATCGACATTGATGGATGGGTGGATAAACACAACGTACTGTACGCATAGGACGAGACATCCTCATGCTGTTAGAAGGAACAGAACTCAGAGATGGGCTACACCAGGGAAGGTCTTGCGAACATAGTGCTTACTAAAATAAATCAAACACAGAAGGAGAGCTACTGCGTGATTCCACTCACATGAGTTACCCAGAGTAGGCAAATTCTCCGAGACAGAGAGTAGAATGGAGGATTACCAAAACTGAGAGGAGGGAGTAATGACAAGCCCCTGGGTGACGGGGAGTGTTTCAGAGAGAAGATGAAAAATCCTGGAAATTAATATTGCTGTTGGTTGCACAATAATGCGACTGACATTAAAGCTATTGAATTGTATATTATGAATGGTTAAATGACAAATATTCCATTAGGTATACTTATAATTTAAAATCAAATGACTTTTATTGTTAGGCCCCTCAAATTCTTCGGGTCCAATAGAACTGTTTAAAACATTGGTAGGATTTCGCATATAATGTTCCACACTGCTCCTGGATGAATAGCAGTGGGATTTACCTGTTTGTCATTGTTTTTCCCTTTTCCCTTAGCCACTGCATTGGACAGTTTGAAATGGACGCAGCCAAGATCCAGCTTTTTCATTTGGGCGATTGAGTTAGTGTAGTCTTCCCAGTGTCCTGAGAGTCTCATTAAGGACTGCTTGATGCAGTGTGCAACACAGCTAGTGTGGCACATGCCACCTGGCAGGCATTTCCTGTATTTTTCAAAAATATTTATTTATTTGAAAGGCAGAGTGAGAATGAGAGCAAGATAGATAGATAGATAAATAGAGATTGAGAAAGAGATGGTCCATTCACTAGTCCATGCCCCCAATGACTATAACAGCCAGGGATGTGCCAGGCTACAACCAAGAACTATGGACTCCATCCCAGCCTCCCACATGGATAGCAGGAACCCAGGTATTTCAGTCATCTTCTAGTAGGAGTATGGATCAAAAGCAGGCAGCCAGAACTCAAATTGGCACTCTGGAATGCTTAACCTTCTGTACCACAGTGCTGGCCCCCTAATTTTTTTTTTTTTTTTTTTTTTTTGCAATTGGAAGTAACCAGAACACTTCCCAGAAGAATGATTTGGGCTGCACCATACACTGTGATCCAAATATTTTGCTCATATTTAGAAGAATATAATTTCTAGAATTGCAATATTTGGTTGAGAAAAAAATCAATAATAAGCTGTTTTCTTCTAGAACACAGATGACCTTGTACTAGGTTTGGCTTTAAAAGCTACACAGACTCACACACTCAGATAATACATCCCTCATCCCCTTGCAAGGCCAGGATATTGATTTCATTCTATTTGCTGCCTTCACTTGGCATGGATGTGTGAGCAAGCCCCAACACAACACATTATCTCGCGGCATTCCCCATTCCTGTAGTTAGCTGACCACACGAAGGGCAGATCTAGAGGAGATAACTGATGTCATGATAAATGAAATGATTAATCTTTTTTTCTGCAGCATCTTAATATGCGGAGATTATCTTGCCTGATGGCTGAGCTATACATCTGCTGCCACTTGTGTTTGATCCCACACAAAACCTATCTTTTCCTTGAATCTACTCAAGTGTTCAACAACAGCCTTCTAGGCTTCCATCACCCGCGTCAATCAGACAAAACCATGGACTCATGCTGATCCAGTAGTTTTTCCCTGGCTTGTCTGCCAGGGAATCCCTTTTCAGAGCTGCCAAGGGAAATTCAAAATGAGAGTTGGTGGAGTTATGAGTCTGTGTTGACAACTCTCCCTAGGCTGTGCTGTACTGTGGGCTATCTAGGATCTGCTTGCAAAGGTAGGTGGAAGGCAGCCCAACAAGCAGCTCTTTTAGGTTCCGAACCCTTCACCTACAAAAATACACACTTTTCAACACCAAGATTTCCATCTTTCTTCAAGGCACTTATCCAATCTAAGGAGTTTTAGCTTATTACACTTTTTTGGGTTGACTGAAAACAGGTGAAACAACCGCTCGACTTCGACTGCTCAACTAATGGAGTATCATCTTTTTGGCCTAGCAGTTATCCTGAAATTCAAGTTTATCTCTATTCAAGGACAAACTTCTGGGAAGTAACGAGGGCAGGATGGCCATATTTAGTCAAACCAAACCAAACCAAACCATGCAACTGCCCCAAATGCATTGTTAACTTTTCATCTTAGAAAAGCATTGAATACGTTTTTCTTAGCATGTCACCCATATTGCAGGGGATATCTGTATAGCAGATATTATTCATGGTTTATCTGCAATGCAAATTTAGCTAGACACAATTTAAATTGGTTCATTTTACCTGGCAACCCCCACTGATGACCAAGACAGGAGATATGCATAAGTACGCATATCACCCATGAAGTAGAAGCTCATGGCAAGCCGGGTGGATTTTCTTTCCGTTTTTCCTCACAGGCCTTTCACGGCCCTGGACAAGTGTTAACCACCAGGCACACCTTGCTAGTGGTTTATCCAACAGTGAGAAACAAAGGCAAAAGGGATCATTTGCCTGGTTTTGTCCATGCTGGACTCACCTGCTTTGCGGTGCCGGAGCACTTGCTGTGGTATTGTTCTTCCTTGTCCCCTTTCCAAAGGAGAGCCCAGGCGTGCTAATTGCTGGGTGGCAGCTACACTCAGCACCAGGGGATGACAGCTGGGCACTAGGCACGTCCTGCAAAAGAGGTTTGAGTTTCCATTGTGGTCAGCGTCTTAATCCCGCACCCTTCCATCTGCGCTGACTGTCGTTTTAGGTCTCAAGCAATTGGCTCGAGCTGAAAACATAAACACCTCCGTGCACTTGCCCTTATCATTTTCTTTTTATGTTGGCTTAGGAAACACACCTGAGAGCCCACGTGCACACAATGAACCCGGCAATTACCCACTGCCATGGGCAGGCGGCAGCCGCTCCAACAACAATCCCCCCGCCCACCCCCCCGCCGGCCAGGCGGCTGCCAACTCCAACTTTTCTCATGGCACTGGGGCCCTGGCTCTGTGTCTGTGACTCCCTCCCACTGCTGTCCTGGGACAGTTGATTTCAGCGCTGCCCAAGATGGGGCTTGGACTTCAGGAGGTTCTCTCCTGAAGGCTTTGGGTAGGCAGCTGGTGCAGGTTAGGTGTGGTGCTGGGGAAACTGAGGAAGGGAGAGCCCCAGGACTTTACTCTGTCTGAAACTTATGAAGCACTTAATTGCTAAGTTGTTAATAACAGAATTGCATCTCTTTCTTTTTTCCCTGAGTCTGATTTACTGGCAGAAAAGTCCCAAAGGCAGTTTAGAAGGTAGAGGGTGAGGATGAGGAAAACCCTGGAAAACAGCATCACCATTTTATCTGTTGGGGGTGAATTTTTCGCTTATTCAAAAATGTTTCTTGATATGTGCATTTACTGAGCACCATTTTAGTGACCAAAACAGAAAAAACGAAACTGTCTCATTTAAGTTCGGGGCAAGACAGTCTGGAATAGAAATTATGAACACAGACTTTGCAGCCAGCTTACCTGAGTCTGAAATCCCAGCTGCTACCTATTAGTGACATACCCGTATGAGAGTCACCTACCGTATCTGTGCCTCAATTTTATCACCTATCAAATGGGAATCATACTAGTATGTTCTTCACTGGGTTGTTTGGAAATGGGAATGATATTTCTGACCTCGTTGGGTCATTGTGAGGATTAAGTTGATTGATGCTTGTAAAACACTTAGAAAAATTCTTGGTACCTACCATGTACCAAGTACATATTAGCTCTGATTTGGTGGTGACGTATGTTGCTGTTTAGCACTAGTGACTGTGCCATCCTCATGGCCCTTCCCATAAACAGTGGGGAAAAAATGTTATCCGTCAAGCTTCCTAGGGGAAGACTGAGCAGACACTACTTAACAGTGAGTAAATGGCTTTGTTTTTATTTGTCCATAATATTTAGGTCTCCAAACATCAAGGATGTTCTTCCTTTAAATAACCCTTTAGAAAGTATCAGAACGCCAGTGATATGAGTTTCTCTAAGCACCTGCAGAAAGTGTGTCATCTAATTAAAAATCAGAATTGTCTTATTGGGTGGTTGGACTAAACACGTGCCTGTATTTAAGCTTATCTCTCAGGGAAGGTTTTCTCTGTTTCCTTAATGATGTAGTTGGCTAGTCAGACCTCAGTAGTTTCTCTCAGAGAAACTAAGTTCTGTCTCTTAGAGAAACTGGTTAGATGTGGCTCCAGATTTCAACACCCCATCACTTTGTTGGGGACAAAGATACTTTTTTTCCTGCAGTTTTTTTTGTAAAAATATCTAGGTTATAAATGTTGCAAATATATGTCTGACTTATATTAATATCCAGCCCACGCTTTCTGCTTCAATCTTTTACTTTTTCCCCTTGTTATCCACTTGACCTTGGCATTTTTTTCATTTTTACTTATTTGAAAGGCAGAGAGGGGGAGGAGGAAAGAGAGATTCAGAGAAGAGATCTTTTCCTCTGGTTTACTCCCCTAAGTGCCTGTGATGGCCAGGCCTGGGCCAGGCTGAAGCTGGGAGCTGGGACCTCAAGACAGGTCTCCCATGTGGGTGGTGGCAGAGACCTAAGCACCTGGCCATCATCAGCTCTCTCCAAGGAAGCACATTGGTAGGAAGCTGGACTCAGGAGTGGAGCTGGGACTTGAACCCATGCATTTTGATACGCGATATAGGCGTCCCCAGTGGCACCTTAGTCATTCTGGCCTTCCCTCTGGGGATTTTATATGTACTAGGATCTTGGGGTGTATGTGTAGAACTTCCTCAAACTTGAGCACATTGTCACTGTTTCTAGAATGCAAGGTACAGCATGTATCTTACTCATTGCCAATGAGTCCTCTTTTAATACGCTCTGAAATCTCTGAATAGATCTAAACTCTAGAATAAATGGACTCCACATTTCTTAGAACTTTGCATCTTAACCAGATTAAGGAACTGGACTAACAAAAAATATGAAATCATGACAACACCAAGAAATATTTCTTCTTCCCCTAGTGGCCATAGTTTCATTTGGAGAGATGTTTCTTTAGATAAACAGAAAAGGAAAAGAATGATCTGATACACTTTAGTTGTCAAATTAAGGATTGTTGATAACTTAAAAGTATTTCCTATTAAAAATGAACTCATGATAGGAAAGTACTTAATGTTGACTTCATCAATAACAGAAGCATTGGGAGTCTAGTATGTGGTGATCATTGGCTGTCCCTCCTACTGGGTGCTTGCTGTAATTTGAACATGGTTAGAGGGTCCAATTCAAGACCCTTGGGATTGAAGGTGGTCTTGGGATGAGGTCAAATGTGGATAACAAGGGGCTGTGTGGTCTGGATTTGCAGTTTTTCCGAAGCTGTGAGCCAAACCAGCCTCTTTCTCTTCATCCGGAGCCCGGCTCCCGCACTTTGCTACACTGGTATCAAGCCGATGAGGGCAGCGCTCTACATGGATTTCCTCACTTACCTTTCCCAACTCCATTCATCCTCATTTTTCAGATGAGAAAACTGAGGCATTCATAGGCTAAACAATTTTTCAAGGCCACACGGACAGAAAGTCGAGGAGCCACGATTCCAAGCCCAAGCAGGCTGACTCCAGGTTCTGTACTGCATGATGTGGCCTAGACTATTCCATCACTTTGCCTTTATTCTTTGTTTTTATTCTTAATCCAAAAATTGACTAAGATAGGAAAGAGGAGAACTGTCCCAACAGGAATTCAAATTTCACATGCTTTGTAGATCAATGCTAGGATCATTTGCTTGAGATTAATACAAATATTTTCTTTAAAGTTCAGAGAGTTCATAGGAGGTGGCTTCCAAATTTTATTGTCTTTTGTCTCCACAGCATACATTATTTATAAGGTGTTCAACTATACTACAAAGGGGTCATGTGTTCCCTTTGGAGATTTACAAAGCCTTTTTTGAGGGATAATTTAAATGGGCCCTGCCTAGGCCTGTGTTGGTTGGTACCTGTCTACAAAGGGAAGGATGCATTTAGGTCATTTTAGGTCTCATTCAATGAGGGGCTGTGGTCCAGCAGTTCACCAGACTATCAGGAATGCCATTCCAAATGTCCATTCACTCTTCCCTCTTTCAAATACCATAGGCACTCTTTAACCATTCAAGCAATTAATAGTTTACCACCCGAGGAGAGAGCTGAAGTCTTACCTTCCCCGACTGGGTGATAGATCATAGCATTCGGAGTGCATAGTGGGTATCTCATTCATCGCCATGGTGCCCATCACATTTTTGTTGAGTGATGTGTGAGTTATCTATTGCCATAATCATGCTGCAAATCCCCCAAATCCTGAATGTATTTCACAATGACCATCTAGCCTTCTGGTTTCAGCTGGCTTGCCCACGTGCCTGTGCTCAACTGCAGGTTGGTGAGCAGCTTTGCTGCTCTTTGCTATCTGGGCGCTCACGTGTTGGGCCCAGCTGGTCTGGACCAGTCCCCTCTGGGACACATGGACTCTCCTCCAGTTGGTTCATCACTCCTTCAGATGCTAACCCAGCTAGCAATTTCACACGGAGGTGACAGAGCAGGCAGAAATTCGCGTGGCCTCTCCAGTTCTAAGCCTGAAAGTGGCGCGTGACCTCTCCAGTTCTAAGCCTGAAAGTGGCACATGGCCATGGCACTGCATTCTATCAGCCAGAGCCAGTCACAAGGCCAGCTCCGACTCGAGGGGTGGGAATTAGACGCTATCTCTTGATCAGAGGCCATCCGAAGCCACGCTGCAAAGGGTATATACACAAACAGAGCTGAATAACGGGAACTATTTTTGGAATTCATCTGCCACAACTAGAATACATAAATAAAGATGACCAAAAACCACCAGATGGCCTTGGCTGGTCCCTAGTTTCCTAACTGTGGGCACCCAGTTATGACAGTGGTGTTACAAAGTAGAAAGAGGGATGGGGCGGAGCAGCTGCTTCAGGGTCCCTACCCTTTCCACAGCTGCTTGACCACAGACTTGTCATACCGTGTCCTGGCATCAGCTTCTCCTCTCCCCAGCGTTGCCATGGAAATCCAACGGGACAACATACACTGGCTTGCTTTGCCAATTACGCATTTCAGCGCACGTGTAAACCGTCCGTGTTGTTATTTCATTTGAGGTTGGGGAGGCTGCTTGCATTCCCACTAATGTGACAGGTTCTGAGCAGTATCCACAGAGGATGTGTTAATCTCTATAAACAACACACTCCTCCTTCTACTGCAGCAGAGAGCCTGGCGCTGTCCTGAGAGCTGGAGAATGCCATCCATCATGGCGCAGGAGATCTTAATCAGCCTGGGAGAGCAGACCCTTGCTTTCTGCTCTGGGAGGCTCCCATTCCCAAGTACGTAGCACACCATAAATCTGACTTGTGCAGCAGTTCCTTCATGAAGGAGGCACAAACACTTAAAATCAATGAAATCGCAAGTTCTCCTCTTCCAGTTTGTGATGTCAGCAAGCAATGGGGTTCCCCCTCTTCCTGCTGCCTGTGTTGAGCTGGCAGCCCTTGTGGAAGTGAAAACCAGTGTCTGATGCTATTGCTAAACATGTACTTGGGAGTCTTCGAGTGGATGGGTCTCCCCACTGTTGTGGTGGAGCCTGCAATGAGAGTGGAGACATGTTTGGCATAACCGACTTGGGAATTGTCTCTGGCGTACCCCAGTGGTCTGGCCCTGCTTAGGAGACAGTTGTAAAAGCTCATAGTCCACAGATTGTGAGAAATGACATTTAGGAGAAAAGAGACTCAAACTGACTGAAAATGTGTGAGTGCCAACCCACGCGTTGACCATATATCTGGAACTCTTCGTCACCAACTGACGCATCTGAAACAGGTCTGTGGGCCTTCCTTGTGCCTCAAAACCTATGGGATCCAGAGTTAGGACCTAGGCAGGATAAGAGAGATTAAGAGAGATGGTAGAGAGGTCTTTTTTTTTTTTTTTTTTTTTGGCTTTAGATTTCATTCTCCAAACAATTTATCACTGCATGTGTAAGTCCCAAACTCAGAGTTCTCTCCAGCGGCACTACACATGGGATGCATGGGATGTACACGAGTGGGATGTGCAAGCCAACAACGCAGATTCCCCTCTCTTGGCACTGATATCACACGCGTGCAGGACGGAGCACCACCTGCCATTCATTTAAGAGCCAACCCCAGGCGAGAGCGCTGCTGATTCTGCACATGTGAGCCTGGAAGCCTTTGAAAAGGCGCTGCTGTGCTAGCCTGAAGCCAGATGGGAAGAAAGGTTGGCTTTCGTGTTCTTGATTTGCGAGCCACTCCTTTCCTGGTTCCGCAGCCCGCCTCTGCTGGGGGATGGCGGCTACAGATTAGGAGGTGGCCTTGGAGGGGCAGGTCTATCCTCTTGAGTTCCTTGAGGACCATGAACTGTTGGAGCAAAGCGGCGGAGGGTGGGTCACCCTCTGGGTGACCACGAGGAGCACTAACCGGCCAACAGCAGCAGCGCTGCGGCGGTAGGAGAGACAGCACTGTCCTTTTTTCATTAAGTGTATTTATAAACACACTGAACATGAAACATTTTTCCTTTCTTCACAGTGATGGATGATTATATGTCTATGAAATGTTTTCATTTATTTGGCGCCAGGGTAATCAAAATCAGTTGAAACTGTCCCACTGAAGGGAAAGAAAACAAGTAGGCGTGGGACAGGCTGGGCTCCTTCCCCGCGCTCTCCATGGGAAGGAGCTGGCAGAAGGACCCTGTTTGCAGACGCACGAGGAACGTGCTCTTGCACTGGTAATTGCTCCCAGCCCTGCTCATGGCTGCCATCCACGGAGGCTGCAGCCCTGCAGGACTTTCAAAGCGATCGCCTCGACTCTCGGAGCAGTGTGGGAGTGGCCGGGCCAGCCTGTGCGTGACTCTGTTTAGGCTGAGAAGCAGCGGGTCCCAGGAAACCTTTGTGAATGAGTCGCTCAGGCTTTCATGTCTGCCCTGGCCCGTGTTCTGGGTCAGGCGTTGTGATCTCCAACATCCTGTTTAAACTGGTGTTTTCCACTACATACAGACAAAACTATTTCTATTATAAGCTCCTAATGACTGTGTAAAGACAAGCAACGGGGGCTAGCAAGGTAGGGAAGAAGCCCTGGTCTGCTTGTGGGAGAGATACAGCAAGCAGACGCCCAACTCCTTTTTTGGATGCGGTTCTTTGGATGGTTCCAGGGCTCAGATCTTTGTTTGACAAATGCAACAATCATCCAGAGAGGCCACTGGCAGGATGGGTCTCGGCAGTGAAGCCACAGGACAGTTTTGCTGACTGCTGGTCACGTCTGCCTCATGGTTTTCAACACAGACCCTCTTACAGGCACCAGGGTTAAGACCCTCAGTGGGTAAAACACAATTTCCCTGATTACCCATCATCACCTTTCAAGGAATTAGTTTGGATTCTGGAGCACAGAAGGGAATTTCACTCCTTAAAGATGCAAGAGCTTTTAGAAGTGAATCGAGAGAATTTCTTTTTAGTTGCTTTCCTAGGAAAATAGATGGACGCTTCCAGTGAGATTCAGAAATGAGTGAGCTTCATTCTATGGCTTCTCATGCACACTGTGTAGGGGGCTTGGGGAGGATCTTGGGGACTCTGGTCACTGAGGTTCTTGGCGAAGACTGACAGGCCATGTGGCTCCTCTGAAGGATCCACCTAATCCTTCATGTTCCCAAGTTCCGTAAAGCAGTAGATAGGTGGTAGCTATAGCGATAGCGATAGCGATAGCAATAGCGAGAGAGAGAGAGAGAGAGAGAGAGAGCTAGTAGCTTATGGTCAAGCTCTGAGTTGGACAGGCTGAGGTCAAACTCATACAAAGCATCAGGAGGATGCATGGAAGCCACCGGCAGTCTCTCTCTGCGACCCTGTATGATAAGGGAGGGTGTGCTCACGGACATGGTTAGGAGTTTTGAAATAGGGGTTCTAACTGGCACTATCTGGATGGGATCAATATCATCATGAGCATCCTTTGAAGTGGAATGGAGAGGCAGAAGCATCCGCAACATGACATGAGAATGACTCAACCATCCATTGTTGGCTTTGAAGACGGAGGAAGGGGCCACAAGCCAGGGGATGTGGGAAGCCTCTGGAATGTGAAGTAGAGCAATAGAGCCTCACCTGGCGTCTGCAGATGGAGAGAGCCCTGCTGACACCTTGGTGTTAGCCTCGTGAGACCCGGCTCTTTCTAATCCACACACTGCTGGGGAATCAATTTGTTCTGTTTTCAGCCACAAGGATTAGGGTCATCGTCACTGCAGCTACAGGAACCTACCACACTGGAAGCTCTAGCAGAAAAAGTCCCTGATTTGTTTTTTGAAATCTGTGAAAACTGGCTGAATTGAACTTTACATAGACATTCTTCTTAGGGAGTATAAAGAATTACGGAACCGGGTCACTTGGGCTTTTTAAACGATCCATAAACATGAGCTTATGTTTCAGTCGTTTTGAACAAAATGATTTGGCGACATAGCAAAGAAAATAAAAAATAGATTCTACCAAGAAATCAAACACCATTTCAGTTTGTGAGAGTGACCTTTCATAACATACCCATACCTGGTTTTAAGAAACTTGTGGTTGCATTTGTGGTATGCACATCACTCATCTACACAAACACACTGTATGTCTTCTACAGTCTTTTCCTATAGGAAATTAGCGACCTGTCCTAGGGTTCTCGAGGTTCTTACATGGGAGTTGCTGCACTCTTCATGTCAAGAAGAATTGCCAGATCTATTACTCCACCTGCAAGGGGGTAGCTGTGCAGGGCATAGAACAGCTTGTCAAGTATGAAATCTGAGTGGAAATCGTAACACTAAGAACTCCTTTGTTGGATACAGACACTGTTATCCTTTATGGAAGGAGAAAGGAGACAAGTCCACCACTGAATAACCAATAGATCATTTGTTACTGGTTGTGAGTTTTCATTTAAAAAAAGAAACTATTTACTTTGTTTTTTTGAGAGGCAGAGAGAGAGAGAGAGAGAGAGAGAGACTGTCAGAGCTCTCCCATCTGCTGGTTCACCCCCCACAAATGCCTGCAACAGCTGGGGCTGGGCCAGCCAAAGCCAGGAGTTGAGAACACAAATTAGGCCTCTCTCATGGCCTGCAGAAACCCCACGGCTTGAGTCATCACTGTTTCCCTGCCATGGTCTGGAGTAGGGGTTGGGCCACGGCTCGAATCCCAGCACTCTGGTGTGAGCTGTGAGAATCCTAAGCAGTGTCTAGGCCTAAGCTGTGCCAAATGCCCACCCCATGATTTCCCATTTTCACTGAATTTGTAAGAGCCCAGTTTCTAAAAGTAACCAAAGATGTGAACATGAAATCACAGAGCATGTTGTTTAAGACATTGAGAACTGCTCTGGGAATTTGGAGGCAGTGTGAAAGAGACAAACACAGGTAAGGCAGAAAATTGTCCATGTTCCATTTTGTCTTTCCATAATGAAAAAATAAATTTAATTAAAAATTTAAAAAATTTAAAATATTTAAAAATTAAATATTTAAAATGTATTTTAAAAATATGCTGGTAGTGCTTATAAAAGAACACGTGAGAAGGGGACTCTCTGACCTAAAAAGCAGTTGTTTGTGCAATTCTTGGAATGGCAATCCTCATTTGAAAGGTTCAGCTTTTCAGCTAGTGTGAAATGTGGGGCTTCACGAAGAGAGGAACTGATTAATTCTGAAACAGGCAGTAACCAACTTCCTCCCAAGGAGAGAAGATGACATCACCTCCAAGTCTGAGGCAGTATGCTAAACACCGTTTCAAAGCAGCCAATCACACAGCCGAGATGAAGTGACCACAGCCAATCAGGATCCCCCACCCTGCATCATGCTGACCCATTACCTCAGCCTCAGAGAGACTCGCGGTGAGCAAAACTGGAGGCAGTTAGCCAAGTCTTACACAAATCCCTACGATGCCTTTATCTCTGGAAAAACAGAACATGTTAAGGACTTCTGAGACAGGAATGGGTCTTTATGGACAGTTTCACTTCGGTGTCTTTCTTGCTAATATTTTTCCTTCACTAAGAGAGCCGACTGATTCATTTAGAAGGAGATTTTTCTAGTTTTGTAGGGATCGCTTCCACTTTAATTAGATGCTTATCTAAAGTGGGAACAAATTCTTACGTATTTCATAGGAACTGCAAGAAGCAAGCTCCTCGGTCAGATTTCCATTTAATCTGTAGCATTAACTGATTGTGTTTGCCAATAGATTCTATATTTCAAAAGGGCAACCAACCGTTACTCCCCCGTGGTTAGTTCCCGGTAAGTCGTAAGTCGTGACTCCCTCATTTCTGCTTGCAGCTTCCTCTCGGCTCAGCCAGACTTCCTCATGCTTCCTTCCCTCCCCTATCAGCTGTCATTCTCACTGCAGAATATTCAGTTTCTTTAAATAGGTACAACACCTCTCGCACTGTACACACACAGTCAGCAGTGCTCAGGGCAGGCTGCATGATCTGTTAGGGTCTTGGTCTATTTTGTGCTATCCTCTGATAGCACGCGCTGGGTGATTAATAAACAGTGGAAGCTTAGGTGACTCTTGGTTAGGGAGGCTGGGAAGTCGGAGACCCTGGCACTGTCCTCTATGCTGTGTCATTCCATGCTGGAAGGCAGAAGGGCAAGGGAGGGAGACAGTAAGAGAGCAAGAGACAGGTGAACTCGCGTTCATAACCAACCCATTCCTGCAATAACAACTCCAGCTCACAACAACATCAATCCTTGTGCCTTATGATCCACCACCTCTTATTGGGCTACACCTCCCAGTAGTGGCTCATTGGGAATTAAGATCCCAACATATGGACTCAGAGAGGCACAGTCAAACCATAGCAGAAGGCCTATGTAGAATGAAAACATGGCTTCTGTGTTCAAACTTTGTCATGAATTTGAAGATGGAGATCAAAGGGCACACACCAAGCAAAAAGTCCCTCTGAGCCAAGAGGCCTGGGTTTACTGGGTTGCAGGCCCACGAAGCCAGCCCGGATGACGTCATCAGTCACGTTCACATACATGCACACGCTCACAGTTACACAGCAAACAATGCTCTTAGAGCAATGGATTTAATCGGTGTTAAAGCTTTTAGCCCAATACTAGTCATTTATACCTCAGTCGTAATATATGGAAAATGAAAACACTGTTCTGTCCATTAGTATTTCCATGGGTTACAAGACCCTTGCATACACTTTTTCCTTTGATCTTAACAAGCTCACGTTGTCCCCAATCTGGCAATAAGAAAACAGGATAAGTGACTTCTCCAAGGCTCACCAAATACCTTTACTTCTGACTGTAAGTGTACTATGTAGACAATTCCAAAAATAACAAGAAGTCAGGTTCTGGGGTGCAGTGGATTAAGATGGCTTCTGGAATGCCTACATCTCTCATCAGAGCACCAATTCATGTCCCACCTACTCTGCTTCTGATCCAGCTCCCTGCCAACAAGACTGGGAAGCAACAGACATGGCCCAAGTGCTTGCGCCCTGGATACCCATGTGAGAGGCTAGGATGGAGTTCCTAGGTCATGGCTTTAGCCTGGCCCAGCCCCAGCTGTTGTGGGCATTTGGAGGATGAACCAGTGGTGAAAGATCTCTCTCCTTCTTTCTCTCTCTCTGCTTTTCAAATAAGCAAATAATTAAAAAAAAAAAAACAGAGAAAAAGAGACTATTTACTACCAATAAATTATCATCAATTAGAGATTACCACTATAAAAGCTTTGGTACACACCCTTCTAATTTTGTTTCTTTACAGATTTTTATGCAAGAATCTGTGTAAGTTCTTGGATATTTTTGGATTTAAATTGAGATTGTATCATGTATACTGCTTAATGATCTTTTTTTCACATAATAGCATGACACAGGGCTTGACCATATCATCATACATTCTTACAGAGCCTATATTCAACAGCGACCCATCAGACCCATCAGAGTTGCTCAAGAACCATTCTAGGAATGAGTGACACATGTCCAATAGAGAAAAGATGACACAATCAGTGCTGATTCCTTTTCCTATCATAACTCTCTTTGCTCCACGTTAAGAGAAAGAAACTGAGACTGTAAGAGTTTAAACCATTTGCTACAAGTCACACAATTACTAGCACAAAGCTGGTATTGGAATCCAGATCTGCGTGAAGACAAAGCTAGTACTTGAATCACTGTGCCGTGACCACGATATATATTTTATTACTTTACTCAGAAGAAAGGGTTGCACCTCCTTTAGAACCTTGGCTATTTTCAAAGGTCTGGAAGTTTCTCTGTTACTGGGATAAGCAATCCAGGCGAGTTCATGGGAATATAAGAGGGGTCAGAGGTTCAGACAATTTGATGATAAGTAATGATCAAGAGTGAACTCTGGGCCATGAAATGCCACTCCAGAGATGACTTCCTGATGAGTGGTAATTCTTCTGGTCACAGATAATCAAACTCACACATTAGGAGGATCTAGCATGAATGAATGTAGTCATGGCAGATAGACTGGTTTCCATCTTTAAGAAAACAGCGTTTGGGTGATTTCTGTTGGACTGCATTTTCACCTGCTGTGTGAGAATTCGGGGCAATTTTAGAAAAAAAAATCACATTTCCTAAAGTTTTCAGGACAGATGCTTTGTAAGTGATGTCCCTGGTTACCTTCCCTTCCATGGCCTCCCGATTTCCATCAGTTACCTTCTTACTGACAGCCTGTGTTCTAGGGGCCTGCTCCCAAAGGGAAACAGAAAATGGTCACAGTATTTGCATTCGAACAGAGGAATGCCATGACCACAGAATAGCATCCCCCCCCCCCCCCATCGAAGGAACTCCCAAATGGGAAGGGAATCCGTAGGTGTTTTAATTTCTTATAGGTGCTGCAAGAAATTACCAGAAGCTAAGTGGCTGAAGACAGCAGAAATTTATTCTCCTCATTGCTGCTGATTTCAGAAATCTGAATCCAAGGTGTTGGCAAGGCCACGTCCTCTCCGAAGGCTGTAGGGAGTGAATCCTTCCTTGCCTCTTCTGGGTTCTGCAGGTTTCAGGTATCCCTTGCCTGTGGCTATGTCACTCAGTTTTCAAGTGACTTTCTCCCTGTCCAGGACCTTTTCCTTCAGGGGTGGGGAACATCTAGCCCGTGGGCTGTATAAGACCCTTGAAATCACCTGGTCTTGCCCTGCCTAGACAACCATAGATGGGACTCAAACCTCAATAAAGCTATAGCAGGCTGATTTTTATGTTGATAATTGTTTACGGCCTGTGAATGCTGTCATAAACACCCAAATGACCCTCAGCAGGGAAAAAAGTTACTTAACCTTGAAAGAACACTTGTCTTTCCCTTGAAGGCCTGCCTGTCTAGCCTGAGATGGTCTTAGCTTGAGATCCCTGACTTAGAATCCACAAAGATCCCTTTACCAAATAAGGTTATGCTTACAGGTTCCAGGACCTAAGACACAGATGTACCTTTGTGGGGTCCCCCATCAGCCCATATGAGGGGTGAAGCTGAGCTGTTGTCCCTGACAAAGGGCTGCGGAGCCTTCTTGGGCTTAGACTTTGAATGGCAATTCTTCCCTGGATAAAGTCCTTGGCAGGAAAGAAGAGCTTAGAGCCAAAGGGCTGTCCAGGTTACAAAGGCAGACAGGTGTATGGCTGTCCTTGTGTTTTCTGTTTGGAACATGATGTCTGTGAGCTCCTGAGAGTTACTGAGACAGATGAGGGAGAGGGAGTCATGCTTGATGGGGTGTGGCAGATGCCACCACCCAGTCATGTGTCAAAGAAGATACAGGGCCAGGGACCAGGCTTGTGATGCAGTGGGTTAAGCCTCTGATTTCTTTTTCTTTTCTTTTTTTGACAGGCAGAGTTAGAGAGAGAGAGAGAGAGAGAGAGAGAGAGAGAGAGAAAGAGAGAAAGGTCTTCCTTCCATTTGTTCACCCCCTAAATGGCTGCCACGTCCAGTGCGCTGCGCCGATCGGAAGCCAGGAGCCAGGTGCTTCCTCCTGGTCTCCCATGCAGGTGCAGGGGCCCAAGCACTTGGGCCATCCTCCACTGCCTTCCCAGGCCACAGCAGAGAGCTGGACTGGAAGAGGAACAACCGGGACAGAACTGGAGCCCCAACGGGGATTAGAACTCTGGGGTGCTGGTGCCACAGGCGGAGGATTAGCCTAGTGAGCTACAGTGCTGGCCAAGCCTCTGCTTTCAACATTGGCATCCCACATGGGAAAGCCAGTTCAAGACCCAGATGCTCTGCTTATGATCCAGTCTCCTATTATTGCACCTGGGACAGCAGTGGGAGATGGGCCAGGTGCTATGGCTATTAGGTATGTGGGTAACCCTGATATGGTTTTTACCTCCTGGCTTTGGCCTGTTCTAGCCTGGGCCTCGTAGCCATTTTGGAATTGAATCAATGGATGGAAGATCTCCCTCTCTCTCCCCCTCCCTCTCTTTCTCACTCTCCCTCTCTTTCTCTCTCTCTCTCTCTCTCTCTCTCTCACACACACACACACATACACACACAAACACACACACACACACACATACGAGACAGAGAATCCGTGGTGGGCCTGGCAGCTCTGAGATCTGAGATTCAGGTGAGAGTGGACACGGCCATCTAGAATCCATAGGACAGCAGGCAGGAGGTGCAGGTTGGGTTTCTAGGGTGCAGCCTTGAGAACTCCTTCCTCTTCGGGGGACATCAATGTTGTCTTGTCAGGCCTCTAGCTGATTGGCAGTGCCCACCACATCAGAGGATGACTTACTTTCTTCCAAGTCTGCTGACTGCACATCTACACAATACCTTCCCAGCAGCGTCTGCATTGGTGCTAAGCACAACGGTCCATCTACTGGACACGGGAAGTTCGTGGTCACATTGGCGCGCCTAGAAATTCAGACTTGATTCTGAGCACCGAGGCCATGCCAGGCGCTGTGCTGTGCGCTGGACGTGTGGGAGCAGATGGGAGAGCAGTGACCTCTGTGGTCAGCAGCTGACCCTCAGTCTAGAGCAGACCTCAGCAGAGAGGACAGAATCCCAGAGCACAAGAGGCTGTCCCGGGAACAGCCAGAGAGGCCCCAGTTGCCCCAGACCTGGATGAAGGTAGATTTGAACCAAGGGAAGCAGGGGAGGCAGAGGAAAGGAGAGTGTCCCAGGCAAAGGGAAGCTTAGAGGAAAGGAAAGCCGAGGAGTCTCTGCCACTGAAACAACTCCCTTAGGGCTGGAAAACAGCATGAGGCCCACGGGCACGGATGGATGTGGCCAGAGGAGTGAGCCTGGGGACTGACCGTCCTGCACCTCCTCTGAGACCCTGTACATGTCAGACCTGGAGAGCCACTGAAGGCTGTGGAGCCTTTTCAGAGGAGAGCTCAGGTGAACTGGAGGTGAGAGTCAGGGCCCAGGCGGTAGAAGCATCTTTGGGCTATAGGAGAAAGACCACAGTTAGGGTAATGCCCGGGGGTTGCTGGGAGGTGAACAAGATTCAATTCCTAAACTCACATGGACAGTGAGCCCCAAAGTCACAAGTTAATGGCTCTAAGAGGGTGAAAGCGATCTGATGACCTTGATCAGAGGTAGGGCCTAGAGGCAGGCCTCTAGGTCCCTGAGGGTGTGCCATCAGAGGCAGCTCCTGCAAGAAGGTTGATCTTAAAAACTGAGGCAGGCCCGGTCGCTTTTTCTGCTTCCTGGTTCTCCACGTGTTCACTCCTCCAAGTGTCCTCTGCCCCCGCCACCCTCCAGCCTCGCTGACATTGGACTGTGAACCTCCAAAACTGCGGGCCACAGCAAACCTCTCTCATTCCTAAGTAGCTTCTCCCAGGCACGTGTTACAGTGATGACAAGCTGACTACCACAAAGGTGGACAACACAGAGGAGTAAAAACAGCCTAGATCAACCAAGACGCTTTCACATCACTGTTGGGGTTTGGTTGGATGGAGAGACACAAGCACACGTTCAAACGTGTCAGCCCATGTGGGAATGGATTTGGTGTCTTCACATGTGGTATAGCCTCTCTCACAGTCTGTCTACCAGCCTCTCCTGTCCTCTGTTCATCTTTAAATCTGATTAGATTTAGTGCTCATCCTTTCCTGAGTGCCTGGAGTCTAATTCAGAGCAGAGTGGTGCTGTTTTATTATAAAGCAAAAAAAAAAACCAAAACATTTCTTGCGAATTAACTAACCATCAAAAGGGAAGAAAGGCAGACAAGCATGTCAACACAAAATGCATCCTTTGCATCTGGGGGGGCTGTTCACAGCCTCAGAAGAACCCCTGCCCCACCCCACCCCCACGGGACCCCCAGAGGAGGAAATACTTCCATGGTACTTCTCTGTAGCAGTCCCTGGCTTTTCATTGAGAACATGAAAATTGGAGTGAATTGTAATTGAGTGTTTTTCAACTTTTCCATATGAAAGTGAACATGAGATCAAATTGTCAATTTTCCCAAACTCTATGTCATTTTGTATTAGGTTACCTTGCTCATGCCAGGACATGGAGCTCATATGAACCCAAAGTGGAAGGAATCTCCGAACGTTGCCAAGTCTATAATGTGAAGAGAGAGAACTCCAAGTGAGGTGTATTTGAATGTGAATGAAAAATCCAGCTCTGCCTTGGCAGAGGCATGAAATGAACTCAACTCGCTCTTGGCATCTGGGTTGCTCATGTCCTGAGCTACACTCCCCCAGCGATCCAGGTTCTATCAAACCAGAAACATGTTTTACCAGATGCTCCCCACTCCCTCCCGATGCATGTGCTGTGTGCAGAATGGGAGCCATATGTTTCTTATCCATTTACACTGAAATCACCGAGATGTTACTCAATGATGCCTCTATGATTTACAGTTCTTTCAGCATTTTTTTTTTGAGTCTGAAGGAGGAAAATCATATTTTGTCAAGCATAGACTTGAAACCACAAATTTGTACAATGAAGAAAAATATGTGTCTGCTGTTTTCTTTCTTTTTGCTTCCAAGCTTCAAAGAGGGTATTGGCAACTTGCAAACACATGATTTACCAGAAGTATCCGCATCAACTGTGTGAGCCCACGTCTACATCTCTCTCTCTACTGCCATAGTCTCCCATCACAGGAGAATTGTGTGTGTGTGTGTGTGTGTGTGTATTTGTGCGCATGTGCACAGGAAACAGAGGACAGAGGAGAAGGAAAAGGGGAGACAATGATTTCAACTAATGGGAAGAAAGGGGAAGGAAGAAATGGGTGTTTGGCACAGCAGTAAAGATGCCACTTGGGATGCCCACGTCCCATCTTGGAGTGCCCCGGTTGAAGTCCCAGCTCCGCTCCTGATTCCAGCTTTCTGTTCACGTGTGCCCTGGGAGGCAGCAGGTGAAGGAAGGGTCCCTGTCACCCACTTGGGAGACTTGGATTGAGTTCCTGACTCCGAATATTGATGTGGCCCAGCCTCAGCTGTTGAGGGCATTTTTGGAGTGAGTCAGTGGATGACAGCTTGCTCGCTCGCTCTCTCTCTCTCCCCCCCTATTTCTTTCTTTCTTTCTTTTTTTTTTTTTACAGGCAGAGTGGACAGTGAGAGAGAGAGACAGAGAGAAAGGTCTTCCTTTGCCATTGGTTCACCCTCCAGTGGATGCTGTGGCCGGTGCACTGCGCTGATCCGATGGCAGGAGCCAGGTACTTCTCCTGGTCTCCCATG
Organism: Oryctolagus cuniculus; assembly: GCF_051225735.1. Classification (NCBI taxonomy): domain Eukaryota; kingdom Metazoa; phylum Chordata; class Mammalia; order Lagomorpha; family Leporidae; genus Oryctolagus; species Oryctolagus cuniculus. Next base: position 10,013,051 of record NC_142870.1, on the reverse strand, counting down.
GGGTGCAGGGCCCAAGCACTTGGGCCATCCTCCACTGCACTCCCTGGCCACAGCAGAGAGCTGGCCTGGAAGAGGGGCAACCGGGACAGAATCCGGCACCCCGACTGGGACTAGAACCTGGTGTGGTGGTGCCGCAAGGCGGAGGATTAGCCTAGTGAGCCGCAGCGCCGGCCTCTTTCTTTCAATCTTCCTTTCAAATAAACAAATAAATACAAATTTTAAAAAGGAAGAATGATGCAAAAAGAAGCAAGGAATTTAGCATGTTTCAACACATGGGAAATTGATGTATTCAGAAGTGGACAAAGTGCGCTCATCAGAAATGGGTGTTGGTAGCCAACAATTGAATCACCTGCTTGTCAAGAAGGTAATTGTAGAGTATCTTTTTTTTTTTTTTTTTGACAGGCAGAGTGGACGTGAGAGACAGAGACAGAGAGAAAGGTCTTCCTTCGCCGTTGGTTCACCCTTCAATGGCCGCTGCAGCTCGCGCGCTGCAGCCGGCGCACCGCGCTGATCTGAAGCCAGGAGCTAGGTGCTTCTCCTGGTCTCCCATGGGGTGCAGGGCCCAAGCACTTGGGCCATCCTCCACTGCACTCCCTGGCCACAGCAGAGAGCTGGCCTGAAAGAGGAGCAACCAGAACAGAATCTGGCGCCCCAACCGGGACTAGAACCCGGTGTGCTGGCGCCGCATGGCGGAGGATTAGCCTAGTGAGCCGCGGTACCGGCTGTAGAGTATCTTCTATGTGCCAGTCTGTGGCAAAATAAAGATGAATAAAACATTTTGTGACACTCCTCCAGAATATAACCTATCTCTCCTCCACTAGAAACTGAGTTGGCCTGTGTCCACTTTGACCAATGCCACTGGCAGAAGCGATACTATGCTGAATCTAGCCTTTAAGAGGACACACACCTTGCAGTTTGGCCTCTGGAACCTGGCTGTTAATGCTGAGGCCATGTGTGCACCCAGAGTCCAGCCCCATGGTGTTGCCAGGTGGTGGCCAACATCCACTACCAGTCCTGGGAGTGCGCCATCTTGGAAGCCGTCTGGTCAAACCATATGGATATAAAGTTTGTATTAGCATTTCACCCTCCTCTTTTTCAAAGCCATAAAGGTCCTTTTCTGGAAAACCTTTGTAACATTGGTGGTCAGAGGTATGTACCAATTTCATGGGGTGCTTAGGTTCAGTCTTCTGAAATTTTATCGTGTTGTTGGCAGGCATGAATAGTGCTCACTATTCCAGGCAGGGAGTCTTTGCCTCTCTGACTTTTAATGACTCCATGTCCGAGGAACAGTTGTGTCCTTCTCAGAAGCTTTTCTTTTTTCTTATTTGTACCAAAGGGAACCTAGTCAAGAGAACTTTGCCAATGTTGTTGATTATGATACTTACACTTCATATCTAGCTGTCTTTCTATTTGTACATCCATCCCTCCCAAGTTTCAACTTTCAAATATATCCCATTTATATTTAATATACCCACCTATATATTAACACTTTTTATATTTAAAAATTTTTTTATTTATTTGAAAGAGACAGAGAGAGAGAGAGCAAACTATCTTCCGTCTGCTGATTCACTCGCCAGATGGCTGCAGCAGCTAGAGCTAGGCCAGACTGAAGCCAGGAGCCAGAATCTTTCTCCAGGTGTCCCACGCGGTGGGTGTACAATCACTTGTGTCGTCTTCCTTTGCTTTTCTCCAGGTGCCTTGGCATGTTGCTGGATTGGAAGTGGAGCAGCCGGCACATGAGCCAGTGAAAATAGGGATGCCCATGTGGGCTTTACCCACTGTGCCACAACGCTAGCCCCAACACTACTTTGTAGGTTCATGGTTCCTTGAAAGTATTAATGGATTCAATTATTCTAGCTTTTTTCTGCAAACTAGTTTTGCTTTGTTCTCCAGATTCATTTTCTTTAACTTTGATATAAATCTTCAGAGAATGCATGAGTGACTTCGGAAAAGTGACATCTCCCACCTACATGGCTTTCTCTATGCTCCTATCTCTCACTAGTTTTGGGGGATTATAATGATAATAGCTTCCATTTCTTAGTATTAATATATACTATTAAAGCCCAGATCTTTTTTAATTCTCGAAACAACATCAGGAGGGAAGTGTTATTTTTCTCATTTTACTGTTCAGGCATCAGAAACTTAGAGAAAATCAGATATCTGCTTGGGGTCACTGGATGCTGCGGAATCAGGACTTGAATCTGGATTTGTCTTGTGAGATTCTAACAGCCTGCCTTCCTGTCTTCTTGGAGACGCAGACTCATACAAAGGAATCCGTGTATTCATTCACCCACCCATCTCAGACATTCCTCAGATGTCTTCGGCATTGAAGAGTTTAGCTAAACTATATTAAGAAAAGGACCAAGAAAACTACGTAGGACATTCTTCATATTTATAAAGAGCTATTCTGGGCAAGAATCTGAGTCTGATTTAATTTTATCAGCAAAAAGGGACCACAGATAGTTCTTAACTCCCTTACTACGTCATTCAGGAAAGGCTGGGTGACGACGCAGCAACAAGCAATCCTATGATTGCGATGGTTTGATGCGAGGTTAGTTTCTTGCTTCTGCTCTTCTGCGGTCTCTTCCCTGAGGCTCCGGGAAGGGTTCTGTTGCATGTTGTCATCATTTTTGCGCCGGGATGCTGCACTTCCTAGGCCGTTAATAGTCACCATGGTAGGAAGAAAAGAGGGCTGTGGGGGTCTCAGTGGGTCAAAGAGATGCTGCATGCAGAAGGGTGACACCATCACTCACGTGCACACAATGGCTTGGCCAGAGCTGGTCACCTCCCACCACAGGGAGCCAGGACTGGCCATCCTCTAGAGCGTGGAAGTGCCAGAGTCGGGGGAAGAACATTAAGAAACTGGAACTAACAAATCCCACATATCTAGCAATTTACCAAGTCATAGTCCAGTACGTGGAAGGAATTTAAAAACAGAAAACACTTCATGGCTGAAAAACTATCAGTCATGCAGTTCTACCGGAATTTTGGTGATTGCAAGAGTTTTCTTCAAGTCCCTTCTTCCAGGTTGTCCTGAGGGGGGAAGGAACAATATTGAATGGGAAGGTTCTTCAGGGTCCTTTTTGCTTTGGTTTTTCAACCTGTAGGACAGGACTGTAGCTAATAGCTCTGAAGGACTCACTTGAGGCAGGCCAGTTTTGCTGTCTTTAAGAGAAAATCTGAATGGAGTATGTTGTGTGCATAATCTGCATGAGGAGCCACAGGTGGGTGGACTTGAGGGGCGAGAGTCTTGAATAGAAAGGCTATTTAAGGATGGGTGTTTGGCCTAGAGGTGAAGATGCTACCTGGGACATGGGCGTCCTCTGTCACAGTGCCTGGGTTCATGTCCCAGCTCCACTCCTGACTCAGCCTCCTGCTAATGTGCACCCTGGAAAGCAACAGGTAATGGCTCCATTACTCTGAGTCCTGTCACCCTTGTGGGAGACCCAGAGGGACTTTCTGACTCCCAGCTTTGGTATTTCCCGGCCCGATTTGGGGGCATTTGGGGAGTGAGCTCTCTCTCTCTCTGTATGTGTGTGTGTGTCTGCCTTTCTAATAAAAAATAAATAAAAATGTTCAAAACAAGTCCACTCATTGAAAAGGGACTGCATTCTATGCTAATTGTCCCCTGAGGCTCTTTCCTGTTCAGATCCTGAGCAGAGACTGGAGGCAGCCAGGCCAGCATAACTCCATGGCAAAGAGGAAGAGAACAGGAGCAGAGCCTCTGCTGACCTGGGTGACAACACTGATGTTCAGCCCCACGAAGGCAGTCAGGCTGGGGGGCTCAAATTCTGGAGGAAAGAGAAGCTTAGAGAAATGCAATTCTCCTAAAGGATTTTGCTGATTCTTTTTTAAGATGCATGGATTCATTTGTTTGAAAGGTAGAGTGTCAGTGAAGGAAGGAGATGTACACACGCGCGCGCGCGCACACACACACACACACACACGGAGAGAGGGAGAGGGGGAGGGGGAGGGGGAGAGGGAGGGAGAGAGGGAGAGGGAGAGGGAGAGGGAGAGAGAGAGGGAGAGGGAGAGGGAGAGGGAGAACCATCCATTGGTTTACTTCCCAAATGCCTATAATAGCCAGGGCTGGACCAGGCCAAACCCAGAAACTGGGAACTCCATCCAGGTCTCCCACAGGAAGGGCAGAGGCCCAAGGACTTGGCCCATCTTCCACTGCCTTCCCAGGTGCTTTAGCAGGAAGCTGGATCAGAAGCAGAGTAGCCTGAGTAGTTGGGACTCAGACCAGCACTCCAATACAGGACGCCATCATCACACACACAGCTTATCCCACTCCCATACAGGATACTAACATCACACACACAGCTTATCCAGCCCCAAAACAGGACACCAACATCATACACACAGCTCAACCCACTCCAATACAGGACGCCAGCGTCACACATACAGCTCAACCCACTCCAATACAGGACACCAGCGTCACACATACAGCTTAACCCACGAGCCACAGTACTGGTCCCTTTTTGTTCATTCTTGGATGCTCAGTCTCAGAGGTAGAGAAAGTTAGTAGAAATCAGTTGCTTAGAATTGTTACAGAATTCCTGGATGTCTCATGATATTAGAGTGAAAAAATTGCAGAGCCTGCCAAGAGAGAGGAGCCTACGTGAGAACCCAGGGGGAACCCTGAAATGCTATAGGAGGGCAGGACAAAGAGTGTGTGGAAAATGGATTAAAATGTAAATTTATTTTGATGGAAAACATTTTGAAGTACATGCACACGGTTTCCCAAAATTTTGTGAATAATGACTATTAATGAAAAACATGAATTTCAAAATATTTTTGCATTAAAATGAAATGATCTAAATTGTTTTTCTGTAAACTGTTTCAGCACCCTTGTATTTCTGTAGTAAGTGCAAGCCAAATTAAACAGAGCCTGGTAAAGACTAAAATCCAATCTCAAGCCATCTGAATCCTTGATTGAATTAAGGGGGCTACTTCTATGTTGAACATCTCCAAGGAGTCAAAGAAAATCCTTTTAGAAGCCACACAAGATCACCTAGAACTTTGTATTTTTATTAACAAGGTTTAACATCCAATGAAAATTACCTGGAACTTTAGTAATTAGAAACAAGAGAGAGAGAAATTAAAATGAAAACTTAAATGAAAAATTAAATGAAAAATTTAAGCAAAAATGCAAACAGATATTGGAACTTAAAGATACATCCTGAAAAAAGATTAATACATCAAACGAAATAGAGGAGAAGATGACAAACTTCTGCCGGAGAACTGCAAGGTGTCAATTCAACAGCAGTAGAATTAAGTAGAAATTTCAGAAACTAAAGGACACCCTATCTGAAATTAATTGTGTGACCTATGTGATCACTAGCAGATCGCATGGCTGAAGAGCAGGTTCATGATCTGGAACATGAAGAACACATCAATAGAACATGTTTGCATGTGAGGGAGGCCTTTGGCAGGGGCCAAGACTTCACCTAGGATACCTGTATCCCACACGGGAGGGCCTGGGTCAGCATCAGCTCTGCTTCCTAGTAGAGAGAGCAGGAACCAGACGCAATAACAAGCACAACTCTCTGATTCATTTATATAAAGTTTAACAAAAAACAACCTTATCTGCCGTGAGGATGGGAAGAACAGTTGCCATCTTTGGGGTGTCGAGGGTTTTGAGGTGCTGACAGTGTTTCATTTCCCTATTTGCATGGTGGTTACGGGAGTCTGCTCATTTTGTGAAAATGAATTAGGCTTAAAGCTAGAATCTGAGTGTGTGCTATTCTTCAACAAAGATGTTGGTTTAGGGGTGGGTGCTTGGCTCAGCCATTAAGACTCTGCCTGGGATGTCTGCATCCCACATTGCAGAACCTGGGTTCAAGTCTTTGCTCTGCTCCTGATTCCAGCTCCCTGCTAATGCACACCTTGGGAGGTGGCAGGTGATGACTCGACTACTTGGGTCCCTGCCATCCATGTGGGAGACTCAGATTGAGTTCCCAGGATTCTGGCTTCTCCCTGGCCCAGCTCTGGCTGTTGTGGGTATTTGGGGAGTGAATCAGTAGATAAAAGATGTCTCTTTGCCTCTCTCTCTGGGTATCTATGCCTTTCAAATAAAAAAAAATGTTTATTAAGAACATTAAAAATTCCACAAGGGGCTGGTGCTGTGGTACAACCGGTTAAGCCATTGCCTGGAGTACTGGCATCCCATATGGGTGCCGGTTCAAGTCCTGGCTGCTCCACATCCCATCCAGCTACTTGCTGATAATGTCCCTGGGAAAGCAGCAGAGGATGCCCCAGGTACTAGGGCCCCCGCACCCATGTGGAAGACCTGTTGCTGCCATTTCAGGAGTGAACCAGCAGATGCAAGATCTTTCTCTCTGTCCCTCCTTCTCTCTCTTTCTCTCTAACTCTGTCTTTCACATAAAAATAATAAAAACTTAAAAAATTCCATGTGACAAATATATCTAGCAATTGAAAGTATCATTCTTGTCAAAGAATTCTTAGAATGATGGCTACTGAATGTGGATTCAATTTTGATCTTATTTTAATGGAGTCCTTTTATAAGGTAAAAAAATTTAGATGCTTATTTAAATGTCATCTTTGAGTCAATTAATAACATTCGAATAAATCTATAAAACTCTTATTTCACATTTTTATTTTGATTTAGCTCTCTTTTGCATTTGGGTATAGAAACTAGAAGATAAATTTGTGTGCTTTAAAGGAAAACCTTTGCACAATGAAATAATTTTATGAAACCTGTTTTCATTGTGTGTTTCTTTAGTTTGCTACATAATAAAGTAACAATAACAGGATTGTTTACAGTCACAGTAGTGCTCAAAGCACATTGTCTTATTTTCATTTCACTCTCTTTATTTACAAAAATTGAGGCTATTCAAAGCGTATTCACCCCTCGCAATAACTGTACACTAGGATTGGGAAGAGTGACTCTCCTACCTTCTAAAGATGAGAAGTCTGGGATCCAGGGAGTGCAAACTGTTTGTCCATGATCATGAGTGAGACATAGAGACCAAGGGCCAGGACTCAAATGTTCGGACACTGATTGATGCTGGCATTTTCCCCCTAAGTTAATATTTACTTCCTGTCTCAATTTGGGTTAAAAAAAAAAAAAAAAGCTTAGAAGCATCCATTTCTGACCAGCCATGGCAGACCTGGAACAGTAGAGAAAAAGCCAAAGTTGGGTTGAAATGCCTGGAACTCTGCATTGAGGCAACTGGCTCTCCCATTTCCATAATGGAAGCATAAGGCAAGAAGTAGAAAACGGATGGTCACCTTATTATAGCTGTTACTGGTTTTTTTTTTTCAATATTTTTTTCACTTCAGAATTGTTTTAATTCTACAAAACAAAAATTGTGAAGTATGAAATGAATATGGAAAAATGGTAAGAATTGTTAAATCCTCAAAATAAATTTTTAAAAGATGCTTCTTGGAGCACAAAGAAATAAGGTATGTCATATTGTACCACACAACCATATGTAATTATTGTTAATAAAATATTTTAATGAAAAACACTGTGAAGTAGTACAAAGAGTTCCCATGTGCCCCACGCCCAGTGTCCCCTATGGCTAACAGCTTATATTAGTATGATGTCTGTCACAGTCCATAAACCGCACCTAGCTTCTCCTATTATTAACATCTCCTATTAGTATAGTTGTCAAAATGAACCACACCCAGCTTCCTTTATTTTTACAATCAAAACTTCTTCTATCCGTTCCACTCCTCCTAGCCTCTAGTCATCCACATTTGGTGTTCAGATTATTTTTCAGCTTCCACCATGTGAGAGAGAACATGTGATATTTGACTTGTGCGTCTGACTTACTTCACTGAACATGCTGTTTCCAGTTCCAACCATCTTCCTGCTGCAAATGAGAGTTTCGTGTCCTTGATGGCTGAATGGTATTCCACTGTGTGCATTCACCAGGTTCATACGATGACGGACACCTTGGCTGATTCCGCATCTTGGCTAATGTGGACACGGTGATTTCATGTCTTCTGGGTACATGCCCAGTGGTGGGATTGCTGGATCATAGAGTGGCTCTCTAGTTTTTAAAGAAATCTCTAGGGGCCATTGCTGTGGCGTAGTGGGTTATTCCCTGGCCTGAAGCGCCGGCATCCCATATAGGCGCCGGTTGGAGTCCCAGCTGCTCCACTTCTGATCCAGCTCTCTGATATGGCCTGGGAAAGCAGTGGAGGATGGCCCAAGTCCTTGGGCTCCTGCACCCATGTGGGAGACCTGGAAGAAGCTCCTGGCTCCTGGCTTCAGATCGGCACAGCTCTAGCCATTGTGGCCATCTGGGGAGTGAACCATTGGATGGAAGACCTCTCTCTCTCTCTCTCTCTCACTCTCTGCCTCTCCTCTCTCTGTGTAACTCTGACTTTCAAATAAATAAATCTTACAAAGAAAAAAGAAAAGAAATCTCCATGCTGTTTTGCATAGTGGCTGTACTAATTTACATCCCCACCAACAGTGTATAAGAGTTCTCCTTTCTCCACAGCCTCACCAGCGTCTGTTACTGTCTCTGCTTGATTTTTCAAAAGCAGAAAATGAGAACTATGTAGAACAAGAGACTGAAAACGTAGTCTCGAGACCAGACAGTCATCTGCTAAGAGGCTCCATTGGTTCCATTGTTTCATGGAGTCTACACTGGACACTCTCCTGACATCTCTGTGTCTCCTTCGCAGTCCCGTTTTTCGGGAGGTTCCTGGCACAGTTGCCTTGTGGAAATGCTGTGTGTCCTGAGCAGCAGAGGGGAAGGACTGTGCAGAGAGAATCTCAACTCTGCTTCAAAACCCAAGTGAGCCTGCAAAGAATTTTTCAGACTCTCAACTGCCTGACCTCATGGATGTCGGCAAAATATCTGAATTCACTGGCTGCACATATCTGAACTCCTCATTCTGCCTCTCTCTCGGAGCTCCCAGCACCCCTTAAATGGGACAGGAAAACATGGGATTTTAAACTACATAGCTTCCTTGCATACAGTGACTTGATGACCATAAGATGAACTGGTTGGGACCCTTTTTTATTTTTAAAGATTTATTTGTTCGTTTATTTGAAAGGCAGAAGGACAGAGAGAAAGAAGCAGAGACAGAGATGGAAAGAGAGATCATCCATGCACTGGGTCACCCCTCAAGTAGCTGCAAAGGCCGGGGCTGGGCCAGGTGGACGCCAGGAGCCTACAGCTTCTTTTGGGTTTCCTCATGGGGGTACAGAGGCCCAGGGACCTGGGCCATCCTCTACCGCTTTCCCAGGCACATTAGCAGGGAGCTGGATCAGAAGCAGAGCAGCTGGGATTCCAACTGGTGTCCCTAGGGGGTGCCAGTGCTGCAGGCCCCGCTTACTCAGCTTCACAGCAGTGCCAGTGGTTGGGGGACTTTGGCCCACACTGGGGTCCTTTTTGCCAGAGGGCTGCGGCCTTCATCCACTACCGACTGCGAGGAATACACCCTGGCAGCGCATCAAGCACTGTGGCAGTTTTATGACCTTCCCCAAAGTTTGGGGGTGAATGGTTTCCCCTTTGAAGCAGCAGACAGCTTGTGTTATCAAGGACCCATGTTCTGTCTGTTCTTCCTTCTCTGAGATCTTTGACCAGTGGACTTTTTGACTTCATACTTGTTCGCTCATGATCACATGATGGCTGATGTAGTCCCAGATGACACATCCTCATTCCGGCTACACGAACAGGAAGGAAGAAACGGATACAACAGATATTCTTCTCAGGAATGTCTTCTTCTCAGGCTGTCTTGGGGCCTGGTGTTGTGGTGCAGTGGGTTAAGCCACCTCCTGCAGTGTTGCGATCCCAGCTCAGAGCACTGGTTTTGTCCTAGCTGTTCCAGTTCCAATCCAGCCCCTGTTGATGCAGCTGGGAAATCAGCAGAAGATGGAAAAAGTTCTTGGGCCTCCGCCACCCATGTGAGAGACCTAGACAGAATTCCAGGATCCTGGTTTTGGCCTGGCCCAGCCCTGGCTATTGTGGCCATATTGGGAGTGAAACAGTAGATGGAACTCTCTCTCTCTCTCTTTATTACTCTGCCTTTCAAATGAGTGATAAATAAAAAACCAAAAGCTTTCTTTTAAAAAACAATTGAGAGAGAGAGAGAGAGAGAGAGAAAAGAAAATAAGAGAAGAGAAGAGAAGAGAAGAGAAGAGAAGGGAGGGGAGGGGAGGGGAGGGGAGGGGAGGGGAGGGGAGAGAGAAAACACACACACCAATAGAGCTCCTATCCAGTGGTTCGCTCCTCAAAAGCTGGGGTCCCAATCTATGTCTCCCATGTGGGTGGCAGGGACCCAACCATCTGGACTGTCACAGCTGCCTCTCAGGCAGTGTGTTAGCAGAAAGCTGGAACTGGGAGTGGAGCCACAATTCAGACCCACACACTCTGACATGGGATACTGGCATCCCAAGGAGTATGTTAACTGCCAAGCCCTTTTGAACAGAAGGTTGGAAGGAAGCAGCCATAGGGTGAACTGGAGCCATGCAACAGTCTGAATGTGGGCTTTGCTCTGCTCCTAGAGGGTGGGTTCAGCTCTAAATGTTCCCTGTTGCCCTCAACTATCAGCCATCACAAGTACAAAACCAACTGGAAGCATCCTTGCATCATGCAGGAACGAATGGCACAGGGTGGGTCCCCGAGTGAAGGTGGGAGCGCTTGTGGGCCTTTTTCTCATGGCAAGCTCACCAGAACTTGATCCTCACACTGGCCTCCCTGAAGGGGGGAATTTGAGTTCCGTTGTCACACTGCTCGTATATTATATCATCCCACCTTCTCTATTTATAATTCCAAACTTCTGGGCCTCCAGGAAGCTTGTCTATATCGTGTTCCTTTTTCTTAAGCAGGCTTCTCCTCATTAGTTCCTTCTCTCCCTCCTCAACAGCTGCTGGCCACGTTTATTGCTTACTTTTTAAGGACACGTTTATTGGAGTGTAATTTACATATGATAGAACCGACCACTTTTAGGCACATGGTCAGATGAATATTGAGAAACAGCTGTGAAGTCACCATGACAAACCAGAACATTTTCATCAGCCTCAAATTTCCCTCCCGGTCCCTCTTGCTTCATTGCAGTCAATCCTCTCCTGCTACCTCTAACCCTTGAGGATCACTAACCTGATTTCTGCTTCCACAGCTTTGCCTTTCCCTAAGGTCATACAGATTCACTAATTTAGTAGTAGTCTTTTGATTCCGTATCCTCTCACCTATCATAGTGCTAGCGAGATGCCCCCATGCACCTGTGTTCTGTCACTGGCTGCTTTTCTTTATCATTGAGTAGTATTCCATCGTATGGATGCACCACAGATTTGTCTATCCATTCATCAGCTGATGGACATATGTATTGTTCCCCATTTTTGCTATTGCAGATAACGGTGCTATCAACATTCAATAATGGGTCATAGTCTTTTTTTTTTTTTAGTTTTTATTTTTTTATTTTTTGACAGGCAGAGTGGACAGTGAGAGAGAGAGAGAGAGAGAGAGAGAGAGAGAGAAAGGTCTTCCTTTGCCATTGGTTCACCCTCCAATGGCCACCGGGCCGGCGTGCTGCGGCCAGCGCACCGCGCTGATCCGATGGCAGGAGCCAGGTGCTTCTCCTGGTCTCCCATGGGGTGCAGGGCCCAAGCACTTGGGCCATCCTCCACTGCACTCCCGGGCCACAGTGGAGAGCTGGCCTGGAAGAGGAGCAACCGGGACAGAATCCAGTGCCCCGACCGGGACTAGAACCCGGTGTGCTGGCGCCGCAAGGCGGAGGATTAGCCTAGTGAGCTGTGGCGCCGGCCGGGTCATAGTCTTTTTTAGTCTTAGGGTCTTTTTCGTGGGAGAGCAGGAAGACAACTAGGAATGGAATTGCAGTGTTTGATGGTGCATTTTTTCGATGTTCCAATGTTTGTCTTTTTAAGAAGATTCCAAAGGAACTTTGGTACTCCATTTTTAATTCCCAAGAAAATATTGAGTGAATGAGCCATCCTCCTGATGGCTTCTGTCCACTGGACTTCCCAGTTCTAACACCTTTCACCGACGCCCTCATCCTCTTCATTTTCCTACAGTTAGGACATTTTCCCATTACAGTCCCCCCACCACACACACACATCTTTCTTTGAATCTCACTTCCTGCACTTCTTGATTCCACTCTTGTTTTTTCCATATCTTTGCCATCTATTATAACCATCCTAGTGGCTATGGAGTAGCACTACATGGCAGTTGTATTTTGTACTTCCCTGATGAATTTAAGCATCCACTTCTGTTCTTGGATCCCTTCCTTGGTGAGATGTCTATTTGCATCTTTCTCATTTTTAAATTGGGTTTGTAGTCTTCTGATTTGAGCTGTAAGGACTCCTTACATATTTTCAAAACAAATCTTCGATCAAAGAAGTTATTATTATAAATGTCATCACCCCATCTGAGCATGTCCTGTTTTTCTAAGGTGTCGCTCCCCCTCTTCGTGGAGGAACGACACAGGACCCTGCGCTGTTCTTTCAGTCTGCTCGGCCCTCCCCGGGTTTGCTGCTGGTTCTTCCCGGGTTGGTTACTATCCCTTCCACCTCCATGGAAGGGCAGTTCCCCCTGGCCGCATTCCCCACTTCCGCAGGGGAGCGGCACACCGCCGGCCGGTTCTCTCGGGGGCTGCACGGGTTCCCTTAGATGTTCCCCATAGATGTTCCTGGTGCATGCCGTCTCTCTCCTCCTTTATAGTCCTCCTCCGCCAATCCCAACTCGGCTGCCCACACGCCGAGTACGCTGCTCTCCAATCAGGAGCAAGTCCTACAGTTAATTGGTTGAACTGGAGGCAGCTGTGCGGAAGCTGTTTACTTCTCTCCCAGCGCCATATTGTGGGAGAGCAGATGCATAGAATAAGTCCTAATTCGAGTAACTCAGTCTAGTCCGGATTGCTCCCCACAGATCCCCCTTTCTTTTTATTTTTTGGCGTTGATACGCGCCTGTCTTCGGTGTCCCGCGGCACACACTCTGCTCTACTTGCTAGAGTTGCCACAGGCTCTTACAAGTCCTATCAATCAGGCAAACCGAATCCGGGTCCTCTCTTCGCCATGTTGTGAGGAGGTTTTTAGGCGCTGATGCGTGCCTGTGTTCGGTGCCCTGCAGCGCATGCTTTGCTCTATCAGGCAAACCGAATCCAAGCCTTCTCATTGCCTTATTGTGGGGGAGACTTATTAGTGTTGGTTCGTGCCTATCTTCGGTGACCTGCAGCTCATACTCTGGTCGAGCTGCTTGCTGGCGCTTACCGCCTTAATCAGGCAGACCGAATCCAAGCCTTCTAATTGCGGTATTGTGGGGAAGCCTTACTGATGTTAATTCGTGCCTGTCTTCGGTGACCTGCGGCGCATAAGCTGCTAGCCGCCCAGGTGCTCATCGCCTCACTAATCGGGCAGACCGAATCCAAGCCTTCTAATTGCCATGTTGAGGGGAGGCCTTTCTATTTCTCTATTTCTCTATCTCCGGGCATTCCTATTTCTCCCATTTTACTTCTATCTTCCAGCATTCCTGTTTTCCTCATCTTACTTCTAAACTTCTGTTTCTCTTATCCCCGCAGCTTCCCGGCGCCTCGCCCTGCCGGCAGCTTCACGGCTCCGTGCGGCTTCCCGGCACCTCGCCCCGCCGGCGGGTTCCCGGCTCTGCGCGCACACTCCGCGGTCTCCACGCACTTCGCGCCCGCACCACGGCCTCGCGCCAGCGTTCCCTATCTATTCACGCCCCGTGCTCTCTCTGCACGCGGCGGCTTCCGCGAGTAACACAGCGTAGCTTACGTGTCCGCCACTAGCATTCAATCTAAGTTCCCCGGGCTAGCCTGGCGAATTCAACCCAGCGTACGTCTCCGCCCCACGGTTTGGCTTCCCGTCCTTTGCTCCCCGGGCTAATCAGACGGATCCCAACCAGGCTCACGTTTCAGCTTCTGGTTTCAACTTTTCGCCCCCTATTCCCGGGCTAACTTGAGAATCCCAAAGTGGCTTTCGTGTCCGCCTTGGCCTGCCCCCCACGGCTTCAATTTCCCTAACATTTTTCTCTACCCGGTATGTTTCCCCAAACTTTCCTCCAACGATATTCCTCCCTCATTTCTCCTGGCCTCTCCCCACAGTCCGCGTCCGAGTCTGTTTGTTCTAGCTTTCACTTTCGCTTTCAACCTTAGAGATTTCTCCCAGCTTCCCCCCGTAGTCCGTATCCGAGTCTATGCCTAGGCTTTCAATAGCTTCTTCCGGCTCCTTTTTCGTCCGGCTTTTCCCTAGGCTGTTTGCTAGTCTCTCCCTCCGATATTTTCCCTAGGCTGTTTGCTAGTTTCTCTCTCCGATATTTTCCCTAGTTCTTCCCGTTTCTTCCCTCCTAAGTTTCATATCCGTCCTAGGTTTCCTATCCGAGTCACGGCACCATTATGTCGCTCCCCCTCTTCGTGGAGGAACGACACAGGACCCTGCGCTGTTCTTTCAGTCTGCTCGGCCCTCCCCGGGTTTGCTGCTGGTTCTTCCCGGGTTGGCTACTATCCCTTCCACCTCCGTGGAAGGGCAGCTCCCCCTGGCCGCATTCCCCACTTCCGCAGGGGAGCGGCACACCGCCGGCCGGTTCTCTCGGGGGCTGCACGGGTTCCCTTAGATGTTCCCCATAGATGTTCCTGGTGCATGCCGTCTCTCTCCTCCTTTATAGTCCTCCTCCGCCAATCCCAACTCGGCTGCCCACACGCCGAGTACGCTGCTCTCCAATCAGGAGCAAGTCCTACAGTTAATTGGTTGAACTGGAGGCAGCTGTGCGGAAGCTGTTTACTTCTCTCCCAGCGCCATATTGTGGGAGAGCAGATGCATAGAATAAGTCCTAATTCGAGTAACGCAGTCTAGTCCGGATTGCTCCCCACATAAGGGTATCTTTCAAAGCACCAGTGTTTTACCTTTTGTTCAGAGGAGAAAGTTCTGGCTGAATATTTCCCCTTATCTCTTCACTTTAGTGGTAATTCCAGTAGAGGCTCCATCTCCCCTGTGGTTCTAGCTCCTGGGCTCTGGCAACTTGATTGCCACCCTTTTTCCCTCCAGCCCTCGGGGTGGGAGTAACTTTTACAGCTCATGTCTGGGTGACCCGGTAATCTACTTGAGTGCTCACTTCTTCCAACAGTTCTGCAGCTGTGACTGGTACAACTTTGCTGCCAGATGTGACACTTACAACAGCGTCCCCCTGCTGCTCCCTCCATGGTGTCTAATTCTTTGATCAGTCTCTAAATGCTCTGAACAAGCCGACTGCAGAAAAACCAATGAGTCACTCGTTTGCACACCTTCTTCATGCATACCCCACTGTATCTGGCTGTTTACCCACTCCGCTCTTTCAACTCTGAGTTAGCTCCCTGAGGGCACGGGCCATCTGTCACTCATGGCTTTGACTCCAGACAGTAGCTTCATCCATGTGTGAGCTGAGCAACTCAACAGAATGGAATGTCTAAGAATGACCATGTAAGAGATGTTAAGGTATATCCCAACGGAGAAAAGGCCACTGTGGACTCAGCCTTAGCCTGCGAAGCCTCCTCCAGCAGGAGGAGTTTAGAAAGATCCTTTCATCAACAGAGCTCAGGAGAGCTGCTGTTGGCAGTTCATGTGCTCAGAGCACCGTGAACAAGACATCAGACTTCACCCACCATCTTTTCCCATCCTCCTCCCACTAATACCTACACTCATCTCACCCCACCCCCGACACACACACACCTTTTCTCTCCTCTGCATAGAAATTGTTATTGACTTGGAAAGGTCTAAATATTTGTGTCCCCTCAAAATGCATAGGTCGAAATTTTTACCTCCAGGGTGGTGGCATTGGAGGGTGATTGGACAGAGCTCTTGTGATCGGTGCTGTGATCAAAGACACCTCATTCTTGCCCTTTTGGTCATCATGGGAGGATCCAGTGAGCAGTGACTATGAAGCAGGAACAAGGCCTTCACTGGACACTGGCTCGTCTGGGGCTTCCAGCATCCAGAACTGTGGAAAACAAATAGTTGTGGCTTCTAAGTAACCCATTTTATGGTATTCTGTTGGAATAGCCTGGACTAAGACTTTACTCCTGAAAATTTAGGTTACGGGACTCAGTTAGCTCATAGGGCCTAACAAGCCACATGTGTATTGCCTTCCCCACTAAGTAGATGGTTGGTTTCAGTAGGAATGGAAGCACATCATGCAGCTTTTCATCTCCCAGGCCATCAGAAAGGACTCTTAGCACTTGTTTGTTGAGTAAATGCCGTTTCTTTCAGTTTGATTTATTTTGTGATGGGGGGGGGGGTTGGTGTTTCAGACCTGAACTTGGTTCTGTGCTGATAATTATCTAACTTCTGCATTAGTGTGAGGTGAGCCGGGTCTCAGTAGGCCCTTTCAACACACATTTGTATGAGGGAGATAACTTACCAGTCGTTTGCAGCTTGCTGTATTTTTTCCATGAGCCTTCCTCACCCTTTGACACATGCACACCAAAATCATTGCTCTCCGAGTCTGATTTTCATGAAATGATTTTGGTTCCAGAGCATTACAGACATATAAAGAGCTTACATTTTAAATCTAGATTCTAGAACACCCTCCCCAAAGTTATAAATAAAAACTTGGATGCTGTTATCAGACCAATTTTTCTATAGTGCTCCTTAGACGTACCTTTGAGTCTGTAGTACCCACTTCAATATTTCCCAAGGCCTCTTCTTCATGTTCAGTGAAAACTTCAGACTCACAGGTTATCACAGGACACATTTGACATCCATCTACCCAGGAGTTTCATTCATCCAGGCGAGCTGCGTCCAGCATTCTTCTCAGTGGGAAGTCAACCTACAGTCACCTGCACAGTGGGGAAGTGCATCCACAGTGGGTTCCTGCGGGGTCCCCCCTGGCTTAGAAGTCTGGCACTTGCACCACTACCTCCAGACACAGGGCTTCTGCAGCCCCTCAGGGCCATATCTAATTACAAGAGTCATCGCCCGGCGCCGCGGCTCACTAGGCTAATCCTCCACCCAGCGGCGCCGGCACACCTAGTTCTAGTCCCGGTCGGGGCGCCGGATTCTGTCCTGGTTGCTCCTCTTCCAGGCCAGCTCTCTGCTGTGGCCAGGGAGTGCAGTGGAGGATGGCCCAAGTGCTTGGGCCCTGCACCCCATGGGAGACCAGGAGATGCACCTGGCTCCTGCCTTCGGATCAGCTGTGGCGGCCATTGGAGGGTGAACCAACGGCAAAGGAAGACCTTTCTCTCTGTCTCTCTCTCTCTCTCTCACTGTCCACTCTGCCTGTCAAAAAAAAAAAAGTCACTATATGCTTACAATTTTTTAGGGAAGCCCCCAGATGGGACACCATTACCAGCTGTGAGTTTCCCATCAGGATCGTGTTTATCATGCGGAACGCTGCCTTGGAGCACTGCTGACATTCAGCCTCATCAGGTGCCAGGACACCCCAAGCCAATAAAAGGCCCAATTCGGACAGGAAGTGAGATTTGGTTGACGAAGCCTTTGCCCCACCCGTACAACGTAGATGCCAAACTTTCTCACATGGCATCCTCAGCCACAGCACAAGGGGCTCATCCAGGCTAATTAGCGCTGTCCCCGTTGTCAGCCTCAGCTCCATCTGAGGCCTGGAAACCCACTGCGCAGGTGGCTCATCCTGGAGGCCTCTGCACTGGGCTCTCCTCTCTCTCCTCTCTTTGTCTTTTTCAGCTCAGGTTCCCTTGCTCAGCTTCTGACCAGACATGACCGCTGCCCTTCAGTGTTTCCGACAGGACTCTCCCAGCAGACGGGATCACTCTCTGGGCTCTGTCTCCTTGTATTTTATTCATACCACTACTTACAATGACAAAGGACAGGGAGAGCCTGATGCTGCCCCTTGCATTCTAGTGAGTCCTCTTGTGTCTTCAGCCACACTGGCAACCCTAGGCCCCGGGGCGGTCTTTATCTTTGAATCCTGGGACCGGGTTGAGTGTGGGCACATTGTAAGTGACCCACAGATATGAGTGTTGTTGAAAGTTTCTATAAAATCACATTGACTTCCAAACTACATCATTTACAAAATCTCTGAGCCATTTTAAAAGTGAGAGTCCCCTTTCACAGTGTTTCCTAATGGTCCAAAATAGCAAATACCTCTCAAATGTTCAGCTTAAGGCCACAGCTTCCACTTTCCCGGTTAATGTCAACTCCAGACCTACAGGTATGCACTGTTATTGTCCCCTCTTAATTGACAAGCAAACTCCCGGTTGCCCCTCTTCCACCCAGCTCTCTGCTATGGCCCGGGAGTGCAGTGGAGGATGGCCCAAGTGCTTGGGCCCTGCACCCCATGGGAGACCAGGAGAAGCACCTGTCTGCTGCCATCGGATAAGTGCGGTGCGCCGGCCGCAGTGTGCCGGCTGTGGTGGCCATTGGAGGGTGAACCAACGGCAAAGGAAGACCTTTCTCTCTGTCTCTCTCTCTCTCACTGTCCACTCTGCCTGTCAAAAAAAAAAAAAAAAAAAAAAAAAAAAAAAAAAAAAAAAGCGGTGGTGGGGCCTTTAAGAACAGGGCCTAGTTTGAGGTGACTGGGTTACTCCGGCACTGTTAGGTAGGGAGATGCAAGTTAGCCCATGTGCGTGAAGGGGGCCGATGGTAAACCAAGCTCCTATGGCAAGGCAGCCTGGCAAGCAGACCTCGGAAGCAGCGCAGGACTGAGGCAGGCAGAAGCCAGGAGCCAGGAGCATCTTCTGAGTCTCCCACACGGGTACAGGGGCCAAGCCATCCTCTGCTGCCTTCCCAGGCACATTAGTAGGGACCTGGATAGGAAGTGGAGCAGCCAGGACAGGAAGTGGGGCATCCGGGACATGAACCATTGCCCGTATGGGATGCCGGCACTGTAAGTTGGGGCTTTCACCAGTTGAGCCACAGAGCTGCACTCCCCCTCCCCCCACTGCCCACTCAGGAGACATTTTTTGTCCAAGAGAAGAGGGTGAGAAGGCGAAATGGTGGGAAGAACTAGACCCCATTCCCTTGCAAGCACCAGGCTGAATACAAACTGAGCTCTTAGTTCTTTTCTGAGATGCCTGCCTGGCTTGTCCAAATGACTGGACGCTCTGGCTCAGATCCACGTGGAGAGGTGTCCATCCATTCTGATGGATGCCCTACCCCATTCAACCTCGCTACCTTGCGTACCACTGCTCTCTGGCTCATGTCTGAAATGATCTTCCGATGGGAAGACAAGAACCTCTATTCCAGCCATCGCTGCTAACGGTACTCACTACCCTTGGAAAGAATGAGATAGTTGTCACGGCTCCCAGTTAGTGCTCACGAGAAGGCTGTCATGCCACAGCGAGGCCTGGTTCCTGGAGCACTGTTTGGCTTCCTGTCTCACCATGTCCTCTCTCTCTTCTGCCCACATTCCTGTCACAATACCATCCTCTGTCAGACCCCCGGTGGAAGCTGAACTGTGGGCTTCCCACTCCAGGAATAAACCTCTTTTTTTTGAAAACAAATTGCCAGATTCAAGTATTTCATTATAGTAATGGAAAAATAGTAATGGAAAGAGACTACTACATTCGGAAATGGATGGGGACTTTCCCTTGATCACATAGCTGTCAGGAGGTGGGGCTGGCACTGTGGAAAACAGTGTGGAGATTTTTTAAAAACTAGAAACAGACTTCCCATATGATCCAGCAATCCCACTACTGAGGATATACCCAAAGCTGTGACCTCACTGCATCAGAGATACCTGCTCCACCATGTTTACAGCAGCACTGTTCACAATAGCCAAGCAAGGTTCCATCATCAGATGACTGGATAAAGAAAATGTGGAGTATAAATACCATGGAATAGTATTCAGCTATAAAGATGGAATTCTATAATTTGCAGCAAAATAGCTAGAACTAGAGAACATGGTCGGTGCCATGGCTCACTAGGCTAATCCTCCGCCATGCGGCACCGGCACACCGGGTTCTAGTCCTGGTCAGGACGCGGATTCTGTCCCGGTTGCCCCTCTTCCAGGCCAGCTCTCTGCTGTGGCCAGGGAATGCAGTGGAGGATGGCCCAGGTGCTTGGGCCCTGCACCCCATGGGAGACCAGGAGAAGTACCTGGCTCCTGCCATGGGATCAGCGCGGTGTGCCGGCCATGGCGGTCATTGGAGGGTGAACCAACGGCAAAAGGAAGACCTTTCTCTCTGTCTCTCTCTCTCACTGTCCACTCTGCCTGTCAAAAAAAAAAAAAAAAAACAAAAAACAAAAAACAAAAAACCTAGAGAACATGAAGTTGAGTGAAATGAGCCAGACACAGAAAGACAAATACTGCATGTTCCCTTATATGCAGGGGTTATGTTAAATAAAACAAAGAGAAAGAAATGCCTGTGTGTATCAGTTTTGCTGCACTACAGTGTTTTCTAAAATTTTAAGTCTTTGTAAACAAATTAATAGGAATGACATTACTACAGTTTTAATAATCTTGTACAATTTCACAATTTCTGTGGTTGAAATGGAACATCTTTGCATTCGATTATTGCTGACAGCCCTCACCTTTCTCCTGATGGACTACGATCATTTCACTTTATATCTGTTGAACTCTTTATTTAGTGGATCCATTTAAGCCTTTGATTATAATGTAAATTAAAAATATGCTATATAACAATAAAATACATATTTTTAAAGATTGATTTATTTATTTGAGAGGCAGTTACAGAGAGAGGGAAAGACAGAGAGAAAGATCTATCCGCTGGTTCACTCCCCAAATCACCGTAATGGCCAGAGCTGAGCCGATCCAAAGCCAGAAGCCAGGAGCTTCTTCTGGGTCTCCCACTTGAGTGCAGGGGCCCAAGGGCTTGGGCTGTCTTCTACTGCTTTCCCAGGCCATTGACAGAGAGCTGGATTAGCAGAAGTGCAGCTGGGACATGAACCAGCACCCATATGGGATGCTGGCACCTCAAGCAGAGGCTTAGCCTACTATGCCACAGCACTGGCCCCTAATAAAATATTTTTTTTAAAAAAAAGAGGAGGAGCCGGGACTCCAGCCCAGGCAGCTGGCCACAGAGTCTCATAGCCCTGCCAACAGAGGAGCAGGGCAAGGTGGGGGCCGTTGAGGTTTTCATTCTTTTTCTCTGAAAGTTCAGTAAGCTTAGACGGCTGTCTTTCCTCCCTCTTTCCCCAGTGTCTGTGGAGAACAATTTCAAGGTCATCTTTAAATTTCACCATCTATGGTCTCACTGGAACCATGAATAAGTTGGGTAAAATAATCTATTTCCTGTCTCATTGTATCTGGGATTGGGTAGTGACCATTTTTGTGACATTTGTAAAATACCCTCAAAGATCACTTTGGCAATTTGTTTTATGATGACAAGAGTTTGATATTTTTAAGCTGCAGATTGATAAGTGTTTCGCACACAAAGAAGGCAAGAAAGGATTGAAGCTTACAGTGCCAGGGACATTTGCTTCCTAGTGTTAATATTTGTGTCATTGGGTGGAGGACTTTAGTTAAATATCCACCCACAATATAAAAATCTGTGTTCTATTTTCATGAAATAAAATGATAGCATCCATTGTTGAGCAACAATCTCCAATCACAGACAGAAATGAATGCTATGTTATCTTTAACTCTGACATTTTGCAGTCAGACAAGTTATATTCAACTCCCATTTATGTTCATCAGGTGCATTAAAAACATTTTAAAGGGTCTCTTGGAGGACTTTCATCCAGTTCAGTGAGCAGTATGAGTTCTGACCCTAAAGCCTTAATAATGAGACTCAAGATGGTAGAATCTGTCTTGTGCCAGAAATAACAGAAAAAATAGTCACTGTCCAATTCCCAGATACGATGAACCTCTTCCAGAAGATTCTATGTCTTGTCCGTAGCAGATGTGGTTGAATCTTGTTTGAATGGCAGTTTCGGGTTAGTGTGCTTTGGAATCAGGAAGTCAAACAGTTTGTATTCATCCATCTGTTCATGCATTCAAGTGTTTGTAGAGCCCCTTCCATTGCACCTTATTCTGTGAGATAATGGTGACAGTGAGGTTCACTACTTCAGTCTTGGGTGCACTGCTTTTTTCTTAATGGTCTACAACCCAACTGTAAGGCTAAGGAAATCTATTTTCTAGCTCCTTGGGACAGAGACAGCCTGGGTGTGGAGGAAGTAGAAAGATGACGAGTAAAGAGAAGGTAGCACTGAACATTGTCCTGTCTTGCTGTCTACACACCTGACAACACCTGACTCCAGTCTCACAATATCAACTCCAGGGTCATAAACACTTCATGTCTCAGAGGCCTGCCTATCATGGAGAGTTTTCAGGCCCAGGGCTTAATTCAGCAAGGTTAGCTATTCCAGGAGGGAGGCAGTAAATGGAAAGTCACACAATTTTCAGTTGGCTCTGTACTTTGGGGTAAGAATTGGACCCCGGAGAGTTTTAAAACTAAATTAAGGGGGCCGGCACTGTGGTGCAGTAGGTTAAAGCCCCATCCTACAGTGCCAGCATCCCATATCAGTGCTGGTTCAACCCCCAGCTGCTCTACTTCTGATCCAGCTCCCTGCTAATGCACCTGGGGAAGCAGCAGAGGATGGTCCGAGTGCTTGGACCCCTGCACCCACATGGGAGACCCATAGGAGCTCCTGGCTCCTGACTTCATATTGGCTCAGTTCCAGTTGTTGCGGCTATTTGGGGAGTGAGCCAGTGGATGGAAGACCTCTCTCTCTCTCTCTCTCTCTCTCTCTCTCTCTCTCTGCCTTTGCCTCTCTGTAACTCCGTCAAATAAATCTTAAAAAAAAAAAAAACTAAATTAATTTGTCCATCCATATCCCCTCCCTTCCTTCTTTTCTATCTATCTATCTATCTATCTATCTATCTATCTATCTATCTATAATTCATCTATTACTTATCTCTATCTCCATCTGTCACCTATAGCTATCTATCTAATCACCTATATCTATCTATATTTATCACATCTATGCCATCTATCTATCAATCATCTATTTATCCATTCATCATCTGTCACCTCTTACCTGTTACTTAACTCATTTTGGGTAAATGATCCCCAACAGGGATAGAGCTGAGGCAGAGTGAACCTTGTGTTCTAACTCAGAATCCTCAGGGTGACTTTCTGTCTTTGGGGGCTGCTGTTGACACCGGTGCTGCTGCTGATGACGTCCCTAGGAGGCAGGGAGCGACACAAGGGTTTGTGTGCATTTTGTCTTCACGACAACCCATCTTGTTATCCATAGCTAGTAACAACAATACACATAGCAGTCTCATCAGCTCAAATTGGTCTTTGAAAACAATTCGCCTTTTTGGTTTAGTTGCAATTTAAACTACAAAATATGGAAGTTTTCAGAGAAATTAGGTTACCACTGGAGTATTTTTCCATCACTGCTCTGGAAATAAACCTCTCCTACTTATCAGAATAGAAAAATTTAACCCAATAACATAAATGTTGCCAACGTGTTTGAGTAAAATAAATTGAAAGGGGTACTTCTTACACCTCCACTGGTTTTCTTGTGTTATAAAGGAAGTGTGGTATCACAAATAATAGCTCACTTTATAGCTTCTGTTCCAGAGCTATCAAAGAGCTTAATTCCAGGCCTTAAAGCAGTCATTCCTACAGGAGTCCCCTGAGAGAAATCTTTATTTAGGTTTTTTCTTTATGAGGCTTTTTTTTTTTGGTCTCAAAAGCAATGATGACATGGACTGGTTCCCCCCCTCCAAAAAAAAAAAAAAAAAAGCAGAATGTCCTAAAAGCCCATCACACACATCATGGAGAGCATCGTAAGGATGAAGACACGTTTCCCGAGCGCTGACATTCACAGGAAGTGCGGTTATCGACTGGTGTGCATGGCAATGGGCCTTGGGCAGAGTTATCCCTGGGACCTCAGATTTGGGGTGGAGCTAAGTGGCCTCTCAGCCCTTGGGACTCCTCAAACAAGAGAAAGATGCTGGTGGTATCAGCCGGAGTGTAGCAAGGCCACCTGTTATCCCTGCCACTCATCAAACGCTTCCAGTGAAGTCCAGCGCTCAGCCTGTCCTCACAGGTTCCGTTAAGCCACAGACCCCTCCTTGCCTTCCACTCCCACAGTTTCCTTATCACCACACCCGCTTCTGATTTCCCAGGCTGCCCCTGGACTCTGGCTTCCTCCTGGCCCCCATCCCTCTGCTTAGCCCTTGTGTCTTGGTTTATGGGGTGTGTTGGTGTGCACAGGTACCCCTCGACCTCCCGTCTTCATGTCCTCCAGAACTGGAAAACGCTGCCATCCACCTACACTGGCCGTCTTCATCCTTAAGCCCAGTGGCAAGATCCTTCCATCAGCCAGCCTATTCCAAACTCACGACTGGTTCTTTCCTCCATGCTTGTCCCTCACTGCTGCCCTATATCTCACCCATGGCTGCCTGGCCTCTGAGGACTGCCAGAATCCCCTCAATGTCCTGCCTCAAGTGCCCAGGTGAACATATCTGCATCCAGATCCACCTTTGATCCCCGCCGCTCACGTCTGCCCTCTGGGACCAGTCCCACCCAGTGCACCCTCCCTGCATCCTCTCTCACTTCCTCCAGACCTTGCTCACTGAGCCATGACCACTCTGCTGTATCCTCACTTCCCTCTCGCGGCCAGGTCCTTCCCTTAGTATAGAAGCATGCGAACGAACACAGCAACGGTTCTTTCAACATATTACCATTCAACACACTTTTCCTGAAATCCTTAACTCCACTGATTCCCGCCTCCTCCTACTATGGACACACACTCTGGGGCCATACCATGGGCCTTGTGTAACCTGGACTCCTGCCTTCGCTGTAAGCTCACAGCCGGGCACCCCTTGCTTTGCCTTCTGTATCATATTGTTCTTGTTCTCATACTTCTATATCACTTCCACACATGTTCTTGTAATTCTTGGATGTTCTAGTTGTTCTCAATCCCTTGTTATTGGCACTTCTCTCACGAAGTCCAGATCTCACGACTCACTGCTTTAACCCTTCTCTTGTCTACACCTTCTATTCCTGTGTATTCCCACCCTCCCACCACCCTCGCTGGCAAATCTCACCCCAACACCCACACAACCTTGCTACACTTGCTACATGCTCTGTAGGTTGGTGCCCTACACAACCATATGCTTTAGCTTGAGTTGGGAGCTCAACTCTATCCAAGTCTCCTTCCGCAGATCCCATGATATTCAATATTCCATTCCCCTACAGGGTTGTTTATCTACAGTCTTCAAACGCCACTTGAGACTATCTCTCCTCTGCCTTTTAGAAGATGATCTCTCTTCATAATTTCTAACAGTACCACATAACACTGTGCACCAAACACTGACTATAGGTGGATGTATTTTTAGAACCTGAATGTTTCCCAGAGAAGTAGATAGCCATGTCACTCAGGTAGTGCTCCACATGGCCTCCAGTTCATAGCCCCTACCTGCTTCCTCCAGGGTCTCACCTTATTAATGAACTCCTCTTTATCTTTAATCCCAAGGAACTTTTGTTCTACTATCTCTTTTCTCTAAGTATTTAACTGTGTGCAAAACTCCTCATGTGTAAATCAAAGTTAAAAACAGGAACAAGGCACAAAACTCATCCTTGATCTTGTATCTTCCTCTAATGCCCACCTGCACTTTTGCTTGCATCACAGGGAAACGTTTGGAAACAGCAGTATCCTTAATCCATCTCATGGGCCTTGATTGTGCTCCACCACCACCATCCTCAAGTCCTTAGGACGTCTCTGTTAGCACGCACACCTACCTGTTTCATATCATTCACTCTCTTGGTGGAAATCCTCTCCTCCCTGATTTCTATGATGGTTCACTCCACATTCCTCCCTCCTTCTATGACTATTTTATTTTCCCTCTCTCCTCAGCAGGCTCTTCTTCTTCTGCAATTCCTACACTTGATCTTAGCCAAAAGGCTGAGAAGCATTGCCTTAAAGCATGGTTCTCAACCCAAGGCCCCTTTGGGTGCCCTTCAAAACCTTGCTCTATGTTCCTTTCCTGAGTGAAGTCATGAAACTCTTGCATGTTGAACTATTTCTTTCATAGATACAGAATACATTGGAAACTTACAACCTGATGCAGAATGTGTGCCCTTTGCATGTCTAATCTGTGTCCTTCCCATGTCCTGAGGGGAGTGGCAACCGCATGTGTGGTAGTGCCTTGCACAGAACACAGTCAGCACATACCGATGCTGGCTGATGGAGCAGACGTGAGGCGTGATCCTTTGTGTCTGGCGTCTGTGTCTGTTATCTGTCCGTCGCCCTCTTCCATGGCCTAGCCTCTCCTTGTTCTTTCTCCTGCCTCTCGTTTCGGGCCTTAGCATATTTTGCAAACCCCTTCAAAGACCAAGCTTCCTGATGCTATTTCTTACTCTCATTTATACTCATCTTCCTTCCTTCATTTTATTTTGCACAGTTGTTTCACATCTGTCACTACCAGAGAACTTCCTGTTTGGCCACCTCTTGAGAGACTTCCCCATTTTCTTCCCGGCCAGGAGTATGCTATTAATAAGGACTGGCTAATCCTCTCGTGGGGACCTGCTGCTTCAGCCTCAAGGCTAAACTTTCCACCAATCCTTTTTCTCAGCTCTTCGAACCCTGACTTACCAAAGCCGACTGCCTGCCTGACAACAGCCGGCTTGCCCATCCACGGTTGGCTGTCGTAGACTCTGGAGTAACGGCAGGGTGCCTGCCACTTCCTTGTTGGTGGGGCTGGATCCACAGAAGAAGTTCTGCATCACTTCCTCTTTTGGCTGAAGTCAATTTCTTGCAGCTGTCCCTCCGGGCTGCCCCTGTCCACCTCCCTCCCAGCCTCTTTCACAGTCTCTGTGCTGTTTGATCCACGCCTGGAAGACATCATGGCTACTTCCTTCTGGCTGGGGGTGATCTCTGACATATTCCCCTCACCCTTTTCCTTCAACGTTCGACAAACTCTCTCTTGCACAATTCCAGCATCAAGGTTACAGATTTCACTTCAGGTGGACATGGCTTTGGCTGGCTTAGCTATTAATCTTGTTTCTCTCAAAGGACACATTTCCTAGACCTTGGCGTCCCTGTCCAGTCAAGAACCTGCTTCCTTAGAACCTGGTGAGGGCAAGTTGTGGGTGGTGTTTGCCTTTCTTGTGTTAAGATTCAGCATGCATTTTATTTGTTGGCTATATTTTAAGTCTACAAGTTTGGTACATAGACACAAACACTACTTCTAGGCCTCCTTGAAATTATTCTTGACCATGAATTATTTGGAACCAGTAGTACTATTTTTCTCTGCTTTCTATATCAGATTTCTTAGTACGTATTCAATTTTACTTTTTTAATAGAAAAAAGGCTTGATGGTTTTTATTCTGTATTTTTCAATTTTAACTTTCAAAGCTTTTTATTTTCTATTTTTTATTCTATGTTTTACAGAGCAAAGTCTATTATTATTATTGTTACAACATTATTATTCTTATTATGTGAAAAGTTTGGGAGGTTATCTCCATTGAGCTACAAGGTTTCCAAGAACCCGTATTTCAGTACAATAATCTATGATTATTATAGAAAATCAAGTTGTATTCTGAGAACAAGAGCAGTAGTAGTATCTCTAGGCAGTAGTAGTGGTATATCAAGTATCATTCATTCATTTATAAGGCACCTGCTATGGGGCAAGCACCCTGCTATATACCAGGGAGAAAGCAGAGGGTCACATTCAACTGTCACTGGCCCTGTGGAGCCCGCTGACTAGCAAGGGATACAAATATCCATACAGACAAAAATTAAAAACAAACCTATCGTACAAGCATTGCAGAACATGCCGGCTGCCACCACCAATCCTCTCTAGGCCCCTGGTGCAGGATCTGTTGAGTCAGTTCCAGTTAAGTCTACACAGCTAGAGACACAGAGACCACACTCCCCACTTGAGAAAAATAGAGGTTTCTATGTAACAAGCTCTTCTATAACATGCCCTGAGCACTAACTCTGTTCTGGCTCCTTCTGTCCTCTACAGAATCCTTGGAGGTAGCGTGATAGAGAGCCTTTCACCACTGCAACCACTACCTGGGAGAAACTACATGGGAAGGGAGAAGGTTCGCTGTGGCTCAATTTTGGAGATCCCTGTCCAAAACCAGGCAGCTCCCTTGCTCAGCCATGCGGTGAGGGTGGACGACTGGCAACAATGAGCATGTAGAGGGGAAGGTGCCCCTGGTGAGAGAGCAGCTGACCCCACCTTGGCTTCGATAACCAACCCCTCTCCTGAGAATTTCCTTCTGAGGACATGTCCCCAGTCACCTAAGGACCTCCCAGAATTAGTCTCCTTAGTCCTAATGCTGTTAACTTACAACTTTGGAAATTGAAGCCTGCATGAGTCAAGGAACCAGATTATGTTCAAACTACAGCAGATAGGTACTGGTAGGACACCTCTATTAGAGATGAGACAATCAAGGAGCAGAGAAGCCAGGGTGTCAACCCAGTTGGTCTGGCTTAGTCATGATCTTAACCAAGGCCCTGGGCTCCCCATGAGTCTAGGTTCCCACGTTGTACCTGTGAGTACACATAGGGTCTATTCGTGTAGACACAAGCCTAAAAGTGTATTGTGAGCATGAACAGAGGCCAGTTACCTCCCTGCGATCAGCACCAGCCCTTCAACTGGGCACTGCAATTCCATTCTGGCCTCATTCTACCACAGTGCTGGCTCAGCGGACAGCTTCGCTTCTTGGCCAAGGGCACCATTTGGTCAAAAATATGGATGATTCTTGGAAACCTACTCTCTGCCACAGAGAGGGCAATCATTCAGAGCACACATGGTCCCAGGACTCAGAGGACATTTGGTAACTTCTCCTATGTCTCCAGTTGCTGCTGCAAACAGAGCCCTGAGACAGGAACTTGGCACAGCAATTAAGAAGTTCCTCGGGATGCCTGCATCCCATCCTGGGGTGCTCCTGATTCCAGCTTCCTGCAGATGTGTGCCTTGGGAACCACTGGATGATAGCTCCAGTGGTTGGGTCCTTGTCACCCACGTGGGAGACCTGGGTGGATTTTCTGGCTCTGGGCTTCAGCCTGGCCCAGCCCCAGATTTCTGGGCATTTAGGGAATGAACCAGGGCATGACAGATCTCTCTCTTTCTCTACTCTGTCTCTCTCTAAGTCTCAACGTCCTTCAAATAAATAAAATAAGTAAATAAAAATTAGAAGAAAAAAACAGGAAATAAGGCTTTGATGCTGTTTTTAGGCACCTGACAGAATTTAAAATTTAAGGTTCAAAAAGTTCATGGAAAATGCATATAAAAAAAAAACTATGTGTTAATTTCAAAAAAAAAATTTTTTTTTTGTAGTAAAATACCTCTCAAAATGCACACTAAAGGGGTGGGTTCTTGGCACAGCAGGTAAGATGCCCTGTGGGACTCCTGCATTCCCTGTTGGAGCGCCAGGGTTCCAGCTCCAGGTCTGCTTCCAATTCCAGCTTCCAGCTTCCAGCTAACGCAAAACCCTGAGAGGCGGCACTGATGGCTGAAGGATCAGAGTTCTGCCACCTGGGTGGGAGATCCAGGCTGAATTTCAGTTTCCTGGCTTTGTCCTGGCCCAGCCCCAGCTGGTGCAGGTATTTGAGGAATAAACCAATGGATAGAAAAAAAAAATCTCTTTTTGTCTGTCTTGTCTCTGTCTCTCTGCCTTTCAAGTGTACAAAAATAAGTGAAGCAAAACAAGTAAATACAAATTTTACAAAATGGATTTTCCCTTAAACATTAAAAGGTACACTATGAAAAAGTTAGGCATGAATTTCAAAATTGTTTACGTCATGCTAAACTTACATTTTAATTTTGCTTTTCCAGAACCTTTTTGAAGTCTCCTGTAGTGTAGCTGTGAGAGTTTGAGAAAGCGACTTTCCTCTGGGCTGTGGACTCACACACACAGTTTCACCTGAACAAGTGCAGGCGAGAAAATGCCTTTGCTTCCATCTGATCTTCACGTGGTGGTCAGCGCTGCGAGCTGGACCTCGCTGCCGACGTGAGTGGTGTCTAACTGCTGGCAGATAAGTGGGAGCACATGGCATCTAGGAGATAAGAGCCGGGCAGCCCGAGTCCCTGCGCACCGCGGGGGTCTCCTGCCCGCTCTTCTGAGAAAAGCGCTGTTATCATCAGCATTGTTCACACTTATTAACAACGTTCCTTGAATGGGGCTTTCAACATGTTTGTTCCTTTAACTCCGAATTATCTGCCAGGGAAGGAACTCTTTCTGAAGTCCGCCAACAGTTGTTAGTGTGGGTTGTGCCTCTCTGAGCGGCTTCCGGCTGCTGTCAGCACAGCAGGAAAGGACAAGAATAAAGGGTGATTTAGAGGCCAGTGCAGAGATAGCCACTGCCCAAAGCCAGCCCAGCCCTGCCCAGGAGGCCAGGCAAGCCCCATCAGCCCAAACTTGGGAGGAATCTGTGGCAAGTCTTTCAGAAGTGTGAGGGAGCTAATGGGATGCCACCAGGGAGCACATGGGCCTTGCTACTTCATTTTCTGCCCGCCTGTTCAAAGGGCCAACCTTCACATGGCCTCTCAGCCACACGGAGAGAGCACCCACGGTCTGCGGGATGCACTAATCCTTTCTATTGAGTTCTTAATTTGAGTCATAATGAAAATTCCTGCACTTAGCTGCAGCTCTGCAGAGGCAGGTCCCGTTGACTCCCTGGGAAGTCAACACGCCCAGCGCCCTCAGGGTGCGGGGAAAGAGTGTTCCAGTGAATGGAGTAGGCTAAAAGCCACCACTCCTGGTCTTCCACTGATGAACATTTGAGTTCAATCTTTCCATGATTCCTACAGGTGTCCTGGAAACTGTAAATCTACAAAAATTTTGGCAAGGCTGCGCCCCTCTGACGGCTCGAGGAGAGGGTGCCCCCTTTCCTGATCCTGGCTTCTGGTGGTTGCTGGCAACCTTGGCATTCCTTGGCTTTTAGCTACTTTACTGCCATCCCTGCCATGTGTTTTATCTGTGTCTCTGTGTGTCCAGAGCCATGCATCCTATTTCTCTTACAAAGAGGCCAGTCATGGGATTAGGGTTGGCTCTACTCCAGCAAGATTGCACTTTACTTCATTACATCTGCAACTACCATGTTCCCAAATAAGAGTACTTTTCCAGGTACAAGGGGATCCCTGACAAGGGCACCCAGCACCTGTCATGGAAGCTGGAAAACACCCAGCACCCGTCATGGAAACCGGAAGGCTTCCGGATGACACAGTTGCATTTGTTTGGAGCATGAACACTGAGAATACTTGAGAAATGATGGTGGATGCTCCATTCTCCTCTTGTCTGTATTTGGACATAGAGTGCCTTAACCATTACCAAGGTTCCACCTTCATCTACTTGAGTCACTGGGGTGCAGACACACATCCTGCATTCTTCTATTAGTCATCGACTGAGTTGGAAGGAATTAATAGTGGCACTGGAAGTTGAACCCATCCGTTGACTCTGGTCACCTCATTGGATGCTGCATCCTTGCAATCCAGCACACCCATCTGTAGACAGTGAAGACTGGCAAAGGAGAGCCTCATCTATTTCATTCACATCATGATGGCATCGATGAATTTCAAGGAAATGCCCCCAAGTCTCTTTTTTAAAAAATCGTAGCTTTTACAGTAGCATAGAGCAAAACATTGATCTCTTTTCTTCCTGTTTTTTGATTCTGAGTCTCACCTCACAATGTTCAATCACATTAAATTTTATAAAAGATCTTTTTGAGTTTCATTTAAAATTAATTTATTCTCAAGGCAGAGTAAACAAGAAAGAGGGAAAGAGAGAGGGAGAAGAAGAGAGAGAAAACCCGTTGGTTGTTTGTTGGCTTTCCAAATACGATGACTGTGGTTTAATTGGGCCTAAGCTAGGAGCCAGGAACACAATCCAGATGTTACACAAGGTGGTAGGGGTCCGATACTTGAGCCGTCATTGTGTGCCACCTCACCCGGTTTGCATTATCTGGAGGCAAGAACCAGAGCTGGGAATTGAACTCAGGTACTGATGTGGGATGCAGGTGCCTTACCCACTAAGCCAAAGACCTTCTTCCTTCCCACTAAACTTTCAACCAAGTTTTCCTTGAGGCAGGGCCTATAGGAAACAAGACCAAGAACTCTCTGGTAATTTTAGTGGCTGTTACTATCAGGATTATCTAGTAAACTCAGAATCCCTAGCAGTTATCATTCCTCACTTAGGAAATAAATGAAAACAGAGTCAATTATCTCCGGCTTTCAGATGAATTAGCTGAGGGACAAAGGAATCTGAAGACTTGATTGGACTAATAGCCAAGGATCAAATCTGGGGGTAGAAATTCATTGACTGGCTCTCTTTCTTTAAAAAAAATAATTAATTTATTTGAAAGGCCGAGTTACAGAGAGGCAGAGGCAGAGAAAGAGAGAGATCTTCCATCTGCCGATTCATTCTTCAAATGGCCACCATAGCTGGAGCTGGGCCAATCTGAAGCCAGGAGCCAGGAGCTTCTCCCAGGTCTCCCATGTGGGTGCAGGGGCCCAAGGACTGGGGCCATCTTCTACTGCTTTCCCAGGCCATAGCAGAGAGCTGGATTGGAAGTGAAGCAGCTGGGACTCTAACCAGGCCTACATGGGATGCCGGCACTTTAGGCTGTGGCTGTACCCACTCTGCTACAGTGTCGGCCCCGACCACTCCACTTTCTATTTGGAAGAGGCAGCCTTGAGTTTTTCTGTGGTCAGGAAATATATTAAGGAGATAAAGTTACATGATCTTGATGCTCATATATTAAAATAAGTTATGTGTAAGGCCTGAGTGCTAAACCTGACATGTGGAACATGACCTGTGACATGTACCTTCCCTCCTGCCCATCTTGACCTGGGAGTGCACCTTTGTATTCATATTTAAATGAACACTTTAATACCCTTGAATTAAAACAAAGTAATATCGAAGGTTTTTTTTAAAGGTTTATTTTATTTATTTGGAAGACAGAGTACAGAGAGAGAGAGATCTTCCATCCACTAGTTTACTCCCCAAATGGTTGCAACAGCTAAGGTTGGGCTTGGCGACAGCCAGGAGCCAGAGCTTCATATGGGTCTCACAGGTAGATGCAGGGGCCCAAGCACTTGGGCTATCTTCTACTGCCTTCCCAAATGTATTAGCAGGGACCTGGGTTGGAATTGAAACAGCTGGGTCTTGAACCAGTACCCTGTGTAATGCTGGCCTCGCAGGAGGCAGCTTTGCCCACTATGCCACAATGTGGACCCCAGGGAGGGATGTGTTCGATTTGAGTCGGACATGATTCTCTTCTGGATGAACCGCTGAGGAATTTCCCTTCATCTTATCTGAGGGTGGATGATCTTAGCGAAGCGAAGCTGTGAACTGGGCCCCCCCTGGGCTCATGCAGTGAGAAATCCCAGAATCCAAGTGTGAAGACATAAAGTGAATTGAAATGTGTGTCACCTGGGAGGACCGACTCTGGGATCTGGTGTTGCTCTCCCGGAGGGTCTCTGGGGTCCTGCCATCCCTGTAACCTGTATCTCCGGTGACTGGAGGTCAGGAAGTCCTAGGAGCCCATCAGCTACAGAGTTTCGCGTGGGCTGAACTGTGCCCCTCCCAACTTCGGATGTTGAAGTCCCGACCCCAGAGGAGATGGGGTCTTTACAGGGATAATCACGTTAGACCGAGGTCACTGGGGTAGGTGGTAATCCAACATGAGTTGTTTCCATGAAAAAGGAGAAACAGGTGAGGATGTTTAGCCTAGGGTTAACATGCTCACATCCCACACTAGGGTGACCGGGTTCCCGCGATGTCTAGCTTCAACTCCTGACCAGCTTTTCACTAAAGTGGACCCAGAGAGGCAGCAGTGACTTCCCAAGCACTTGGGTTCCTGTCATCCACAGGGGAGACCTGGGTTATGTTCCCGGCTCCTGGCTCTGGCCCACCCAGTGCAGGCCTGGGCATTGTGGGTAGTAGGGGGTGAACCATGGAAGGGAGTTCTTTCTACTTTGTGTGTGTGTGTGTGTGTGTTTACATGTCTGCCTCTCAGATACATAACTGAATAGCTAAATATTCTTTAAAAAGGAAAAATAGGACACAGAGATCCACATAGAGGGAAGACAGTGTGAAGCTAGGAAGAAGGTAGCCAACTGGGAGTCCAGGAGAGAGCCCTCGGGAGAAACCAGTCTACTGACATCTTGATCTCAGACTTCTAGGCTCAACAATGGTGTCCAAGCCACTCTTTTGTTGTATTTTGTTACATTGGCCTTGGCAAACATTGATATAGACTGAGTTCTATGATTCTATTTGTTTCATCACATTTGATTCATCACATGTTGTGGAACACACCACGTAGTACTTTTGTAGTTTATGTACCCATGATCTTCCTGAATGCTGACAGTACGGGAGGCAGAAAACACTTCCCTCATTTCAAGAAGTCAGAACTCCCTCCCCTGTGCACATATACGTGTATATGTGTGGTCATCATTTGGGGAGTGAACCAGCAGATGGAAGCTCTCTCTCTGTCTCTGCCATTCAAATAAAAAGTAATCATGAATAAAATTTAAAAGAATTTAAAAGCCATAAGCTGGGGACTCTATACATATAATGTGTGTGTGTGCACACACAGACTTGGACACACGTGGGGTTTTGAATGACATAAACTAAATAGTAACTATGATTGTGCTTGGGTCATGAAATCATGAAATATGCTCATATCATTTTTGCTTTGTTTACATTAAATTTATAAAATGATTATGAGAGAAGTTACTAATAAAATCATTTTCATAAAGATTTAATAAATTGAGGTCTATACTATCACCATGGTCATTATTTTTATTTTATTGTAATTTGCAATCCACTTCTCCCAAATTATTTGATTAATAGAGCTATTGCCAATATTTGCTAAGAACACTAAGCGCTTTCTTATTTAAGCCTGTCTGTCACACTTTCTTTCTTTGATGCTGTTTGCCTTAAGGCAAGCTCAGATGACATGGAAAGCCATTGGCACTAGGTTCCTGGAAGCTTGCACCTCTCTCTCCCCCACATTCCACCACGTGCAGGCGGAGCTAACGGTCAGTTGCCTCACTGGACTGCAATGTCGCTGATGGGGCATTCACTGGCAGAGCTGGTGCCACTGCAGTTGGCGTCTGCATTAGTCAAGGTTCTGCAGAGAAATGGAGCCAATCGGACGTGTGTGTGTGTGTGTGTGTGTGTGTGTGAGAGAGAGAGAGAGAGAGAGAGAGAGAGAGAAGGAACTGACTCATGGGAGTGTGAAAATGGGGATTCGAAGTGGGCAAGCTTGAGGCTGTGTAGCTTCAGCCTGAACCCGAGAATGACAGAAGCCAATGGTGTGTGTGCCAGGCTGAAGGCCAGAAGGAATGCAAGCCCGGAAGGGCCAAGTTTTCATTTTGAGATCAGAGACAGGAAAAGAAAACCTACGTCTCAGCTCAGTCAGACAAGAGAATTGGCCTTTGACTCAGTCTTTCTGTTCTATTCAAGCCTTCGATTGCCTGGACAAGGTCTATCCATACGAGGGAGAGCAAACTGCTTTTCTCCGTCTACTGATTCCAGTGTTGAACACCCAGAAACCTCTCAGAAACACACCTGGAATAATGCTAGACCAAATATCTGGACATTCTGTGTTCAGTCAAATCGACACATGAAATTAAACACCATATTTTTCAAAGTACAAATGGGCCTCAATGGGTACAATCTGTTGACCCTAACCCATTCTGCTGAGACTGGAAAACCCCATGGGCCAACTTTCTTGTCTGTGGTCACCTCATAATGTCAGGCCACAGGAAACTTGAGAGCAGGGAAGACCAGGACTTGCTTACTGTGTGTTTTTGCTCTGAATTAAGTTATATACAGCAGATGGACTCTATTAGAAAAAAAATTAGTCAAATTAAAAATTTATGGTTTAAATTCTCTGGCTCACATGAAGTACTTTCTCACTCTTTGGTCACCTGCCAGTTTCATGGAGTGTGCACAAAGCAAGCGGCTACCACCAGCAGACTGGCCACCTATTATTGCTACCACCGTCATTGACACAAATGATCTGCTCACATTCCCAGAAGCTGAGGGGTGGGGTTATTTACCCACTATTCACCTGGGTGCTCCATCTTGGACATTTGGGAACCAAGAAACAAATGCCAAGGTTCCGAGGTGATTGATTCCATTTTAGCTCAAGACCTAGGTTTGCAGGCTACTGGCTCTGTCAAGGCAGTCTTGGCACCAGAGATGATAACTGCACACAGGGGCTGGGAAAATGAACTCGGCTACAGAATAAATGCAGTGATACCAGCGGACAAGTCCACCCCGCCCACAGCTGCAGCTTCGGGGATGAGCAGTCCTGCTCATAGACAGTGAGATCCAAGGTGAAAGGTGGGGATGGAAGAGAAACCGGATGGCCTGTTGATTGGCAGGGAGCCTAGCTTCTGTCCCAGTGGTCCTCGACTGTGGATTATTTGGAAACATTTTCAGATGTCTCAACAGGAGCAATTGACACCTAGTTGAGTTGAGGCCAAGGATACTGCTACTGCCATCCTACAATGTCCAAAATGATACCCTAAAGCAAAGAGCTCTCTGGCCCCAAATATCAACAATTTGGCATTGAGAAGCTTTAATATTATGGTTAGAAGCCTAGGGCAGCAAAAACTGGAGGAGGAAGATGTGGAACAGGAGGTGTGAGAGGACAGGGCATCTGGGACCTGAGACATCTCAGCTACCTGGGAGCCACCACTGAGGGCTGTAGCTGTGGTCCAGTTTGCAGGGAGGAGCACAGATTGGCAGGGTCCCAGTGCTGACAATGGGTGGTAATTAACGATGGACGTGGTCTGCAGCTTCCTGACCAGGGCCCACCGGCATGGAGGAGAACCCGATGATTGTGGGTCAGGGGTGGCATCATTGAGTGATTTATTAAAGGGCCATAAAAAGGGGCATGGGCAATGGTGCCTGGAAGGACCAAGGAGTGCTGAGAGTCCAGAGGGGCACATGTGAAGACGCCCCCAAGACACGGGGGAGGGGCTTCTTTGCTGCAGTCTTCCGCCCCATGCAAAGGTTGTCTTGGAGAATGCGCACACCAGCTGCCCCCCTGCCTGGGTCAGCATGCTGTCTCTGTCCTTGGCAGGCTGTGCAACTTCAGGAAAGCTATTGAACTTACCTCTACCTGTCTCGTCGTCTGCGAAATGGGACAGTTAAACATTATTTATTATCTCATAGAGATAATAAAGATTGACTTCATATCTGTACAGATGAGAGCTGACAACTGTGTTTCTTAGCTTCCCAACATAGATTCTGGTTTATTTGCTATCACTGGAGATTGTCGCAAGAAAGAGAGAGAAAAACGTGTGTCCTTTTCTTACCGCTGCAGGTCCCCAGGACTTTGAGAGCTGGGGTCCATCACACCTTCTCTATAGGTGGTATTATGAGAAAAGGGACTGTGGACAGACCTGTCTCCTGGACAAAGCTGCTTGGGACAACATGGAGGACACACACACACACACAGCACTGCCCAGCTCAGATACTGTAGGTCAGCTTTCCTAGGTCCTATCTGCTTCCCCACAGCACCCACAGGGGACTGGTCACCCAAGAACATTTTGCTCCCCAAATATTCTATGAAGTGCACCTAGAGCACAGCAGAGGGCATGTGAACTGTGACCCTGGTGGTTGTGTCACAGAGTGCAAGGGCCCCACATATAGTATCTTAGCAAACTACAGGCATGTGCACACAACTCACAGGGGCCATCTCCGTACTGAAAGCCGGGGAGGCCAGGAGCGGGCAGTGAGGATGCCCACATCCCATATCAGGTACGTAGACTCCATTCTTGGCTCCGGCTCTTGCTTACGCACATCCTGGGAGCCTGGGAGGTAGCAATGATCACACACACACACACACACACACACACACACACACACACGTGGGAGCCTGGATTGAGTTTCTGGCTGCTGGCTTTGGCCCAGCCCAGTGGACCAGTGACCCCACGATGGGAGCCCTTTCTCCCTCTTTCTCTCTCTCTCTCTCTCTGCCCCTCACGTAAGTGAATCAATAAAAGTGTGGGAAGGCCGCTAAATCTCATTTCAAGGGCATGAAGAGTACGGAGCAAGTAAAGCTCGCTGAGATATATCACAAGGGGCTGTCACAGGCTTAGTACACACGGCAAAGGTCTCTGTTAAGTATTCGTGTTTGTATGGAGGAGTTTACGCAGTCCACCGTCTCCCATTTGCAAGCTAAAACAACCTTTTTCTTCCTTACTGAGGTTTTTTGTTTTTTTTCCCCCTGCACAAGCTTTTTGCTGTGGTTCTGCTTTGTATAAAGAAGCAAGGCGAGTGTGGTTGAGCATGATGGGCTCTGGATGGCCGACTGTGTGATAACATCACCACTGGTTCTAGCATGACGGACGTGGTAACCTAGAAAGAGGCTACGGCGTCGGAGAGCAGACGTAGAACCACGCACGTAATTTAGGAGAGCTGCAAGGAAGTGCCCATTGCCAGGGAAGGCTCAGATGGCTCAGGACACACATGGATAGTGGGTGCTTTGCTGATAAGTGACAGCTCCAGCCGTGAAAAAAAAAAAAAAAAAAAAAACGATGTCCTGCAGCTCAACCCGTCCACCCCTCCCCCAGGCGGCTTTTACTCCTGTGGCCTTGGGAGAGAAATCATTACTTGGAAGGCTTTTATGCGGTGTGTAATATGGATGGGTAGTCACGGCACCGTGTTTCCTTTGCGATTTGTACAGCAGCACTCTGCCTGTAGGAGCTGGTGACGGCCTTCGACGCCCACATGGCCTTGCTTTACAGGGCCCTTGTGAGACCCTGGGTTTATGTCCTTGTTTGAGCTTCCAAAACCAATTAGTGTCAGAGACAAGCCTTGATCATGCGACTCCTGGTTCTCACTTCTGAGTTCCTTCCTCCGCACGGGTGGGTCCCTTCCTGCACAGACATCTGCGCCTAAAGAGTGACATGACGTTTTTCAGTACCTATTACAGTCTGAGAACTGGAATCCATCGCGACACTAGGAGCCTGTGCTTTGTGCCGGCTAGCCATCATTTCCTACGTTGCTTTAACTCAAACCTCGTGTAAGGTTTCCAAATGCCTGTCTCCGTCTTCCTTGACCTTCAACACCAGCAGTCCCCACGGAGGATTTCATTTTCCAATTTGCTCTCAGGGAAAGGACAAAAAAATTGCTTCTGAGCTTTCTCTTCTCCCAGTCATTGCTTACAGCTGGGGATGCAGGTGGAGCCCACACCACTCACCCACTGTGCGAGCATCTCTCCGAACTCCAGCTTTGCAGCCAAGTTGGCTGTAGGATTCATTGCAAGAAACACACTCCATCATGGTTTTTGCAAACCCCCAAAGTGTGAGAGAGGAGTCCATTAGTTCTACCTTTTGATCTTCACTGCATGTGCGGCTACAGCAAAAATATTGTGCTCTGTGAGCTAATAGATAAGAAAGATGAGAGGGCCGGCGCCTCGGCTCACTAGGCTAATCCTCTGCCTGCGGCACTGGCACACCGGGTTCTAGTCCCAGTCGGGGCGCTGGGTTCTGTCCTGGTTGCCCCTCTTCCAGGCCAGCTCTCTGCTGTGGCCCGGGAGTGCAGTGGAGGATGGCCCAAGTGCTTGGGCCCTGCACCCGCGTGGGAGACCAGGAGAAGCACCTGGCTCCTGGCTTTGGATCAGCGCAGTGCACAGGCCGCAGCGCACCGGCTGTGGCGGCCATTAGAGGGTGAACCAACGGCAAAGGAAGACCTTTCTCTCTGTCTCTCACGCTCACTGTCCACTCTGTCTGCCTGTCAAAAAAATAAAAAATGGGAAAGTAGTGGAAAATCTGGAAAGACATAAATATGCGCAAACAGTGCCGTGAATACAACAGGACTGTGATGGTGGTGTGTTCACTTACTTCTGGATAGCGTGATGTTGGCAGCAGGTGCTAGTTCATGGGAAAGGCAGAATTTCAGGACCAGGGGAAGAGTTCTTCCCTTACTTTTGTTGGCTGTGGCTTAAATGAACCTGTTTCCATGCCCATCCTGTGTCATCTACAGACTTCCCATTGGCTGGCTGTTGCCATCCAGTACTTGTCAGCCGTGAGCAGCATCCCTGTGAGCTGTCCTCAGACACATCTGGGCTGGCAAGCCACAGTATGCTTCAGGTCACATAGGAAAGAGTGACTTTCAAGATTCCTACTTCGCGAAGATGCTCCTCTGGGCTGAACTACTCAAGTGCAGACGGCAGTAGCAGAAGCATCAGTGAGCCAGAGCTGTGGTGGGTCTCGGCTTGCAAGCCCTCTGCAGCTACATACAACTTATGCACGTGATCTTCTCTTTTCTTTGCTTCTTTTCACACGTGACCACAGGCAGCCAAACAGCTATTATTTTATCCCAATTCCTTCCTACTCACCTGGATGTGGGCAGATCCCCGAGAGCACCTGTGTTATGTATATTTTCTCCCTTAATTTCTTTTCTTAACTCATTTCAATCTTAGCTCTTTGCTCTAAGGAAACAATTTCACATACAAATGTGTGTATCAGGAAACAAATGGAATTTTAGCTGCAGCTGCATAGTCAACTTGAGAAGTCGAAACATATTTGAGTCAAAGCTAATTGAGCTAGTTGAGTTTGAGCTAATTCAGGGGTGGAGCACCTTTTTTCTGCCAGTGACCATTGGATATTTATAACATCACTCGAGAGACACATGAAATGATCAACTTAAAAATTAACCCGCTATAGATGTATTAAATTTGAGCCCCACCTGCGGTTGCCTTGGCAGGGCCAGACCAAATGATCTCAGGGGCCTCATACGTCCCACAAGCTGGATGTTCCCCACCTAAACCAACCCTGGGGGGTCTTATATTACTTCTCTCTTCCCTTCAGTCATATGGGCACTCTTCTGTGGCTCTACCTCCTAAAACTGAGGAAGGAATGTGAGACTCAATGCCAAGGCATTCAATGGCTTCATTGCCACTTGTTATTTGTGAGTGGAAATGATGTGAATTTACCCTGCCATCCAGAACTTTAAACAAAAACAAATAACTGTCATAAAAAGCTTAGTTTTTTTGTTGGGTTTTCCTCTTGGGAGCAAAACATGGCTTTTTCTGAGTGGGATGAATTTTGCACTTCATTAAACGGCCTGATCTTTTCATCATGTTAGCCTTTAATGCAATAACATAATCTTCGACCATGTAGATTAATGATTACAATAAACTCATGGGCATAAATCTTGAGAGTGCTATGAAAATGAGCAGCTGCAGATGTTTCAATTTGATTTCTGAAACTTTGGAAAGTTTTATCTTCAATGTACACTCAACATCATTTTTTGTCTAATGAAGCCAAATGGAATCTTCATAGAGAGTTAAACTTCCAGTCAAGCAGTAGAACAGGAATATGGGAGGTAATTTGCTCCCTGGTGAATGTTAACCCAAATCCTTCTGGAATTTTTTAGAGATTTATCTACCTATTTATTTGAACGGCAGAGTGCTTATATTATCCATTCACAAATAACAAAGGTGTTTAGCTGTTGGTGGTGCTGGCCAAGATCAGAAACCAGAGTCCAAGAAGAAGTTAGGGAGATTAGTGGGTCAGGGTACCAAAGGATGTCAGCCTTCCTCTCGTAAGAGGTAGAAAAGCCATCTATAGTTCACCTGCATCTGATTTAGAGAGAAGACTTCACAACTACTCTTACAAATA
Organism: Oryctolagus cuniculus; assembly: GCF_051225735.1. Classification (NCBI taxonomy): domain Eukaryota; kingdom Metazoa; phylum Chordata; class Mammalia; order Lagomorpha; family Leporidae; genus Oryctolagus; species Oryctolagus cuniculus. Next base: position 9,971,559 of record NC_142870.1, on the reverse strand, counting down.
CAGTGACTTAAATGAAGCCAATGCGACCAACACTCATCACAGAGAAAGTACGTAAGCAGTGACATGTTATCCAGAAACTGAAGTTGATAGAGTGCAAAAATAAATGACAAAATAAACCCACAACCACCTAGTTAGCTTCTCAACAGAAAAACAATCCTTTTAGAAGGTTTTGGCTCCTGCAGTTTCCATCTGCTTGGCTTGGGGCTGGCGAGGGGAATGGTCCTGATTATTTCTACCATGTCTATGTTCACCCAAGGGGGTGCTGGTACTCATTACATGTTTCGAAATGTCTGAGGCAGGTTTGCAATATTTAAGATAGCTTTACTAAAAGCTGCAAGAAAGGATAAGGAAAGGGAACAGAGAACATCACACATGAAACAAATAGAATGAGAAGACTGGGGCTGCTGACAGCCCCTTCCTTTTGCGAGAGACCCAGCAAAACTTGAGTTCTCCAGGTATTCTTTCCCAATCTGTCTTGTATTTCACCTACTGTGTCTTTATCTTTGCACTGCCACATGGGGGAGGGATTCATTCTATAAGGTTTTCCTAGAATCCAAGACACAGAGATGACACCATCTTTCTCACAGCCCTGGGAACTACCTCTGTCTGCCTCCATACTCTCTCCTAGCCATTAAAGCCAGCAGTGGCCTACTGCCAAACCTGGGAAAACAGGCTTATCTTTCACTGACTTCATTCAGGGACTCAAAATCTATATAATCAATTCATACTAGATGTGATGGCTACCCTGTTTCCTTAGCGTCACAAAATATCTTAATCCTCTTTTTAAATTTCCTTTGTATTTTCCCACCATGTTGTCTTCAACTGGAGCTCCTATTTGTTACATTTTCCACATGTCTTATTTTTTTCTTTGTCATGATTTTTATTTCTTTGTGATTTATTCTAATTGTAAGTTATTTCTTCCTGTTTGGTTTTCTAGGGTACTAATTTCTTTTTCTTTTTCTTTTTCAGTTTGTCTATGTTCTTAATACCAAAATTTTATTTCTTAGTCCTCCACTAATTGCACATCCCCAAAGAATCAAAGTACATTTCAGTTGGGCTCTTATTCTGCTTCAATTAGAATCAGCAGGAGCAGGTGCAGGTCTTGCGCTTCCTCTCTTGTATGACTTAGTCCCTGTCAATGTGTCTGGTTATCTTAACCCACTGTAGTTGTGTATTTATGCCTTACCACTCAGCATAGGGGTTGGAGGTCTCTGAAACAGGGTAAGCCAGAGGTTGAATAAGGGCAGGCCAGACTCTGGTTTGGGGTATGGGTAAGAGGGAGCTGGCCATTGAGGGCACCTTACAGAACACACACTGGCAGGCTTTTCAACCACGGGGACACTGGAGAACTTCTGGCCCAACAGAACTTCACTCTTTGTCCTCCACAGCCTCCACTGGACAGCCACCCCTGTGTTCCCTCCAACAGGGAGAAAGGTATAAGCTTTCTCCAAGGAGAACTGTGGGGTGACACGGACTGGGCTTCTGCAGGAAGTCAGGAAATCAGTAGGGGTTGCCTCAGGCCTAGGAAATGCCATGCATCCCTTGGCTCTTATTAAGAATATTAGTATCAGCTCTAGGTATGTGCCAAAGAGTGATCATCAAGGGTGAAGAAGATCCTGGGGCACAGTGCCACAAACACAGCTTCCTGATTCTACAGCACCCTGACTGCTGGGTTTACTCACTGCAAGTCTAAGGGACAAAGCTATTGGAGGCCCACATTCAGGTATCATGGAAGTTGTTTCCTCTCAAGGTGGTGCGTCTCCTAAGAACAAGGGCCAAGCAGCCTTCCCTGAGAGGAGACGAGTCCATGTTTCAGCAAAGTGTGAGCTGAGGGAAACCAATCTGACCAGGCTGTGGCCAACGGATTTTGGTCCAGGATCAGAACAATATGGTAGCCACTCAAGGGGTGGTTTCCAACACTGTCCATCTCGCCAACCTTACATTCTCTCCTTCATCTTTCCATTCTTCATCCATCCATCCCATCACACCCATGAACTACTCCAGAGTTAATTCCTGAAGCCAGGAGATTGAGTGTGTGATTGTGTATAGATGTGTTAGGGAACTTAACTCTGGGATTAGATGTTATGCAGTGTACATGGTTGTACTTTTGGGAAAAGACACAAATTCCACAATCCCTTATACTGCTGTGATCTTCCCCTTTAAAACCTGAACAAAAAGGTTGAGCAACATAATTATAGTTTATTGTTAAGCCAAAACATTGACATATAATAGAAAATAATGTTATTCAGGTAACAATAGGGCTTTACATAAATTTGGTTCTTTAGGATTTTTCAAAGTTCATTCATATTCAGACAGCACAAGACTAATATCATTATTATTTTCATAAACTTATTTAGAGAATATTTTCCAGATTTTAGAAATTATTCCAGTTCCAAGGAAGGTGAGTATTAGAATTCTGGGGTAAATATAGGATATGGGTATAGTACAGAAACACAGATGTATTATTTTTTTAAAATTTTATTTATTCATTTGAGAAGTAGAGTTACTGACAATGAGAGGAAGAGACAGAGAGAAAGGTCTTCGATCCACTGGTTCACTCCCCAAATAGCCACAACGGCCGGAGCTATGCTGATTTGAAGCCAGAAACCAAGCTTCTTCCTGGTCTCCCATGTGGGTGCAGGGGCCCAAGAACTTGGGCCATCTTCTACTGCTTTCCTAGGCCACAGGAGAGAGCTGGATCAGAAGTGGAGCACCCGGGACTTGAACCAGCTGCCATATGGGATGCAGGTGCTGCAGGCGGAGGATTAACCTGCTGCACCACGGTGCCAACCCCCAGATACATTATTTTTACATAAGTTGCTCATCATCTATTAATGTTCATCCTTCTCTGAGTCTTTTCCATGCCCCTCCATTCCATTCTGTTTCCTTTTAATGCTGTCTTATGATGTGCTGTGAAGCAGAATACAAATCCACAACAATGCATTCTCCCTGTTTAATAGGGCAACCCTGCTGCTATTGTTACCACATCGATAGGGTTGTCCAACAACAATGTGGCCTGGTGGTTACCATGATTGTCCAACAACAATGTGGCCTGGTGGTTACACAACTAGTGGAGAAATAATAGGCAATGGAACTTAAAACAATTAGGGAGAAGGGTTTTGAGGATTTCCACTCAAACAGTGGAAGCCCATGTATCTCCTTCATGGTGAAATGAGACCTAAATTCAAATCCCAAACCAGCCTGTTGCTAATTGTATCATCCTGAACAAAACCCTGTGCTTCTCTGACCTTTGTTATCCTTTTGCAAAATGAGGCATAAGGAAGACAGATGCAGTTGGGTTCACTTGCAGAGGGAAGATCTTGAGCTCTTATGATGGGAGTCAGGCGAGCAACCATCTGGGTTTGCCCAGACCTAGTGGGCTTCCCAGGATGCAGGGCAAGATGGTCACTCTAGAGAGGATGTAGAACACGGGAGAGGAGTCAGACCTCGCCCTCACACACAGACAGAATCCCTCCAACCCACTTCGGTCTCACTCCTGTCTCTCCAGAAAACACCCTGAAGTCATCTCTGATCTGTTTGTTCCTTGCATCAGTTTTGACCTCTTCTCATTGCTGTTTTAACCTTGACCTCGGAACTTGTCTATTCTGCATCACTGACGATTGACATTTGTTTTAAATGGCACACGAGGCTGGGAGCTGCCCAGGCTCAGAGGTCACCTTCAAGGTCCTCCCAGGACTTAGTCTAACTCCCTCCCGGGGCTCAACTTCCACTGTCAGTCCTGACTTGGGTGGCAAAGCTGAACACCTGAAGAAGATGCAGCTCTCATTGTGAGCGCCCTGGGGAGGCTGAGCCCATACTGATGTGGTCTGAGAGGCAGAAGGGGAGGACCACACCCCATGGAACCACAGAGCCAAACACTGTGGGGGTCTCCTCAAATGTGACTCTCCTTCTAGTCTTTTCTCATCTCCCTGTCTCCTTCATCACCATCTCAAGGGATTCTACTTGTTTTCAAGACATTCCCTTTTCTCCTTTTTTTTTTTTCCAATTGTCCTTTATATCATGACCTCTGAATACATCCCAAAGGCTCAGGAGTCTAGTAGGTTAAACTGTGCTTGTGTGTGTGTGTGTGTGTGCATGCTCATATGTGTGTGATGCAAGAAGCAGTGTGAGGAAAGGACTCTGAACATGTCCCCCCTGCATAATAATACATGTCTTATAAATAATATGTGCTTAATAAATACATATGTGGGGCTGGCCTTAGAGCATAGCATATTAAGCTGGCATCCCTTGTTGGAGCACCTATGTGAGTCCCAGCTGCTCAGATTCAAATCCAGCTCCCTTCTAATATACATGGAAAGGGAAACGATGATGGCTCAAGTGCTTGTGCCCTTTCCACCCTCATGTATCCCCATGAGAGATTCGAGTGGAGCTCCTGGCTCCTGACTTCAGCTTGGCCCAGCTCCAGCTTTTGTGGCTATTTGGGGAGTGAACCAGTGGATGAAAGATATTTCTCTACCTCTCTCCCTCTCCCTCCTTCCCTCCTTCCCTCCTTAAAGGCCTTTCAAATAAACAAATCTTTAAAAATAATAGACATGTGGCTGGCGCCACGGCTCACTAGGCTTATCCTCCGCCTGTGGCACCGGTACTCCGGGTTTTAGACCCGGTTGGGGGCGCCGGTTCTGTCCCGGTTGCTCCTCTTCCAGTCCAGCTCTCTGCTGTGGCTCGGGAAGGCAGTGGAGGATGGCCCAAGTACTTGGGCCCTGCACCCGCCTGGGAGACCAGGAGGAAGCACCTGGCTCCTGGCTTCAGATCAACGCAACGTGCCGGCTGTGGCGGCCATTTGTGGGGTGAACCAACAGAAGGAAGACTTTTCTCTCTCTCTTTCTCATTGTCTAACTCTGCCTGTCAAAATAAATAAATAAATAGACATGTACTACATAATTTCTCTGCTATGTTGAAATGTGATACTAGGAATGAATTAGCTGTGGGTCAAATGCACTTTATAGTAATAGACTCCACATAAGGAAATTGACCCTCTTCCCCGACAGGGACTTAAAGGACTAGAGAGAACTTATGTAGTAGAAAGAAGAGACTCTCAACAGAGGTATTGAAGGAGGGGTTTGTATGTTGGAATGTGTGTGGGTAAATATTCATACATGAGCATGGTGAGTGGGCAAAATCTTTGTCAGTGTGGGCCATTGTGGTCCATATAAAGGAAACGGATGGGGCACTGGGTGTCCATATTGCCGCAGTAGTCCTGGGGGCTTGGACAAGTTCTTTAAGCAGCCTCAATGTCATGGTTTTCTCATCAATCCCTTGTAGAATTCTTGGGGAGACAAAATACCTTAACACACATAAAACTCATAGCACAGAACTTGGCACATAGTAAACACTCAATAAACATCAGCTATTATTATTACTAGGGTTGACCCTGACTACAGCAGAGAGAAGTCCAAGGCCCCAGTAAGTAGTCATGAGAGGGGACTGTAAGGAGTTGAAGGGGAGCTGGCTTGAGTTTTTGGAGCTGTCTTGATATATGTGAAATTTACACTGAAATCCAATGTGCAGAGGCCCCTTGATAAAACAAGAAGAAAAAGAGTGGAAGCATATGGTGCTCTGAGTCTTGAAGAAGAATGACTTTGATTACAGCAACAGGCTGTTGGAGAAATATGCCTTTCAGCCCTGTCTGTCATGAACCTTTTCCAAATGTTGACATTACGCATGCTATTAATATACTATAAAGGATCCATGTAAAATTGGAACAGCACAGACACATTGTGCAAAGCCGGGGTCCTGCTAATGCCCTTTATGGATTAGAAGCAAAGATTCACAATGAGTTCTGCACATGAGAGTTTGCATGGCAGGAGCCCACAACAATTAGTCATCGTGTAAGGATACGGTTGCATCTGGGTCTTTCTACAGTGAAAGATGCATTTTCACATTGAAAGTCTTATTAAGGCATTAATTTACTCCGTTATCCAGAACTTTTTTTTTTTTTTAACCTTTGGTTTCCCTGATAGGTTTGTGAGTGAGGGTGTGAATTCCCAGTTAAAGGCACCATTCCTCACCTCCAAGCTTGGCTGAATTACTTGGACAGAGCACAGACTTGGAGGTGAGGGGAAATGGGGCTATCAAGCAGAAAGAAGAAATGAAATCAGAAAGGGGCCCCTAATGCATTATGGAAGACAACACGGAATCTGGCCGGAGGTGATGTTAATGCCCTGCTCTCATCAATGAGAACCAGGCGCTGGGATGACTTGCTCTGTTCCTTGGGATCAGGGGAGCCACATGGCTGCCGTGGAAGGCTGGTGGGCTGGGGGGAGGGGCGTGGTGTGCAGGGCCAGGGGCTGGTTCCTTTCTTTTTTTTGGCATAGCTTATGGAAAAGTCAGAGAAAATGAATTTCAAATGATGGGTCAACACTCAAGATCGGAAACACATTTATCCCATCCTGTAGGTCTCATGCATCCATGGAAATGATTTTGATAAGTTGAACGCCACTGCCAGCTGCAGGTATGTTGTCCATAGAGTTCTGCTTCAAGATTTTATTTTTATTTCAGCCACTTACCATGCAATGAGTGCTATCAATCCTATAAAGTCGTGGGGGGAAAAAAAGCTCAAGTTAGCCATAACTCATTGCTCCAATGTCTTGTTTTTGTTTTTTTTTTTTTTTTTCCATTTCTTTTCTGGCTTGCCTTTTAAATTCGCCTACCGCTTATTGTGCATGAGAATGTGGGGTGAACCCAGGACCCACTTCCCTGCAGCCACTGGGGACTTTTCCCCTCACTCTAGTTTTTGTCTACACTGTAAAAATATTTTAAATGCACAACACATGTTTGCCAGCTACATGGAAATGAGGAAATAGTGTCTACTATTTGGGGGAAAAACTTCAGACATTAGATGCACGGACGCTGTCACAGGTAGAAGAGAAACAGTCACTTTACCCTTCCAGCTTGTATTTAGTTTAGTATTTCTTTAACTGACACATGAAGATTGCATAGATTTATGGGGTGCCGTGTGATATGTTGATACACGTATGCATTGTGTAATGTTCAAATCAGGGTATTGATTGAACATTGAACATATTTTACCTCTTCCAACACTCATCCTTTCTATGGGATGAAGACATTCAAAATATTTTCTTCTAACTTCCTTGAAATGCAGAGCGCGTTATCTTTAGAGTCACCGTGTTGTACATAGAGCATCAGAACTCCATCCTCCTGTCCATCCGTCACTCAGCATCCATCCACCAGCCTTGCTCCATCCCCATCTGCCCTCCATTGCTCCCAGCCTCTTGTGATCATTCTATTCTCAACTTCTAAGACATCCACTTTTTTTTTTTTTGACAGGCAAGTTAGACAGTGAGAGAGAGAGAGAGACAGAGAAAAAGGTCTTCCTTTTTCGTTGGTTCACCCACCAAATGGCCACTACGGCTGGCGCACTGCGCCAATCCGAAGCTGGGAGCCAGGTGTTTCCTCCTGGTTTCCCACGCAGGTGCAGGGCCCAAGCACCTGGGCCATCCTCCACTGCCTTCCTGGGCCACAGCGGAGAGCTGGAGTGGAAGAGGAGCAACCGGGACAGAATCCGGCGCCCCCAATAGGGACTAGGATCCGGAGTGCCAGCGCCACAGGTGGAGGATTAGCCAAGTGAGCCACGGTGCCGGCCAAGATATCTGTGTGTTTTTTTTTTTTTTTTTTCATGCTGACCCCACCAGAATACTTTAAATGGGACTAGTGTGAATGAGAACCCATCTTTTCAGTTTTATTTAATTGCATTTAAGTAGCCATGTATGATGGCTGGCTGCAGTAGTAAGGTGGTGATGGCACATGGATATCCCCAAGGCTTTCCTCCCCAAATCCCAGTTCTGACATTTTTTTTAAGTCCACATACGTGTGAGTTCAGGCAGCATTGCCTTCTTGTGCTTGGCTTATCTCAGGTAACACCAAGTCCTGTAGCTCCATCCGTGTCGCTGCAAATGACAGGAGTCCATCCTCTCTATGGCTGAATAGTATTCCACCGTGCACCTGCATAGGCAAACAGCCGCTTTCTCCAGACTCGCTGAACTTCCCGCTGGGGAGCAAGCAGCTCTGCTACAGCCAGGAGGTGCAGTGAGCACTTCACGACACCCCTTTAGCTAGTCACTCTGGCGGTGGAAGGAAGCCCTCCAGAGGGTTACATCATGCAAACAGGATCAGCAGCAGAAGAATCCTTCCCACCGCACGCGGACCCTCAGAAGACAGGGAGTATGGCCGGTCCCAGTCTCTGAGCCTCATCCCTGAGCCCCCATCCTGCTGCACAAAGTCCATGTCTGCTGATCAAAGCGAGATCTGGTCCTTCTCACTCTGCTGGTCCAGGCCTACCTTGTTCCTGGACAGGGCAGACCACAAGGTGGACACCGGAAGGGTCCGCTGTATGAGGACTTCCCTCTGAGAGGGCTCAGAGCAGTGTTGCTCCAGGAGTGTGTGTGTGGGTGCAGTCGTTTCTTCTCGTTCCAAGGGTCTCCTTGGAGGACGGTGGCTCCCAGGGTCGGCGTTAGGGAACCGGAGCAGAAGTCTGCGTCTCACCCAGAGTGGAAGACAGAACTTGAACTTGCCTAAGGAATGCATTGGCCTTTGCCCTTTCTAGGAAGTGATCTCCTAGCCTTTGGAATGTCCTGCCTGATGGGAGTGGCTTTGTTTGCCTGGGGGCCTGGGGCCAGCCACATAGGAACAATTTGATTTGGGGTGAGGCTGTAAGCCACATCAACAGGCCTTACGGTACAGGCTCTATCACCTGAGTGCTGGAGGCTGAGGTCAGCTCCATGGGCATCCAGCCATGCCTATGTGGTGACAAAAATCCAAGGGCGACCCTGGGCACTGCGGCGCCGGGGGCTCCCTGCCTGGTGGTGTGTCTGCATGTGGACACTGGCAGGGTAGCACTGTCCTGCCTGTGCAGAGAGAGGACAAAGGAAGCTCTGTGGTCGGGGCCCTCTTGGGTTCTCCTCTCGTGCTGCCCACTGGGCTGTGAGTCTGTTTCATCTCCTGTGAGAAACTCCAGGCAAGGGTAGGACAGCTTCTGGTGATCTCTAGCGAGTTAGTGACACCGTGGGTGGTGTTGAGAACTTCCCGAACTTGTCATTGGTGTCAGAATGAGACACCGTCTACTTTGCAGATGAGTGGAGGGGCGAGGGTTCACCTGGTGTCTTTCCCTCAAGCAGAGTCTATGCTGTCCCAAGAGGGATATTGTAGACTTCGCACAACCACCCTTGTCTTTCTTGTTTCTCTGCTTTTTAACAGAGGCATTTTTTTTCTTCCTCTCAGACACACATTATCCACTTCCATTATGTTTATTTGAATTGCTTATATTCAAATTAGCACTTACAGGGCCGACGTGGTGGTGCAGCAGTTTAAGCTGATGCCTGCGATGCCGGCATCCCATTTGGGCGCTGGTTCAAGTCCTGGCTGCTCCACTTCTGATCCAGCTCCCTGCTAATGTCCCTGGGTAAGCCGAATATGGGCCCCTGCCACCGACATGGGAGACCCCGAGGAAGCTCCTGGTTTCTGGCTTCAGCCTGCCCCAGCCCTGGCTCTTGTAGTAATTTGGGGGATGTACCAGTGGGTGTAAGATCTCTCTCTCTCTCTCTCCCTATCTCTGTAACTCTGCCAAATAAATAAATGCATCTTGAAAAAAAATTAGCCCTTACTTCTCATGGATAGCTAATGAAGTTTTCAAAAAGATCCTATTAAGATTAAATACCAGGACCTCAATAAATGCTAACTTCCATCTCTGTGAGCTGGTTGGAGCTGCCATAACGAAGTTCTGCTGACTGGGAGGCTTAGCGTTCCTGCCACAGGTCTGGAGGTTAGAAGGTGAAGTTCAAAATCCAGCTGTTGGCGGGACCCTGCTGCCCCTGAAATCTGCCTTGGTCTTGCTCCCAGCGTCCAGTGGTTGCCAACAGCCTTGGTCATGCCTTGGGTTGATCATGCATTGCCCCAATTCTCCGTCTACATGGCATTCTTACTGTAAGGGCAACTATCACATTGGGTTAGGGACCCACCCTACTCTGGTGTGACCTTATCCTAATCAGTTATATTGACAAGGACCTTATTTCCAAAGAAGAATGCAGCACTCTGCAATACTAGATGTTAAATATTTGGGCCTCAACACACACACACACACACACACACACACATATATATTATATGGGGTGGGAGTAGAGGGAGAGTACAATTGTACTCATAAAAAAAATGCCATTATCCCTTCCTGAAAGATAGAGCTAAGTACTTGAGCCTCAGTTTCTTCATCTGAAAACTGGGAAGCTTGATATCACTATTTGGAAAGGGATGGGAAGAGAGAGAATTGCATGGACATGCAGAGGAAAAGCCATAACCTATGTCTCTGGGAAGACCCGTCCCAAGGAGAATGTTTCTAATGCATTGACACGCCTGAAAACTTGAGATGTGTGAAGACTCCCTCGTCTGTTTTCTCGTCCCGCCACCAGGTGCTTGGGGAGCCAGGAGGGGCACAAACCAAGGGGGGCATTGTTTCCTAGAGGAGCCTCATTCATCAACCCGGTTAGCACAGCGAGCCCTGAGACAGTCATCTCCTCCACCTTGCCTCTCCTGGTGTCTTGACTTGGGGCTTATCTGAGAGCCTTTTGTTCAGGCTCATAATTATCCAGTGACTCAGGAGCCCACAAGCATTCCCCGTGGAGCCAGACAAGACCAGCAAGCTCCGTGGACCACCTGTTCCAAGTCATTTCCTGTGTGGGCGGCAACTTCACAGGGCTGAAAATATGAGTTACGGTAAAAATGTCTTCAACCCTGGCACTCTGAATTGTTGAGAGTAGATGGAATCTCACTTGATTGTGTTCTGGCCAGACGCATTTCATTAGGCCTAGTTCTTTGCATATATATTAAAAACTTTTATCCTTTGATAAACAAATATTCTCAAGGGGGAAACAACACACCCTCGCCAGGTGACATGGCCCTGCTAGGGCAAACACCCTGATGTTTCACCCATTAGGTCAGCTCTGTGAACTCGGGCAGGAATGAGGCTCCTGCGGCTGTTGGGAGCAGGTGGGGGTGCGAGAGAACACATAGCACACACTACGTCATACATGACGCTCATGTGGAGTTTGGGAACCATCTCAGTGAACCCACTATTCTGTTTGCTGTGTGTCTAAGTTGGCCAATGGAATGGAAAAGAAAACCACAGGGAACAAACCAGGCCAAACGGTAATTTCTGTCTTGTGGAGGGAGCATGGAGGCAGGCAGCCAGTGTCCCCGCTGTCCAGTGAACAATCCCACCCTGGGTGGCACTTCCCGCCCTCACAGCAAGCTTTGCCTCAGCCTTCTGGTCCCCCTCACCTGTTATTTGATGCTGTTGGAGACTGTTAAACTTGTGGGTTATGACTAAAGTTTAAAAGGAACGTCTTCCCTTTTGCTTTCTGATTGTAAAAGCCACAGATGCTCACAACAGAAATCTTCAAAATGTAGAAAAGTATGAAGAAAATTAAAGTTACCCATGGGCGCACAACCCCAGAACAATGTTTTGTTGGGCATTTGGATGATTTTAATATGTATTTAACAGTAAGCTGTCAATGTTGTGCTATATTAATATTTGATAAAAATAAGACTGTCATGATCAGGGCAGGATTAGTTTCATTAAGCATATGTTTGTTTGATCTTAGCAATTTTCAAAGTCTGTATTATTTTGTCCTTCCTCTAAGAGGGTAGTGTTCAGCTATGGATGCAACTTTATTCAGTCTTTAAAATTAAATGCATCATTTTAATACACTGTTATGGTTTTGAGAAGTTTGGGTATCCCCCAAAAGCCCACGTATTGGAGACTTTGTCCCCACAGTCTCATGCTAATGGTAATGGAGTAATCCATTCAAGATTAAGATTAATTCATTCAGGGTGGAGACTTGATATTTTCATGGCATCTGGGAGGTGGGTAGGGTGGGGGGTCTTGAGGTAGTTCCAGGAGGGTTGTGGTATAAGCAGAACATGCTCTTGTCTCTCTGCTCCCAGGCTCACCATGTGATCTGCCCTCCACATGAGCTCTGTCTTCCATCCCCCTCATCAGACAACAGAACTGTGGGGCCACCTGATCTTGGCCTGGGAACCTCCTGAATAAGCCAACAGAAGCCTTTCCTCTCAGCCATTTTGATTAGCAGTGAAAATCTGACTCATAAAAGCACTAATTCTAAGTCAACATTGTCCAGTTAAATGGGTACATTTTCATAGGAAATCAGCTGCTAAGACAGCAAGGCGAGGTGAACTGCACCTGGTTGGCTGTTCTTGCACTCTGAGGTCAGACTGGAAGGCCCTGACTTCTAGCTTGACACATAGTTTCCTTCAGTATTTGTATGCCCAAGCATTGCTTAGACTTGTGTTGGTTATCTGAAATTCAAAGTGAACTTGAGGTCTTGCCTTTTATCTGGGAACCCTATGGAAGGAACCAGCGGTTTATAACAGCAATTGTCCTTACTGATTGGCTGTATCAGGTGAGCTGTTAAGACCCCTCAGCAAATGCCAGACTACTTTGTCTTGAGGAGCCTGCTTATTTGTGAGCAAGAGAAATGGTCTTGAAGGAAATAGGCCTAAATTAAAAGTACAGGAGGGCAGTGTGATGGTACGAAAGAACGGGGATTTAAGAACCTAACGACTTGCTTAAAATCTTAGCGCTGTGTGTGCTACTCACTCAATCGCTTAGAGTCTTGATTTATGCAAATAGAGCTGATAACACCTGCTTCCTAGCGCTTTAGGATGATGAATCAGGATGAATGAGATAATGCCTCTCATCCAATAGCAGGCCCTCAACTGCAATGACTACGGGAATAGGGAAGGAGAATCCCTTATTTACCCTTGTGATTAGCCAAGTCCAAGACCAGCACACACTCTGAGTACTCCACCCCTCACCTCTACCTCCCAGACGCCCCAGTGGGACCACATTTGGAGTAGAGATGGAGCTGGTGAAGGGATAAGGCACCACGGGAACTCGGGCCACAGAGGACTCCATTTGCTTTCAGAAAGGACTCTGGGAGTCTCCTGCATGGACGTGTATGTTCATTTATTCAAAAAGTAGCTGGAGCAGACACCGTACTAGACTTGAGGATACGCGACATAGGTCACACCTGCCCTCAGAGTAGGACAGACATACAGCAAATGCTCTCGCAGCTAAGAATTTTTCTGCCAGTGTTGTGCAGGGGAGAATAAAACAATGGGATCTGATTTAGGGCCCTCCCAGCTGGGTGAATGCATTGTTTACGCAACACCAACAAAAATGCAGGGGAAAGGGAGTCTGGGGTAATAAAACTGATACAAAGGGGATACCTTCTTTTCACTGTTGTTTCTGTAAAAAGGTCTTTTCAGCATCGGCAGAGTTTTACAGTATAACTGAACAATACCATCCTTTGTTTACTACGGTGCCTTTCATCTAAGTTACTCATAAGCCCTGCAGGCCTCACCTCCTCCATTTCAGAGCACGCCTAAAAGGAAGGTAAGGGGAGACTCTTGCCCCCAATTCATGGACGTAGACACTGAGTGTGAGAAGGCAGCAGCCCTAGGGGTGGTGTCGGATGGGGCCAACGGGTTTCCCTCTTATCTCTGGCTTTGCCGTCAATAGTGAGACTTTAGGCATCTCCCTTTGTTTTGGATTTGATGATCTCTAGTGTCCCATACACTTCAGAGATCCGCGATGTGTTGAGGAATCTGGGCTAATTCTTGGGACATAATTCAAACCTTCATCGATAACTTCAGCCTCAAGATGACATTTCTGCAAGAGAACCACCCAGAATGTCCAGAATAACTGGGAGACATTTACAACATAAATGATAAGGGTTACATGAAGAACTTTTAGAAATCAGTAAAGGGTGGGTGCTCTGCCTAGCGGTTAAGCCGCTGCTTAGCCTACCCACACCTCCTATCTGGTTGCCTAGGTTCAAGTCAGGGCTCCACTCCCGATTGCAGTTTCCAGCTAATGCGTCCCATGGCAGGCAGCAAGTGATAGCTCAAGTGCTTGGGCCATGACACCCACATGGGACCTGGATTGAGTTCTTGGCTGCTGGCTTTAGCTTGGCACAGCCCAAGTAATTATGGGCAGTGGGGAGTTAAACAGTAGATAGAAGCTCTCTCTTTCAAATAAATGAATATTTATATAAAAAAGAAATCACTAATCCAGTCAAAGAATGACCAAAATTCATGAATACAAAACTGACACAAAAGGAGATTCAAATGACCAAGAAAACTGAGTTCATTCATAATTAAATAAATGTAAATTAAAATATAAGTGGATTATTGATATCTATTCATCAAATTATGAGTCATTTTTAAAGGCTCATTTATTTTTTTAAAAGGTAAATTACCAATCAAAAGATTGATAATAACTGTTTTGGGTGAGGAGAGGACTGCTAGTGAGAAAGTAAATTGGCCTAATCATTCTGGAGATCAACGTGGCAATATTTATCAAAACCCTTAACTTGTGTGTATAATCCTAACATGGTAATTCTACTGGGAGCAAATTGTCCAAAGAGACCAGTGACTGGTCTTTTCTTTTAACTTTATATAGAGAGGATTAACTCCATTGCAGGTAAAGAGTTTAGCACTTTGTATGAGAGAGAAAAAGAAAAAAAAAAAAAAAAGAAACAAACCTGTTTCTCAACAGTCCAGACAAGGTCAATAATTTTTATAGCATATATTCCTAATTTTACTACATAGAAAATAATAAAATCATTTCTATGAAAAATAATCTCATGGCTCAACTTGGGTCTATTCTCTATACCAGAGAAATTTCCATTGCGTGTAAAAATGGTTTCTGTAGAATGTCCACCCAACATATTTACCGTGGAGGATGAGTGGAGACAGAGATTCTTGTAAGAACACAAAGTATAATGGACAATATCTCCTGCTACTGCCACAACGCCTTATACCAGAAATAATAATTGAATTAAAGAGATTTTACTTCCTGTGTCATGGAACTAGTAAGAATCCCCACCTATTGGCTCAGTGGCCATTAAATTTTAATCTAGAATGATTTAATTTATTTGTCTACCTTTGTAGCCTAGGAAGATATTTTCAAAGAGATTACATTTAGTTTGAAAACACCCATCTTGCAAGTGTCATTCTGATAGCGACACTTTCCAAGAATGTTTTGATGTGATATTCACTCAGCCAGAGAACAGTGCGACTTACAAAGGAAGCAGTCAGTCTAGAGGACTCTCCAAAGGAAGCTTACCCAAAGGCCTGGATTTGCGTCAGGCCCCAGATTGGCTGTGTTTGATTAGGTGGTGATGGGTACGGAGTAGTCACCACATGTCCTGTGGTAGGAACCAGGGCTCAGTGGGTGGACAGGAATACAACGTGCTCCTCTCAAAAATGTGAGGAATGTCACTTTTTGGAATGTGTATACAGCTGGGTAATTCTGGTACCTTTGATCATTTTAAGTTCTTGGATTCCTCAAAAATGCGTGTCCCCCTCAACTTCTCAGTTGTCCCACAGCAGCTACAGAAACCAGAGTGGTCTGCAGAAACGACAACAATCGTAAGGTTTGTGCCCTGCAAAGCCCTGGCCACCTGCTTCCCACAGAAGCCCAGGCCGTGCCCCTCACCACACTCCTTAACCTGGGGTTCCTTTTCCATGCTGCTACTTTGGAATTCCCTTTCTAATTTCTTATGTCTTTATGTTCTGTTCTCTAATTTAGTAAAAGGCAAAGATGGGTGCAACTGTGGACAGGACACCTGGAGTCCAAACCATCTTTTGTTGTTAAGTCTGATGAGAGCAGGTGGTTGCATTCCCATGCCATGCCTGCTGGCAGTTTCACATGGGCCTTTTTCTCTCCTCCCTCCCTCCCTCCCTCCCTCCTCCCTCTTTTCCTCCCTCCTTCCCTCCCTCCCTCCTTTATTTATTTATTTATTTGAAATTCGGGGTTACAGAAGGAAAGGCAGAGATACACAGAAAGAGAATTTCCAGGCACTGGTCCACTCCCCAGATGGCCACAATGGCCAGCGCTGGTCCAGGACAAAGTCAAGAGCCAGGAGCTTCATCTGGGTCTCCCACATGGGTGGCAGGGCCCCAAACACTTGCACCATCCTCTGCTGCTTTTCCCAGGCCCTAAGCAAGAAGCTGGATCAGGAGTGGAGCAGCAGAGAGACAACCCAGCACCCAGATGGGATGCAGGCGTTGCAGGTGGTGGCTTTACCCACTGCAACACATGCTGGCCACTGACACGGTTATTTCTATTGCAGTTCCACAAACCATCCTGTGGGAAAGATGGAAGATTTTGCTTTCCTATTAGGCAGTGTGTTTCCCTGATCTGACTCTATGTCCCCAAATTTGTTTCAATGAAGAAAATAACATTGCAAAATTTCCTTCCACACGTTTGTGCCCCCTCTTTCCGGTAGAATGCTGCAGAATCACAGCTCTGGCTGGACTGTTGTTAATACCACTGTGGGACAGCTAACATGCAGCTTCAGACTCTTCAGTCTCCAATACACTTCAAACCCAGAAAGACAAAAACACAAATTGCAATCCTGAATATAGACAATTACAGGCACTGTGTGTGGTTTCTCCAAATGATTTGTAAAATTACATACTATTCCAGCTTTGGTCCCTTAAACGCTGTCATGAAAGACTGTGCAGGCATTGAAAACTTCTAACTATTTTTACTGTGTTATGAACATAGTTTGTTAAAATACAGTTATGTCAAAGAATTATAAATGTGAACCAACCCTCTACTTCCTACCCAACCAAATATTTTTAATCAGTATAAAAATCAATTAAATCCTGGATTCAGCGATGGTCTGGTCCTCCCACTGACTGGTTGACAATGGAGAAAAAATTTCAGGATCAGCTTTCCAATAACTTATTTGTTCTCTGCTTCTTTTAAAAATTATTTTCTTCTCTGCCTTCCTTCCTGTCTTCCTTTCAACTATTGATAAAGTGCATGAAAATTGTCGGTCTGGCGTGGGAGAATTGGCAGGATCTAAAAGTCTCTCACTTTTCAGATGGAAAGGCTCTGTGCAGATTCCTTATGGAAACAACTGCAAGGCTTTGCAGATGTCACAGAGCACCCAAGGGGGTAGGGTGAAGGCTCTGAGTCACTGAGACTCCTGCCCCAGTCATGTCCCTTTCTTGCTCTGGGACCTTGGGCAAATGATTATAAGATCTTCATGGGATGATACTTTTATTTATCCCCAATAGTTGTTGATGAGAATAACTGGGACTTGCACACGTGAAGGCTAGGGAAGGACCTGGCACAGACTAAGTCCTCACTTCCAACTGTTATTAACATCATTGTCATCGCCATCATCATTCCCAGTCTAGTTATTAGAAGGGTGAGAGCATTTTGACCTGCACACATGTAATAGGCGTATCATCCTCCAAAATGACATCTGTAACAAATTAGCTCAAAGCATTATTTTAAAGGCTTTTTGTACTCAAAGCAAATCCATAAGTATCCTATTGACTGGAAGTCGCACATTTTTCACTGTCTACAGAAAAGCTGTCTGGACTCCCAACTGCCAAGTTCTACCCCTGAAAGATCATTGTCCACTGAGCAGAACACACCGTTACGATGAAGGATCTTCAGTAAGCTCATGGGAGATGTGTATTACTAAAAACTATGCATGGATTTCAAAATTTTTCCACCAAAATAAACTTATCTTTTATTTCCATTTTTTCCATGAACTTCTTGACATGCCCCAGTCTCTTTCTTCCTTTCTTCTCCAACACTGGAGTGATGATAGTGGGACCTCTACACACAGTCAACCTAGACGTAACTCCAAGACGAACCAAAATTCACCCTACGATCACAGGAAAATGTCTCACTGAGCAAATTTCCAATTCCATATTTCAGTTTTTCACAAAATATTCAACTTTTATAATTCCTGAAATTATTTTCACCAAAGCCATTTCATATCAACAAATAATATTTTCATGATCAACCTTAGACAGAGACAGACTATATCCAGAGCTGTGTTACACTCTGTCAACCAAATTCTCTGGTCTTTACTCCCTTGAGTTGTGATGAAGTAGGGTGGGGTGGAGAGAGAAGGTCTTTTGTCTGGAATTTTTAATTAGTGAGGGCTTTTACCAAAGAAGCAATTCCTTTCACAGGCTGTGTCTCACCTTGAGATCTAGGCACCAGGGACGCTGTTGATCAATGATGCAATCCTACAGTTATTTAAGCATAGTGATTCTTTTATTCTCACAAAGGGTTAGCTGAAAATTAAAAGAAGCCTGCAGTCATTTATTTTAATCTCTCAAGATTGTTTATTGTTCCTGCAAGTCAGGACAACTCATCTTTGGAAAGCACATTCCCAACAGAAAAGTTGATAAAATGATCACATTGTTAGGCGGGTGGAGTTTTCAAGAGAGGCTCACTGTGGCTGGGCTCTTGAGGCCACATTTTATATATTTTATCTTTCAACGTGGCTGAAGGCCATTTGCTATAAATGATAACTATTGATTTGCCTTTAGAGACTTTCGATCATTGAGAAGTCGATGAACTTGTACAAATTATAAACTCCAACAATGGGTTCTTGACAGTGTTCAGTTTCCATTCCACTTTCATCTCAGACATTGTCATTAGGTCTTTGGCCTTTCTACCATGCAGAAAGTGAAGAATAATAGAACATGTAATTTGGTTTCTTTGAATATTAAAAGCACCTCCTCCCAATATAATTTATCCCCTTCCATGTGTGATGGAAACTGCAAAATGACTTTTCCTTTGGGTTATAAAAATATCCCTAGAGAAAGTCAACTTTTAGTTTTAAGTTCTTTGATCTGCTTTGAATGGGAAGGATATAGGAGCCCTGAACTGGGTGGGTGGCCTCTAATACAGCGTGAGAAAAAGCTGTGGATTTTTCCCCTTATTTTTTAACAGTCTTGAGTTTTTTATTTGGAGGAAAATTTAATACCTAAATGGTACCTTTATAGTTAGCTCACCCACGAGTTATTTGAGAGCTATTTGATGTCCAACACACCCCGTGTTTTTGGTTGCTGGTGTGTTTTTTGTTTGTATATTTTTACAAGACTTGTTTAATCTCTTTTATTTGGAAAAAAAAAAAAGATGCTGCCATTTTCAAAGGCACATTGTCCTCGATATCCGGCATTTCCAGCCTGTTTTCCACAACATAGAATTTCCACACCTTAGGCTGTCTCAGTTCTCTAAACTGTAAATGGGGACGACGAGAAAAGGCTTCCAGTTCCTCTCCTAGCAGCTGCCTGTCCTCACTGTCACTTGGAGGGAACAAAATCATTTGTTACTCACTAGCAGAAGGATGACCATATCTTCAAAATCTCACTCAGTTTAGATAAATGTTTTCCAGCATCCCAATCTATTCTAAGCCATTATAAAATTTACCACATTTAAAACTCAAGGAAATACTTTATAAGGTAAACATCCAGAGTGAAGTAAAATTTTAAAAAAATCCAGTTATGATGAAAATTTTCAAAGGAAAAGAAATAAATGAATCTTGAGAACCCTTAATGGACCCTGATTCACCTGTCTCAGGTGTGAACCAGTTGTGTGAAACAAAATCCCAAATGTAAGGTTGATGTTCTTGTCTGTAGCAGATGTGGCACACTAGTCCATAACCTCAGCCTTGTAATCCCACACATCTCTGAAGGTGAATATTTGAGCAGTTTTGGAGAGGCTATGCCTGAGCTACTAATGTTTTTAAGAAGCTGGCTGTGGTTTCTGAAACTAAAATCCCTTGGCCACGTTTTCTTTGTCAAGAACAGAGTTTCAAAGTCTTTCAAACAACGTAACTCCAGTGGGATGCTCAGTTGGGGAATCAGTTATGTAAGTCACTGTGCTATGATGTGTTTTCCATTCAGGTCTCTAAATTCTACCCATTCCAAGTGCTCCAGCAGTTGGACAGTCTGAACAGCACCCGGATAGATTCCACAGGGCCTCCTGGCCTTTCAAGGTCTTCCTAGGAAAGTCTGCAGCAGGTAAAGACTGTTGGAGCAAATTGTTGTCTCAGTCAGAGGACCCTGGAAGGAAATCCCTTGAGAAAATGTGGCTACAGAGATTTGTTAAGTCTCTTTGTACCCAGGGATGTTTCTCGAAGCTTCTTCAAGAGCATTTATGGGCTTCCACAGACACTGGATTGTTAATGTCTGCTCTTGCATTGGATAGAAACAGGCTTGCTCCCCCAGAAGCACGCCCCGTCACTGCAGACAGCTGCGGAGTCCTTACCAGGCTCATTCAGAACTTGCTGCCTTTCATGCAAACCCCCAGTGATGGGAAAAGATAAAGAAGAAAATCAGGAAGTGACACTTGCAGGCACAGTGAATGCATTCATTTCTGATTTTTGAAGTAATCAACTACTGAGCTAAGAGTTTAAAAATTCTATTCATATTTAGACATTCTTTCAACAGTATGTATGTGTGTGATTTCCAAGTTACCCTCCCAACGTTCTCACTATTGCAGATTAACGCAGTAGTTGCTGAAGGCTAAGCTGAGCATCGAATTCTCATAGAACCAACGTCTGATTAAACACTGTGGATTATGTTTATCTTCCATGACCTCCAGCTGACCTGTTCCAAAATGGTCAGAAAGAGTGGTCTTGGGAGAAACAAAGTTCATTGTCAGTAACTCTGAACTAGAGTGTCAAGAAATGAATCAGTAGTTCTACTTGTGATTTTTGATAGTTTCTCATCTTCCCTCTCTCTTATTTTCTCATTGTGTAAAAAGGAGGAAATGGAAAGTTAGCATCTTTCAAGGAGAAAAGATGGAAACGGTATAAAAACGTCATTGCTGATGGACCTCAAGGGAATTGTTCTTAATGAAAAAAGTAAATCTCAAACAGTTATATGCTGTTCTGTTCCACTCATGTAACATTCTTGAAAGGACAGCATAACAGAGAACAGACTGATGCCAGAGAATTAAGATGGTTGGGTGTGGAGATAAGAAGATGGTACAAGAGAGCTCATTTGTGGTGCAGAACAGGTTAGCATCTTAGTTCTGCTTGCGGTGATGCAGATCCATGGGCTACAGTTGCCTGGAATTACAGGCACACAAACACATACATGCAAGTGAATGCATGCAAAAAATTAAGGAAAGTTAACTAGATACAGTCATCCAATTAATAGCAGTGTAACAATGTTAATTTCTTCATCTTGTTGTACTGTGTTTACATAAGAGATTATCACCGGAGGAAGCTGGTTGAAGGGTATGCTGGACTCTAGGTCTTATTGTTTTTGTAGCTTCCTGAGAATCTATGGTAATTTAAAATGGAATTCTTTTAGCAATGTCAGTATGCACCTGTCCTAAGGGGCCTTCTTGATTAATTGTATATTCCCTGTGTATACAGTTACAATGAAAATAAAAGGAAGAATAAATGTTTTTAAAAAAGAAAGTGATGAAAGAATGACAAATGTTACATGGAGTGGGATGAATCACAACAAACCATCAAACAGAGTTTCCCTCTTATAACTCAACTTTGCATAAAAGTGAATACAATGGTTCTTTGTTTAACACCTCTCTGAACGCACTAACCAGTTTCTTGGGAACAGTCATCTGAAATCTGAGCATTTCTAAGTCAAGATGCCTTGGAACATTTTTTCCCTGGGTTGCCTCATAAAAACTAAGGAATTTGAAGTAAAATGAGTTTGGGAATGCTGAAAATAAAGATAATTTTTTCCTGGATTTCTTTTTAAAATAATAATTGTAAAAGGCACATAGTTTTGAAAAATAGCCTTCTACCTCCTGAGATAGTGGAATATCTGGTCCTGGTAATTTCAACCAGCTCTCTGGTGCAGACAACTTGAAAGCTGGACCAAACACACACATGCAAACAAGTACTCCTGGCATCACCATCTTCATCATCATCATCATCATCATCTAATGGAAGGTGCTGGAGAACTCTCAGTGCAGCAGAAAATTTCAAAGTCAGCGCCTAAAAGACAGACACATGGAGATATGGTCTCTGCATCAGGGTCGTTTTTACCCTAAAGGTGAGTGTCTGGATTTGAAGAAAGGACAGAGAGCTTGAAAAAATTCTGGAGCTTTTGCCAGTCTCACCAGTTGAAAGGGAGGAAAACAAGAGCCTGATGCTTTGGACTGAGGCAACCAAGGGTACATCCTAGGATGAAGGATGAGTGAGGACAAAGTCCTACAGAAGTGAAGTCTGTCTTAGGATCTTCTCGGTTTTTGAAAAACTGAACCTGGAAGGCTGGGGCTGTGGAGCAGCTGCTGCAGGAAGAATTGAATTCACCTCTCCAGGAAGTTCCGATCTGACATGATTGTCTGTAACTTTTCCCACATACTTGAGGGAGTCAATCAAAAGTATCAAGGCATAAGAGGGAATAAAAAAAAGAAACAACCAATAGAGGAGACAGACACACCTGGACTCCCCATAATAGCTGTCAGTCATGGAATTAAAATAACAATGCTTAAATTGAAATCATGATGCTTAAATGGTAAAGGAGATAACAAGAAAAGATGAAGAATTTTGATGGATAATTGGGGGTTATAAGCATAATCAAAGGGAATCTCTTGGAACAGAGATCTCTAGAAACAGTGGAAGATCTGACTGAAAAAAAAAAATAAGAGGGTCAGTAAATTGAAAGAGAATCAAAGAAAATACCCAGAAGGAGGGCTAGAGAGAGAGAAAAAGATGAAAAGATGAAAAAAAAAAGTTAAAAAGCTAAGAGATATAAATTCTATTCTAGATTTCATGAGTTTCCTTCCAGAAGAACAAAAGAAAGAGATGTCATCCATACCGTTCATGAAGAGGCACTGACTGGCAATTTTCTAAGCCAGTAGAAAATATCAAGCCATAGGTTCAAGAAGCAAGATAAATCCAGAGAACATTACATCAGAGAAAACGGCTGAAAGCCAAAGACAAGGAGAAAATCCTAAAAGGAACTAGAGGGAAAGGAAACATTCATTGCAAGAAAGGGACATTAGATTCACAGTTGTTGCCTGGGGAATAATAATAATACATAACTCAATATTTTATTTATTTTTTCTTTTTTTATTTAGTAAATATAAATTTTCAAAGTACAGTTAATGGATTACAATGGCTCCCCCCCCATAATTTCCCTCCCACTCACACCCCTCTCATCTCCCGTTCCCTCTCCCATTCCATTCACATCAAGATTCATTTTCAATTATCTTTATATACAGAAGATCAATTCAGTATATATTAAGTAAAGATTTCATCAGTTTGCACCCACACAGAAAAACAAAGTGTAAAATACTGTTTCAGTACTAGTTATAGCATTACTTCACATTATAACTCAATATTTTAGAAGGCAGGGGTGGGAACAGGGCCCAGCGAGTGCGTTCCCTCTTGGGATGTCCACATCTCCTGTTGGAAGGCCAGGGTTTCTTTTGTTGTTGTTGTTGTTTTGTTTGTTTGTTTGTTTGACAGGCAGAGTGGACAGTGAGAGAGAAAGACAGAGAGAAAGGTCTTCCTTTTGCCATTGGTTCACCCTCCAATGGCCGCCACTGTGCCGGCGCACCGCGCCTATCCGAAGGCAGGAGCCAGGTACTTATCCTGGTCTCCCATGGGGTGCAGGGCCCAAGCAGTTGGGCCATCCTCCACTGCACTCCCTGGCCACAGCAGAGAGCTGGACTGGAAGAGGAGCAACTGGGACAGAATCTGACGCCCCGAGCGGGACTAGAACCCGGTGTGCCGGCGCCGCAGGCGGAGGATTAGCCTAGTGAGCCGCGGCATTGGCCTAGGCCAGGGTTTTAATACTGGCTCTCTCCTCTGCATTTCAGCTTTCTGCTAATATGTGTGCTGGGATGCAGCAGGTGATGGCTCATTCAGACTGAGTTACAGGCTCTTGGCTTTGGCCTAGCAGAGCCCTGCCTATTGTGGGCATTTGGGGAGTGAATAAGCAGATGGGAGATTTCTTTCTCTCTTTCCCTATTTATTTATCTATCTACCTTTAAAATAAATTAAATAAATAAAAAATTTTTTAAATGGAAGCCAGAAGATAATATAAGAAATACTGATAGTTCATTTCCTACCTAGAATTCTCTTTGCTAAAAAATGTCTTTTAAGCATGAAGACAAATAAGACATTCTCAGGCAAACAAAAAGAGAATTTATCATTTATCGTTTATCACTTTAGGAAATACTAAAAGCATCATTTAGGAAAAAGGGAAATGATTCCAGATGGAGCACTGGTGACCAAGGAAGGAGTAAAAAAGCAAGAAAACATATGTCTGTACATCAAAAATAAGAGTGTTAATTGTTAAATCAACCACAGGAGTCACTGTGCACTTACTCCCCATGTTGGACCTTAATGAGATGTACTATGAGAATTAACAGTAAAATTTGTCTTCAAACTGTACTTTATACTTTATGTGACTGTGTGAGTGTAAACAGTTGAAATCTCTACTTAGTATAGAGTTGGTCTTCTGTATATAAAGTCAATTAAGAATGACTCTTAATGAAAAAAGGAATGGGAAAGGAAGGAGGTGGGATGGGAGTGGGGGTGGGAGAGAGGGAATGCGGGGAAGAACCACTATATTCCTAAAAGCTGTACCTAGGGAATTTGTATTCATTGACTAAAAACCTTCTAAAAAACAAAACAAAACATATATCTATAAATTGGAATATATGTTAACCACCCAAATCTATAAGAGTAACATTTAATTAGAATATGGAATATGTATGCATTTAGGATAAATGACAGCAATAGCAAATAAGTTGAAAGAGAGAAAGAAATTTCCATATTATCTTAAATGAAGCAAAATGTATCAATTTTTATATTTGATTCAAGTAAATCAAGAAGGCCAGGCGCAACCTCCAGTAAACTATAAAAATAGAGAAAAAGTATTAAACCTCACACTGATAGTGGGATAACAAGAGAAAAAACTTTCAATGTGCCAGAAAACCAAAATAGGCAAAGCTGGAGGAAAAGGAGTTTAGGAACAAGGTGAACAAGTATACAACAAATGATGGAATCGCAAGCTCTGCCTTACAACAGCACAGTGATAGTACTGGCACTCTCAGTGACTAAGAACAGAATGACCGTTAACTACTGAAGTCACGCTCTACGTCACCCACGTAACGAGAAGCCACTCGTGTGCTCCTCAGGGCATCCGTGGGTAGCGAGTACCATTCGCGTCCCCATTTCAGAGAAGAGGACACCGGGACACAGAGAGCTTCCATAAGGAGCCCAGGCTCTCCCAGAGGGAGTGAGCAGAGCCGGGCTTTGCCAGCACGTGTGTAGCTTCAAGCACTACAGGATCCTGCTCCCACCTGCAGCACTGAGAAACATCTAGAACATTTTGTCTGCCATGAAAAATACATGGTTCGGGATTTCAAGAGTTTGCCCCAGATTGGATAATTAAGCCCCTGGTACATTAAAAGTTAAAATTAAAACCATGTTGAGAGCAGTTTGGTTGATTTATATTAAAAACCCTGAGCAATGTCATCCTTTGATGCAGTATTTGCACGTTAGCAAACCATGCCTAGGACAACAGAAATATGGAGAAGAATGGGTGGACAGAGAGGCCACCCGGAACAGTGGAAAGGCTGGAAGATGTGTGTCACGAATGGTAGCACACTTGCCTGGAGGCCAGTATATGGCCTGTAGAATGGCACTGATGAGCAAAGGTATTTGTATGTGTTCGTGCTGGCTGAATATTCCTTACAAGTGCTTGGGACCAGAAGTGCCTCGGATTTTCAATTTTTTTTTTTTCAGATTTCGGGATTTTGGATATACTTAATGAAGAATCTGGGGCAGGGGACTCAAGTCTAAACACAAAATTCAGTTATGTTTCATATGGATTTTATGCACATAATTTGAAGGTAATTGTATACAATAGTTTGAACAGGAGTTTAAATGACATTTTTGCATAAAACAAAGTTTCGTAGTGTGGAATTTTCCACTCGTGACATCACGTGAAAGTTTTGGATGTTGGAGCATTTTGGACTCCAGGTTTCTGGAGAACACAGTATGGAAGCAAATGCATGAATGTGCGATCATGGCATCTGTTTGTGTCATGGGAGCAGATATGCAACGGTTTCTTTTTGTATTTCCCAGCATGAAAATAAACGCGTAAATTCACTGATACCATAAAAGCAATAGTTTGGAATGATGAAACCTGCCTGTGTCTGATGAGAGGGACACGGTGCTCTCTCAGAGGGCATTTAGGAAAGGATTCACTAGCCAAAGGTGGCTTATGGGAGAAGCTTGTCCCCACCACCCACCCAAAGCAACCCAGCAGTGAAGCCCAAGGGTGATGAAGGTGCTGCAAGCAAGGCCACAAGGCTTTGGGCTGACGCTGCACAGCGGCAACCAGACCAGCTGCTCCAAGGCAAGGCAGCACCCGGGCCTGACTGATGGCACGAGAAGAAAAGGCACGCTGCAGGAAAACAAATCAGGGTGCACCCGGCGGAGCCTGAGCGCTCCTCTCTCCTCCCAGCATGACGTCCTGCAAACCTCCTGTAGGATCTTCCATGGATCCATGCAGGGTGCAGCTTTGGCAGCTGAGTACTGAGTGTCTCTTACATGGAATTGCTATAGGGGCACCAGGAAGCTCAAATTAGTGTGAAGAGACACTTTTTTTGGTCCCAAATACCAGTCAGTCATGGAAAAGGGAGGGGACATGTCCTCTTTCTTCCTTTACCAAAGTCCATTTTCATCTCCCTGTCCAGCGCACATGATGCTGTGTTTGGGGTAGATGTTTGGCTACCCTGGGTTTACTGTTGTCCCTCTGGGTAGCGTCTCACAGCCAAGTGTATGCGGAAGTGGAGGAGGACCGTCCTTCTTCATCCTGGGGTTCTTTCATTGGCTCCCTGAGGAGTCCATCATTAGGGTTCTTTTTTTTTTTTTTTTTTTTTTTTTTTTTTTTTTTGACCGGCAGAGTGGACAGTGAGAGAGAGAGACAGAGAGAAAGGTCTTCCTTTTGCCGTTGGTTCACCCTCCAATGGCCGCCGCGGCCGGCGCACCGCGCTGATCCGATGGCAGGAGCCAGGAGCCAGGTGCTTTTCCTGGTCTCCCATGGGGTGCAGGGCCCAAGCACCTGGGCCATCCTCCACTGCACTCCCTGGCCACAGCAGAGGGCTGGCCTGGAAGAGGGGCAACCAGGACAGAATCCGGTGCCCCGACCGGGACTAGAACCCAGTGTGCCGGCACCGCTAGGCAGAGGATTAGCCTATTGAGCCATGGCGCCGGCCCATCATTAGGGTTATTGTGAACTGGATAGGGCAAAAGGCATCTTTATGTTTACAAACCTACAACTCACACATATAACTTTTTTTTTCCATCATGAATATAGAAAACAAGCTGTGCCTGACCTACTCCCCAACAGAAATCACTGATGTTTCAAATCACATTAAAGTGGTTGCAAATGTATCTCAGTACAGGGGCCACTCATCACTAGCTTGAAAATGCACTCACTTGGCTGGGCAATTGGCCCCTCTTTTTAAAAGATTTATTTATTTATTTGAAAGTCACAGTTACACAGAGAGAGGGAGAGACAGAGAGATCTTCCATCTGGTGGTTCACTCTCTAGATGGCCACAACAGTCCAAGGTTGGGCCAGGCCAACGCCAGGAGCCAGGAGATTCTTCCTGGTCTTCCACATGGGTGGCAGCAGTCTAAACACTTGGGCCATCTTTTGCTGCTTTTCCTGAGCCATTAGCCAGAGTTGGATTGGAAATGGAGCAGGTAGAACTTAAACCTGTGCCCAAATGGGATGCCAGCATCGCAGGTGGCTGCTTAACCTGTTACACCATGATGCTGGCACAACAGGTCCTCTTTTTTAATGCATTGATAAGGAATAATAATTGTTACTTTATTTTATGTTTTATAAAGATTTATTTATTTATTTGAAAGGAAGAGAAAGAGAGAGAGAGGATATGAATCTTCCATCCAGTAGTTCACTCACCAAATGGTTAAATGGCTGCAGCAACCAGGACTGGGCCATTGCAATGCCAGGAGCCAGGAACTCCATCATGGTCTCCCCCCACATGGGTTACAGAAGTTCAACTCCTTGGGCCATCATCTATTGCCTCTCAGGTACATTAACAGGGAGCAAAGTGGCTGGGACCCAAACTTGTGCTCCAATATGGGATTCAGAGGTTCCAAGAGGTGACTTAACCTGCTAAACCACAATGCTGGCCCTTGTAATTTTTTTTTTAGAAAAATATTTTGATAGCTGTATTAGCTGGGGTTTTGCGAAGGAACAGACAGTCTGCAGGCTGGAGACTTAGGGAGCAGTCAGTGTAGTCCGAGGCTGAAGGTTCCATATTGAAGAAAATCTGATGTTTCTGTGTGATTCTGAAACCAGGAAAAAAATGACGTTCCTGCTCAAAGTCAGGTGACTCTCCTCTTCTTTGGAAGAAGACAACACTTTTGCTCCATTCCAGCCTGCAACTGACTGCATGAGACCCACCTGCATCAGGGAAGGCAATCTGCTCTAGTCTACTGAACAATTTCAAGGGCAAACTCATCCAGAAACACCTTCATAAAAACACCCAGAATCATGTCTGAGCACCCTGTGGTCCTGTCAAGGTGACACATAAAATCGATCACCACAAGTCTACCTCCTGTCAACTAGGCATCCACGCTCATCTCCTTAAACCATACATGGCATCCGAATGTACACAAGAGCAATGTTATCATTCTTTTTTAAAAATTTTTTGACAGGC
Organism: Oryctolagus cuniculus; assembly: GCF_051225735.1. Classification (NCBI taxonomy): domain Eukaryota; kingdom Metazoa; phylum Chordata; class Mammalia; order Lagomorpha; family Leporidae; genus Oryctolagus; species Oryctolagus cuniculus. The sequence goes on along the minus strand of NC_142870.1, from coordinate 9,942,990 downwards.
AGAGTTAGTGAGAGAGAGAGAGAGACAGAGAGAAAGGTCTTCCTTCCATTGGTTCACCCCCCAAATGGCTGCTACGGCTGGTACGCTGCGCTGATCTGAAGCCAGAAGTCAGGTGTTTCCTCCTGGTCTCCCATGTGGCTGCAGAGTCCAAGCACTTGGGCCATCCTCCACTGCCTTCCCAAGCCACAGCAGAGAGCTAGACTGGAAGAGGAGCAACCGGGACAAAACCGGCGCCCCAACTGGGACTAGAACCCGGAGTGCTGGTGCTGCAGGCGGAAGATTAGCCTAGTGAGCCGTGGCACCGGCCACAATGTTATCATTCTGTCTATAATGATACAAATATCCTGCTTACAATGAAAGCTATACTAACTTTCCTTAAAAAGAGGAAGTGAAGTTTTTATGTTATACGGTAAGGGAATAAAAGAGGGGAGACAACAAAGATGCTTGCCATATATGTACACACACACTCATACAAACATAGACACTTGTAACAAAATAAGGAAGAAATGTTCCTGACATGGGTGTTTGGCCTAGCAGTTAAGAAGCCCACATCCTTCTTCAGCATGCCTGGGTTTAAGTCTCAGCTCTGCTCTCAATTCCAGCTTCCTGTTAATGCAGATTTTGGAAGGCAGTAAGTAATGGCTCAAGTCATTGGGTCTCTAACACCATGTGGGAGGCCTGATTGAGTTCTGGGCTCCCAGCACCGGCCTGACTCATCACTGGCTTCTGTAGGAATTTGGAGACCAAATTAGCAAAAGGGTGATCTCCCTCTCTCTCTCTCTCCCTCCCTCTCTCTCCCTCTCTCTTCTTCCCTCCTTCCCTTCCTCTCTTCCTCCTTCCCTCCCTCCTTCATAAATGATTTTTTAAACAGAAATACTGAGGACAACTACAGTTCTCATTTCTATAACTGGTCATGTGCTCATAGTTGGTATTTATGAGTACCTTCCTCTGTGTTCCCATTGCCTGTAGCAAGCACCAAGCACTTCAGCTATTCATTACCTGATGGGACAACCTAAAGCTTAATTCCTGAGGGGTCTTGGACATTACTAGTCTTTCCTGGATTGGGTTGTTGTAGTTTTCCATTGACCGTGATCACAAGAAATCATGATAGTGAGAGATACCCTAAGGGAGCTCTTCCTTTCCAATTTCTCCTTGGCAGTTGGTATCGATCACCCTCGTCAGCAACATTGCTCACTTCTCTGCCTGTTGATTCAGAGGCAGGAGGGAGACAAAGCCGTGGTAGTCTTAACTTCCAATTCCATTAAATCATTCTGTGTCTTCTGGTAGAAACACCCCTCCCTTTGGAACTAAGACCTCCAGGACAGGAAGGTCATGGGAACAGGAAGCAAGGATTTTGCTAGTGGATCATAAGGGATAATAACTAGTGATGCCACTCCTATTTCCATCCTTTGATTCCACAAATTTTGGGTATGGGAGAAACTGTGATGCATATTAGATAATGTTCATCCTTCTATGGAGCCTTCTCCTATCTTGTAGGGTATTGCCACATTGCAGGCATGGCATTGGAGTCTCCAAAGGGCTTTCCACTGTTCTATCAAACAAGCTGCTTCTGGATGATGGCAAACATGGTAAGATCCATGCGTTCCATGAACATGACCAGGCAGCACTTCCTTTGCAATGGAGTGAGTTCCTTGATCAGAAGCAATGCACTGTGGACCACCATGATGGTGAACAAGGCACTTGATACGTCCACGAATGCAGACTTTGGCCCCGAGACTGAATTCAGCATCCACAGTGTCTATTCTGGCAAGCACAAGACACTGCTCCTTCCACGATGGAAGGGATCCAACAGAACCAATCTGCCACTAGGTTGGTCATTTGGCTGGTTTACATTGGCAATAGCTCTTGTTATTTAATGAGCTAATAAAAAGACATAGCTATTACTCACATTTTAAAAGCTAAAATAAAAAAATTGATAATTTTATTTCAATGTAATTGTGTTCAAAAGAGTAAGGTGTTGGTGAAATACTGGATGTGTCATGTCTGATTATCATGGTAGATTAATTTGGAATGGCATGATACCTTCTGCATTTTCTCTCTGGTTAGGTAATCTTTAATATCTTCTAGGGTGCTGGTAACAATATTTTATTTTTATTTCCCCTTCACTCAGCTATTTCTCAAATACTTGCGAATGAGGTTATAAGAATTCTATGAAAATGTATACCTTCCTATTTCCACAACTTTAATTGTCCTATTTTTTTAAAAAGATTTATTTATTTTATTTGAAAGGCAGAGTTACAGAGAGGCAGAAGGACAGAGGGGGAGAGAGAGAGAGAGAGAGAGAGAGAGAGAGAGAGAGGTCTTCCATCTGCTGGTTCATTCCCCAAATGGCCGCAGTGGCCGGAGCAGAACCAATCTGAAGCCAGGAGCCTGGAGCTTCTTCCAGGTCTCCCAGATGAATTCAGGGGCCCAAGGATTTGTGCCATCTTCCATAGCAGAGAGCTGGATCAGAAGTGGAGCAACCGGGACTTGAACCAGCACCCATATGGGATGCCAGCACTGCAGGTGGTGGCTTTACCTGCCATGCCACAGCACCAACCCCTAACTGTCCTATTGAATCCAGAATATTGAGTATCACTGCAGATGCAGCATGCCAGTGATGAGCCTTGCTACAGTCTCAGAGTTTTAGTGATGAAAGAACGAGGGAGGGCTGCCATCACAGCTGGCCTCAGAAGATGTCTATTCATGTTTATTCATGTTCATGGATTCAATTATTGTTTTTAGAACACATATTAAATATCAGGAATAATACCAGGTCAGTTAAGGCTTTACTTAACTGGATGAATCATGGTGACAATAGTAAAGGAACTTAATCAAACAGGAGAGTCAGGCATGGTTAAATGAAGTATGGGGCTGTGTCTAACACAGTGAAGATAGGTTTGTGGATGGAGGTATATTTGAACTTGGTCAGAACGGACACGACTTTGCAAGATAGGGAAAGGACTAAGGGAAAGGACCTGTTACAAAAGGAGGGGCTAATGAAGGGGGAGTCACTCCAAACAGAGAGAGTGAAAAAAAGGTAGCGGAATATGTGTTTTAGGGACCACATATAGGATCTTTGGAATTGGAACAAATATTATCCAGGTGAGAGAGAGAATAGGAGAAGGTATTGGTGAATAGGTAAAATGTTATGGAGATTTGACTTAAGATTTTTACACAGGTAATAGAAAGTCACAAATGACTTGTAAGCAGGAAAACAGCCTGGTCAGATACAGAAAGATGACTCAGAGGATGATACATCGAAGGAAGACCAGAATCCACAAGATGCCGCACTACCTGTCTGAATTTAGAGAAAAAGAGAAAGGAAAAAATCAACAGTGCTTTTCAAGTCTCTAGCTTGGGTGAGAGGTCTGGAAGAGGCATGCTTAATGGGGGAAAGGTCAAGTTCAAGGCAGAAAGTAAAGGTCTAGAGCTCAAGACATTGAGTCTGGGAAAATAAATGTATGAGTCAGCCTCATGGACGTGCTAGTCAGAGCTATGGGAATGAATGAACTTTCCTAGGAGAGTGTCTAGACTTGACATGTGAAGAGCTTTGAGGACAAAACCCAGGGGGAGCACTAACGTGTATGCATGGAGCCAGGAAATATGAGTCAGTGAAGGAAAACCAAAGAGGAGGCTCAAGAAACAGCCTGTGAGGCCAGCTGGGGCAGAGCAGTGGGTGGGGGAATTCTGAAACGGCTATGGAGGCTGGGGTCAGAGGTGAGTATCCTGGAGGTGAAGCCTCGTGATGTCCATGAGGACGGCATCTGGTGGGGAAGGGGGCTGTTGTGGGTGATCCCCATTAGGATGGCATCTGGTGGGGGGCTGTTGTGGGAAATGAGATGAGATGGCGCTGAAAAGATCTCATGTTTCAAAGCCAGGGAGAGAATAGGATCTATGAGAAGGTATTTAAAGGGGACTCTGCCCTACTGGGAGGGGTCCACAGGTGAGCAGATTTCTCACCGATTCTCAGACCAATGGTCAGATGACATCTGCATGGTCCCCAGAGCTGCCACCCTGTCACATGTAAGTGTGCTTTCTAGTAGTGTGGCAGCTGTGCTCCTCGTGGCTGTGGTATGTTTAAGGTCAGAGAGGGCTCACGTACAACTCTCATTTGTGGACCAATCCGTGCCCTTGGCTTCTTCACCACTGGGCTCTCAGCCACCCAAGAAACCATCTTCTTCCAAAGCCATCTCCATGAGGAGCTACTTTTAACCAGGACCGCTCCTAACTGTACAACTCTGGAGTTGACGCTGGGCAGCCCAGAAGGGCCGATCAGCACCACGGTGAGAAATCCAGATCCCCAGGGAGTGGTGCAACTCTCCCTGATCCTGTTCCCTTCTTTATTCCGAACTCCTGCTGGTCCCTGCTGTCTACACTGACCACCACGCACATTCTATTAAGGCATCCACTTGCTTAAAGCACTCCCATGGTTTTCCATCATGCTTAGAAAAAGCTGGAATGTCATGGCCATGTTGTACAGTGTAGCAAGGGTTCTCGTCTGGAGTTGATTTTACAACTGCCTCCTCCCAGAACATTTAGCAATGTAAGATACTTTTGATAGTCATCATTGTGGAAGAGGGGTTGCTAATGTCTTGTGGGTAGATGCCAGGGTCACTGCTAAAAATCCTAGAAAATACAGGACCCCTCAGCCACCACAATGGCAAAGAAATATTTAGTCCCCAATGTCACCAGTACCCTGGTTGAGGGCCCCTGCCTACACGGTCTTCTTGCTCTGGTCCTGCCCACCCCACCCATCCTCTTTAGACATCCCTCCAGGGAGGCTCTTCTCTTGGCCAATCTTGATTTCCTCAGGCACACTGTTGCTTCCTGTCCACGTCTCGATCACTTCACCAGGCTCCTCTCACCAGGTGGGCTCCAGATGAAACATCACGCCCGTGGCTTTATCTCACCTTGCTACCTAACACCGCTGCTCCTCTCCCACCCCCTCCCTTTTCTTGATAGCACTTCGGATCCTCTAAAATTATGTTACTCAATGGCATCTTTTTGTCTTTAGTATCTGTCTTCCTTGCTAGAAGGAGAGGACCAGGAGGGAATTGGCTTTTTCCTGTCTGCTGCTGTGTACCCCATCCCCAGTGCAAGTCCCAGTACATGGCTTGTACTTTATGAACAGCTGCTGGATAAGTCAAAGGAGAGGATGCCTGCTCTGGGGACTTGGCTACCTCGAATGCTGTTTCTGGGGTACACCAACAGGGGAACCCTCACTCTCCCAATTCTCACCCAACTGCCCCTCGATTCAATCATCAAGCTCTCTGGCTTCACCTATACCCAACACTCACCAAGCACACCTAGAGACCCACCACAGGAGGCCATCAAATCTGATGGCTTAGAACCTGTGGAGGCAAATGCCAGGCATTTGGAGAAATAATATTCATCTCATTCTCCTTCACTCTGAATTTTAGGCTTTGACAATAATAGCTTGGGTAGTGGGACCAACAGCCCCAAACACTAGATGCAAGTATAGTTTTCTATCTTATATGGACTTGACTATGTAGGCACTTGACTACACACACATGGTCACAGAAATGCCATCCTATGTGGCTTATGTGGTTCTTTCTCATGGCCAACCAGAATGTTGGTCAATTTATTTCTATTAGAACAACAGCAACAAAAAAAACTGCAACTAAAATTAAAGCAAGTCTTTGCAGATTAAATTGGAGAAAGGGTGACGAGCCAGAAATTCTTCAAAATGTTCTGGGATAATTTAGTGTTCTCAAACTGAGAAAGTTTCTGGTTCGATTAATTCATTTATGTGGAAACATAACATTGTATGGTTACTTCTGTAAAATAATTTTAGAATTCACTCATCTTCAAGACTTCTGATTTCCTGTTAGGCTGTTTTCTTTCTGCTTTTGTATTTCTTTTTTTTTTTTTTTTTCCTGTTTCCATCCCTACCCCCACCCCCCAAGACAGTTCTCCTTAGGGAAAAAATAAAAACAGCTTTTCCTGGAAGAGTTCATACTGAGTCTCATTTACCTTTTGCATAACAAAAGTCCAGACTATAATTCTGAATGGCTGTTTTGTGTAGTTGAACCAGGTGTCCTGAACATTAGAAGTCAGAGAAATGCCAATTTGCTGTTTCAAAACACTTTGTTTCAATTGCTGCCAAAGCTTGGGGCAAAATGCTATAATTTATTTCCAGTTGTAGCTTTTCAGTTGGCTCAGCCTATTTCTTTAAAATTTATTAACATGCTCAAGTGACAGTATCACTTATTAACCATATTGATTGGGAAGAATTTTATTAACTACAAGACATATTCATTATTTGGAATTAGTACTAGTTACTTGTTGGCAATAAAACATCAGAGGCTGGAGAGAGAAAACACTGATTCATAAATAAATAGCAAACATGTTAGTTAAAATGCATCGGTGACATATGTTTGTGGATTAAATAATTAGAAAGTACATCCCCGCTGTTTGAAGTAAACTGCTGACAATGCCTAATAAAAACAAATTTTCAACTGAGAGCGTAAGAGAGGCATTCGACCATGGTGGGAGTCACGTTGCATCTGGTTGATCTGCTCCTTGATTCTTATAGAAAGACTGCGTTGGCAAAGAAGAGTGTGAAGGAAAAGGCTGTGTGGACTGCTAGCTTCCCGAGACACAAATGGCCCTTAGATACATGCATAAGACTCATTCATTCAACTCATGTTTTCTGAGGACTTACTATGGGCTCGGTATTATTCAAGATGCTGGGTCTGCCAAGTAAACTTAAGTATTTATGTTACCTTAATGTGAAGCACCTGGTGCCCTGAGCTGGGATTTTCCCATAATTTTTAATCAACATCTGGATAAGCTCATACATCATAGATCTGGGTATTTTTTTCTCTCCAAAGAAATAGGACTTGTAGTCAAGTGTAAGCAGTCATATTCCAACATTTGATAAGCTGAGATGGGCAAGTCATTTCATTTTCATGAGCTTCTTGGTCCTTCTTTTTAAAATACACTGGCCTCATTGGGTTGATGTCATAAGAGAGTGTGTGACCATCACTGATGGGAATGTCCAATGACATAGATAAAATGAAAATAATTTGGAGGTTCCTCAAAAACTTATGATTAATATGTGACTTAGCAATTTCCACTACTCTGTATATACCAGAAATAATTGAAAAAAGGTCATCATATGCATGTAAACACATGTTGATAGCAGCCTGATTCAGTAACTAAATGTGGGAGTGATCCTGCTGTCCTTCGACAGATGAACAGATGCACATAATATAGAAATACATACCGTGTTGCATCACTCAGTTTGAAAAAGAATGAAGTTCTGATACAAGCAACAACATGCATATACCTCCAATACATTACACTAACTGAAAAAAGCAGAGGCAAGAGGTCACCTATTTTATTATTTGACTTATATGGATACCAAGATAAACAAACACATAGCGATGTATGCCATGGGGGATGCCAGAGACGAAGGGAAGACAGAGGGGGATGTATTTGCCAGCGTCCCATTACTCCAATGAAATACCTAAGACAAACTGCTTATGAAGATAGGAACTTTAGTTCCGCTCATGGTTCTGGAGGTTCTCAGTCCAGTAAGGGGAGCCACACTTGTTCCAGCTCTCGTGATGGTGTTCTTGTGGGCAGAGCATCACACAAACAGCAAGAAGGAGCACACACGGCTGTGTTTCTCATTATAAAGCTGCCAGCATTCCAACAGGAGGGCTCCATCCAACAACTTGCTTCAGTTTAACCCCTTCTCAAAGGCTCCACCTGTAAACCCCATAACTGGAACAAGTTTCCGCCTTCTTAGTGCCATTCTCGTGAAACTTTATGGACCAAGTCTTTAGCACGTGGATCTTTGGAGGGCTCTGAAAGCAATGCCAGTTGTAGCCTGGAGTAATTTTAATGGGCATAGGGTAAAGAACAAGTTTTGGAAGTAGATAGAGCGATGGTTGCACAACATTGTTTATATACTGAATGCTACTGAAATGTTCATTTTGATATTTATTTATTGTATGTATTTGAGAAGCAGGGGGAGGGAAGGGAAGGAAGGGAAGGGGAGGCAGGGAGGGAAGGGAGGGGAAGGGAGGGGAGGGGAGGGAAGGCTAGGGAAAGGGAGGGGAGGGGAGAGGAGGGGAGAGAAGGGGAGGGGAGGGGAGGGGAGGGGAGGGGAGGGGAGGGAAGGGGAGAGGAAATGAGAGGAGAGGAGAGGAGAGGAGAGGAGAGGAGAGGAGAGGAGAGGAGAGGAGTGAGAGAGCTAGTAAGCCCTCATCTGCTGTCTCATTGCCCAAATACTGGCAATGGCTGGCCTGGGCCATCCATCAGGTCTCCCCTGTGGGTGGCAGAGCCCGGTTACTTGAGTCATCACTGCTGCCTCCTAGAGCATGTGTTAGTAGGAACCTGAAGTCATCAGCCAGAGTTGGGAGTTGAACCCAGGCACTCCCATGCGTGTGAGATGTGGCTCTCTTTACCAGCAAGCATCTTAAAAACTGGGCTAATAGAACTACTTAACTGCTGCCTCTGAAATACTCACTTTTAAAATGGTAAATTTTATGTTTGTGAATTCCATCTCAAATGAAAAATCACGAGATAGTATATATGAAACTAGCCTATTTTTAAGACTTATTTAGAGCCTCACAGATGACTGAAAGCTGTATGGGTAAAAGACAATGTAGACAGATCAGAGTATTGTGAAACGTCTAGAGACATTTTATACTGATTTGTTTATTTTTTACTTGTAATTGACAACTAAAAATTGTGTATGTTTATGGTACACAGCATGATGATTTGCTATATGCATATGCTACAGAGTGACTAAATGAAACTAATATTACTTACATTTTGTGGTGAGAACACTTCAAATCTATTGTCTAGACAATTTTCAAGGATCCAGTATATTGTTATTATATTGTCATGAAGTGTATAATACGACTCCAGGACTGACTCCTCCTACCTAACTGAAATTTCATATCCTGTCACCAACATCCCTGTTGCCCTATTCGTAGTCTCTGGTAACCACCATTCTACTCCCTATTTCTTTGACTTTGACTTTTTAGCTTTCAAATATAAGTGACATCACATGGCATTTGTCTTTCCATGCCTGACTTACTTCACTTCCAATCATGTCCTTAGAATCATCCACGCTGTGGCAATACGCAGGATTTTACGTCTTTATTTAGCTGACTAGTATTCCATTATGTGCATGTACCATAGTTTCTCTACCCATTCATCCATTGATGGGCACTTAGATTGACTCTATGTCTTATTTCAAATAATGTTACATTATATGGGAGAGTGCAGATATATTTTTGAGATGCTGAGTCATACCACAAACATATCACATTGAGGTAATGACTTTTGTTAATTTACAAAGATCTATTCATTTCTTCGAAAGGCAGAGTTACAGAATGGGGAAGACAGTGAGAGTAACAGCAAGTGACAGAGAGAACAGAAGATCTTTCATTCACTGGTTCACTCTGCAAATGGCTGGAAAGGCTTAAGGCAGGAGTCTGGACCTCTGTCCTGGGCTCTAACTCAGGTGGCAGGAGCCAAAGCAGTTGGGCCATTTCCTGCTGTTTTCCCAGGCACAATGGCAGGGAGCTGGATTGGAAGTGGAGCAGCTGGGACTCAACCTAGCACTCATATGGGATGCTGGCATTACAGGTGGCAGCTTAACCTGCTGCACCACAACACTTGCCCCTAGGACTCTCTTAAAAAGAAAACCTTCCCTCTGAAGAGTTTCCTCTCTCAAACTTTCCTTCATGGCTCACTGGCTAGAATCAGGTCACATGCCCACTCCCAAACCAATCATGGCAAGAGGGGAAGAGGAGGAGGATTAGACTAATCAGGTTCCCTTAGAGCTGAAGGGGTGGGGTTAGCTGCACCTGAGACTGTGTGTGTGTGTCTGTGTGTGTTTGCATGCCTGCATAGATATCGTATTGGAAGAGATCCAAGATTCTGTTAGGATAAAGAAGAGACACAAGTTGGCCACTTAGGCAACCTTTGGCACCCCAGCAGATGAGCTTGCATCGTGGCCAATATGGATGAACCCACACCTGTGGTTGAGTGTGTGTACTTTACAGATGGCACATCTTGTACACCTTTTTCTCAAAGAGATTCAGAAATACTCCACCAATTGAAAGTCATAAAGCTGCTATAAAATGTTGTCCAGGATGCATATAAAATCAGAGAGTGGATTGCAGAGGAGACTGGAGAATGGGTGACTTGGAGAGGCAGCAGGGGGTGAGCAAGGCAGGCCCCTGGAGACGAAGACCCCAATGCGAGTCTTGACTTAGAACTCCCGCTCTGCAGGTGACCCTGCAGAGTCAGGGCTTACTGTGCATACAGTGATGTGTCCCTCAGCTTCATTTGCCTCACCAGAGATATGGCAGGAATTATACTCCAGAATGGGAAAGAGTTTTCATCATTGTGGTAACTGTAGGGAGCATTGGTGAAGTTCCCTTGATGGTCGTCTCAACCAGACATGACCTACAGAGGTACTCTTGCTTTCTAATAAATATTATTGTATAACAAATGCTAATATATTGAAGGGTTTGAAACTACTTTCACTAGGAATGAAAGAATGGAGAAGCAAGTTGATCAATGAATCATTACAATGACCAAATGCCTCCACAATCAGTTTGGAAGCATGGGTTCTGACTGTCCAGTGAGCTCCTCAGACTCACCCCAGGAAAATAACAACCCTGGCTTCAATCCTAGGCCCCATTAGCAATCTCCAATCCTTGCACTGTAGAGCTGGTTCAAGACCACTCTTAAGGGTCTTCATTGTTTGGTTCCTTAATTCCCACTGCAAAATCAAGGACATTTGTTAAAATTGGGAATTTCAAGGTGATGAAAGAGCATTAAACCTAGTATGGGGCCCTTATAAACACTGTCAAGATCACACATGTATGTGCTTCTCACCTGAGTGACAAACCTCATTCCTTTAGTGCGAAACACACAAGGCCCCTGTACCAGGGCTCCAGGAAGAGTGAACATCTCACAATTTGCATAATGTTTCCCCACTTGGGGACCTTGCATGTTAAATCATCATGGCTAGGACTGTCCATATTTTCTATATGATCATGATCCATATCCCATCTAGCTCCTTCTAACCTTTAATCTGCCCCCAAGTCCCACCTCCCCACTTCCCTTAGGTAGAATCTGGCTCCTTAGGATTCCCAATTAGCATTTGTCTCATGGCACTCAAACCACCTGTTTAAGAATATTTATGTATTTATTTATTTGAAAGGCAGAGTATGAGAAGAAGAGATACAGAAGTAGAAGGAGAAAGAGAGAGAGAGAGAGAGCCCCCATCTGCTGGTTCATTCCCTAAATGGCTTCAAAGGCTGAGGCTAGGTCAGCCCAAAGCCAGGAGCCTGGAACTCCATTTGGGTGTCCCACATAGGTGTTAGAGGCCCAAGGACTTTCTTCTGCTTTCCCAAGCACATTAACAGGGAGCTGGATTGGAAGCAGAGGAGCCAGGACTTGAACTGGCTCTCAGAAATGGGATGCCAGTATCACTGGTGGCAGCTTAGTCCATGGCTCCACAGCTCTGGCCTCTTTGGCTACATTTTGAAAAATTCTGGTCTCTTCCTACAATATGGTGAGAGCCTTGAGTCCAGAGACTGTTTTACATCCTTCTGTGCCCTTAGATCCCAGGGTCTGGAATACAGGTAGTTGCTAGGCGAACACAAGGGTAGCTGCTTGTCTGGATTGCAGCCACCCTGAGACCTGAACACATTCATACTCACCCCGGCTGGGACCTCTGGGTCTGCTGATCAAGTGTTCAGGCTTTAGCTTTGATCCCTCACCCTGCCCTGGCTGACGTATGGTTAATCTTTCTGGGACTCCAAGCACCTAATTTGTCTCCCTTTCCCTTGGTTTTTAGCTGTAGGGGGCTGGGGCTGGATCACAGATCTCAACTCCAGACATGCATATACTCATTGTAAGGTGACTTAGCTTGAGTTTCTCTAAAAGCGACAACAAAACAAGGGGTTTGGGCCATGAGGTGGGCATCTGGACTAGCAGTTAAGATGTTGGCTAGGACACCTGCCTCCCACTTTGACGTGCTGGGCTTGCTCCCCACCACTGGCTTCTCATTCCAGCTCCCTACTAACGTAGACCCTGGGAAGCAGCAGTGCTCACTCAAGTAGCTGAGTCCTTGCCACCTACTTGAGAGACCTGGATTAAGTTTCTGGTCCCTGCCTTCCGCTTCCTCTCAATCACTGCAGCCATTTGGGGAGTGAATCAGTGGATGGAAGGTCACTGTCAACTTATGTCTCTCCCTGCCTCTCTGACTCTCAAAAAATTAAAAAGCACTAGTTTATTTGGGATTGCAGGAAGCACAGTGATGGAATAGGGATGTCAGAAAGTAGGGAATGGAAAGCTAGGTGTTTCCAGCAGTTTCCATCATTGGCAAATAGGACTCGTGCCAGCTGGAGGCCCTCTGAAAGTTTTAATAAACGTAGTTCTATGCACTTCTACAAGGGGTGAATAGGTTGGGATATTTCTTTATGATTGTTGCCACTCATTGATTGCCGGTCACTCTGGGAACCTTCTAGTACTTCCAGTCAGTTCTACACAGGAGTGCACGTCTGTGGTCAGAGGATGCCCTTAACCAGGGGATGCAGAGGCTACACAGAGCCCTCAAGATGGGCTGCAGGCACCCATGCCCTACACAATGTTCCTAAGTAGATGAATACCTAACCAGGAGTCATACGCCTTGTCTAACTAGGTTTTTTTTTTAAATAGAAATTCCCCCAAACAACAGCCCATTGTAATTTTTCACTTCACTTGCTCACTTTAAAGAGAAAAGAGAGCCCAGCTCTTACAGCCAGTAGACAGTCTCTCACCAAAGTCACATACACATATGACCACGAGAGAAAAGCTACTGTGGCTTACAAAAACCAATGGGTAATTCTGGCCAAGTGGAATATTAATTGGAAGCTCTTTTAGGTCAAGACTGAGTATCATGGGAAGCATGTGGTAAACTGGGAGAAAATCCACAGGAGAGTCTTTGTAAGGCTGAAATAATTAAAGCCTTCAAAAATAGAACGCAGGGACAAAGCTAAAAGGAATTTGGCAATTTCGCCTGCAGAAATGCAGTCTGAGGTGTGGCTTTGCTCTTCCCCCCGCATTTGAAAGGTGGCCAAAGACACTCCTATTCATGCTTGGGAGAGAGTGATGGGAAGAAGACTTATACTGAAGGGAGGAATTGGGTGGAATCATTTGAAGAATGTTCCAGAGTTAGCCTACATGGCACAGACATGCCAGGAAGTTCACTGGCAGTAGACAATTGACACAGATTTTTTTTTTAAACATACATGGCCCTGTTTGATCCTTCCAATACTCCACTGGGGGACAGGGTAAGCTCCATTGTACAAACTGCAAAGTATAGGAATATGCACTATTCACCTAGAAAATGCTCCATTATCACTAGGTCAGCAATTCTCCAAATCAGCAGAGCTGACATTCGGGGTCAGATAATTCTCTCCAGGGAGGCACCGTCATGTTCCTTGTAGGATGTTTCTCAGCATCTAGACATTTACCCCTCAACTGCTGTTACATTCCCTGAGTGTTACACCTCAAAATGTCTCCAGTCATTGTCAACTGCTCCCTGGGAGGCCATATCATCCCTAAATGGGCAAGATTTCACCAACTTCAGTTTAAGCCCTTACACTTCATTTGTTTAATCTTCTGAAGAGATGAGAAGTATTGCTCACTTTTGAAATATTTGAGGAAGATGAAAACACACAGCTACTGACACCCAAGGGGTAAATGAGGCCTCCATCCCCCCTCAGTGGAGTGGTGGCTGTCATGTGATGTGTCCAAAGGCAGAAGTCACAGGAACCTTGAGTATAACCAGCATTGTCAGAGGCAAAAAGTCCATAGACTAGAGGAAGGCTGAAACTAAGATATTAAGGATGAGTATGGTTTACCAACTAGATGCCGTCACTTATAATGTCCTATTACACCATTTATTCTGGTTCAAGGTCATCAGAATATGGACCATGAGCCAAATCAAGCTCACTATTTGTTTTTATAAAGTTTAATGGGAGCACGGTCACAGTCATGTGCTGTGTATCATCTATGGCTACTTTCGTGCTACAACAGCAGAGCTGAATCCTTGCTCCAGATTCCATATGGCCTACAACACTGGAGGACAACCCGTCCCCAGCAGTAAACAGTGCTGACCCCTGTTTATATTCTGGAGCTGGGAAGGACAGGGATCCTTCTTGCACATTTGTTCTACAGCATTGGTGTCACTTTTCATGGCTTTAGGTAAGGTCATTCCCCATGTACCAAGCACTAGGTTTATATGTGCCACCCAATTTCTTCTGTACAATGATGGAAAAATATATATTGTTGTCCCTCCCCACGTCAGCAAAACAACCAACAGATGAAATAGTGGACTTGTCAAAATCACAGAGTGAGTAGGTAGGTGAACGCAGTGTTCAAAGTCCCATTTTCTTGACTTCAATGTCATTAAAACTCCATGAACACCAATTCCTTTGCCCAACAAAAGCAAGCCAAGTTACCCAATTTTCTTCAACTTATGGGCTTTCCTTTGGATTCTGGGTGAATACTTCGAGGCACAAGATGGTGGGTAGATGTCAGTTATTCCAGCAGCATAACTAAGTACTAGGTGGGTGCTCTGCTCTGTGTTCTATGAATAGTGGGTTTAGGGCTACTTGTAATGAACACACAAGACTCCTTGGACACCGTTTGTAACCTACATCAGTAGAAGCTTCCTTCTCCATCACACAGCAACTCTAGTGAAACAAATAGAGCTCAAGCTTAGCATTAAAACAAACACGAGAGCAGAGACGTGAAGATATTCACTCCACGAAAGGCTTACAGGTCCTGGAGACCTCATTAATGGCTTCCCCTAAGTAAACTCAGGATGGGGCTGCCTGGGTGGCGGAGGAAGGCACCATCCCCCAAACATCTGGATGTAGGGGAGCTGGAGGAAATTGGACAGGTAGTTCTCAAATGGAATAGATAATAGGATCACAGGGCCCCCGTCTTCATGTCTCTTCTTTCTTGAGTATCCAGGAAAGTAGTGTACACACCTATCACTAGACATGTGTGTAGAAAACTGCCAGGCATTGTGTCATTCATGTGGAGCTTACAAATACTGAGCATGATACACAAAGCATTTCAGATTTGCCATCTTGTTTGAGTCTTACAGCCACTCTTTTTGGTAGGTGCTGGTATCAGGCCCATTTCACAGATGAGGAAGGTGAGGGTTGGGAAGCTTAAGAAACTTGCCAAGAATCATGTAAATACGATCGGGAAGCAGATCTTCCAGACTCTCAGTCACTCCACAGTCCCTCTGTGAGAGGTGGGGGATCCCAGTTTGGGGCATTTCCTGCCCCAGGAGCATTTGAGCTTCTTTTGAGGCAACCTCGATCTGCTTGTGTCTGGCTTTCAAGTCTTTGCCCTTTCCATGGTTGTTCAGATGGGCTATGGGTGTAGCGAATGCCCACATCTGGACACATGCAACCAGTCAATGTAGTAGAAAGAAAGGAATGGTTAGGCCCCCCAGGAGTGTAGCACATGCAAGGTATGTGAGCAGCAGAGGGGGGACGTGTGGAACCTGAGGCAGCGGTTGAGCCCATGGGGAGTCTGTGCTTCCTCCGCCACAGCGGAGGGCTGCTGCGTGTAGCAGGAAGGGTGCCCCTCCCCGGGCTCATGCTCTCTGGCCGGGGTTCCCCAGAGTCAAGTCCCCAAGCAGCTGGCTGGAGAGTCTGTTCTCAGTGGGAGCGTGCACCAGGGCAGCATGGGAAGTGGGGTCTCCAGTGTCGCTCTCAGGGGAGCAGTGACAATTCTGCACACACTTACTGGAAACCCCATACTCATGGCCTTTGGGCTGGGTTAAATCGTGTCCCTGCGAAAGCTAGTCAGATCCAAATCCCCAGTACCTGTGACCTTGTTTGTCAATAGGGTTGTTATGGACTGATTGTGTCTTATGTTGACATCTTAACTCCCTATGTGACTGTATCTGGAGATAGGGATCTTCAGGAGGCGGTAATTAAAGTTGAATGAGGTCTTTAGGGTAGGGCTCTAATCTGATAAGCCTGTGGCCTTATCAGAGAGGAGGTGTATGCTCTGCTCCCTTGCTCGCTCACTCTCTCTTTTTCTCCCTCCCTCTCTCTCCCTCTCTTTTCTTCTCTCCCTGTCCCTCTCTCCCCCTCTCTCTTCCTATCTCCGTTATAGAAGAACACAGCAAGAAGGCAGCCATGTGCAAGCCAAGGAGGAAGCTCTCTCTAGGAGCTGAATTGCCAGGCCTTGGTCTTGAACTTCTAGTCTCCAGAGCTGTGAGACCTAAATTTCTGTTGTTTAAGACACCCAGGCTATGCTATTTGGTTATAGCAACCAGAAAAGACTAAGACCAAGTTATTAAAATGAGGTCTTTTGGCTGGACCCCAAACCAAAAGAAGAGCTGCAGAGACAGACACACCCAAAGGGAAGACTAAGTAAGAGACAGCGAGGGTGGCCATATGAAGAAAATTGTGGTGCAGCCACAGGCCCAAAATGCCTGGGCTGTTAGGAGCTGGGAGAGACAAGGGAAGCTCTACCGCTGGAGGGTTCAGAGAGGCCAGCACTACTAACATGTTCATTCTGAGCTTCTAGTCTCCAGAGCTGTGACTGAATGGATTTTGGCGGCTTTAAGCCACCGAGTATGTGGACATTTGTTACAACAGCCCTAAGAAGTCAACATATCTATGCAATCATGAAAAGTCCACAAGGATGTTGATGTTTGAAAAGATATCACCACTATGGTACTCTTGATGATACTCCATGGATTTTTCTAGTAGTTTGGTTCTTGGAGAATTATTGGTAAGTAAGACTATGAAATGTGTTTGGCTGTATCATTTAAGAACTCTTGCTATGAGAATTTTTTTAAAAAATTATTTATTCGTTTGAAAGCAAAGTTACAGAGAGGGAGAGACAGAGAGAGAAGGGAACGAACACACACACACACACACACACACCCCACAGAGAGAGAGAGAGAGAGAGAGAGAGAGAGAGAGGCCGGCATCATGGTGTAGCTGGTAAAGCTGCCGCCTGCAGTGCCAGCATCCCTTATAGGCACTGGTTCGAGGCTCAGCTGCTCCACTTCTGATACAGCTCTCTGCTATGGCCTAGGAAAGCAGTAGAGGATGGCCCAAGTGCTTGGGCCCCTGCACCCTGTAAGCCCTTCGTGGGAGACCTGGAAGAAGCTCCTGGCTCCTGGCTTCTGATCACAAAGCTCTGGCCATTGTGGCCATCTGGGGAGTGAACCAGTGGATGGAAGACCTCTCTCTCTCTCTCTCTCTGCCTCTCTGTAACTCTGTATTTCAAATAAATAAATCTTATTTAAAAAAGCGAGGTGAGGTGTCTTCCATTCACTCCTCAAATGGATGCCATAGCCAGGCCTGGGCCAGGCCAAACCCAGGCGTCAGGAGGTTCATCTGAGTCTTCCATGTGGGTGGCAGGGCTCAAGCACTTCTGCTGCTTTCTCAGGTGCATCTGCAGGGAGACAGATCAGAAGTGGAGCAGCCAGGACTCAAACCTGCACCCATATGAGTTACCAGTGTTGCAGGCAGTGGCTTAACCCACTGTACAACAACACTGCTACCATTTTAGGAAATTCTTGGGCCTCACCCTTCTCTCCCCGTTGAGTCACATCAGGAGTTATCTGGGACTCTGCTGCTCAGACCCATGACCTCCGTGAACCACTTGTGGAATAAGCTCTGCTGGCTAGAATTAGCCATGAGAACTTTCTAGAATGCCACACGTAAAAATTAATATTAATCTCTACTGCAATTGCAAGGCAATATTGCTCTTGAGTTGGCATGCAGTCATGATGACTATAAAGATACGAAATAGGGTGTTGCTCTACTGGCACTCAGAGATAACTCAGGTCTCAGAATTGTATGCCTACATTGGTAGCCTGCCACTACAAACCCTGGCCCACCCAGCATCAAATTAAACCATGAGTGACTGCATGGAATGTCACCTCCAGGGCCAGATTACAATGGAGAATCGGATGCCAAGCTCCAACTGGGGCTGCTGGGGAACACCTAACCTCAAGAGTGATTCCTCCCTCCTTGTTGAGCGGAAGGCTCCATTGCACGAGGAGGTAGGAATGAGCAGGGATTCTTTAAGGGCAGACGATGCAGGGGTTCTAGGCCTGGTAACTTAGGTTCTTAGCACACAATGGAACAACTCTCACAGAGAAGTGCACTTTCCTCTGGTGGCAGCAGTGAGATCCTCAGGAGAAGGGACCGAGGGACTGACAGGAGGAAGATGGACAGGCTACCCCAGTGGGCAGGTTGTTTGTAGATGATCATAAACGTATGTTGTGTTAGTTTCCTGTTGCTGCCACAACAAATGATGATCAGCTTGGTAATTCGGCTTGAAATAGCACGCTTTAATTATTCTAGCATTCTGGAGCCCAGAATTTGCAATAAGCCTTATGGGTCTAAAATCAAGGTGTCAGCAGACTTGTGTTCTTGGGGCTCTCGAGAAAAATCCAGTTCCTTACCTTTTTCAGCTTCTAAAGGCTGTGGGCATCCCCGACCCATGGCTCCACCTCATTCTCACCTGTTTTCACTGTCATATCTACAAAGTCCATTTTGCCACATCAGGTCATATATTCACAGGTTCTAGGGATGAGGATGTGACATTTACGGGAGAGGGCAATTTTGGTGTCTACCTCATCCAGGCAGGAACTCGCAAAGTGAGGTGTCAGCGGATGGAGCCACTGCCCCCAGGAGCTGGCAATCCAGACATCTGCTTTTAGGCTGCAGCCTCTGCTGTGTCCACCTCTTTCATACCAACACTTGCACTTTGACCCTTTAGTCTCCTAACTCATGGAGAAAAAAGCACATCAGTGGGAGCTGCACTTGACTTTAGGACGTAGGATTTTTTTTATACAAATTACCTGTTATTTGATCTGTAAAATGGGAACAGCAACCCCTTCATGGGAATGTCAACAAGGAGCTGGCTTAGCCTAGAGCCTTCCAAGCTAACAGCGCAATAAGTGTCCTCTTCTTCCCCACTTCTTCCTTTCATGAAGACTTCTCCTCTGACATCATCAGTTTCTGAGGCCTTGGCTCATTCCCAAGGCCAGGAAAGTTTTGGCCAGGTCCCATTTCTGGCCTCTGTTCTTTTGTCTTAACCATCCCCTGCTCCGGACAGTGTAATTTGCTCTTTGACTTTAATAATCTTCTCTCAACAGTGACCACTCCCACGTTCTTGTCTTCAACTCTTCCAAAGCTCCGAATTTTTGTTCCAGTTTCCTGAAAAGCATCTTCACGGTGTCCCTGTAGCAAAGTCAACTCAAACACCAGTTGCCTTCCGCCTGCCTCCCCACTGTGCGCTGGCTCCGCGAGTTCTGGCCCTGATTGGCTTCTCTTGCTTTCCTGCAGCTCTGCCTCCCAAAAGGCTTGGAGCACACCTCGCCCTTTCAGACCTTGAGATTGCCAGTCTTGGGTGTTTCCCTACTCCTTAGTAGTGTCCCAGGCATCTCCAAATTGTTACTTTAAGAAAGCTGTCCCTAATTTCCACAATTTGGTGTTTCTACATATTTCCCGTAAGGAGTCTCATCACCATGGTAAGCACCAGGAAATGTTACCATATATTTTGATCTTAGCCATGATGTATGACCTGGGATATTTATTCAGCAAGGATCTAGAGAGACTTTGGCTGAGAATTCCTGGATGAGACTTTCTGGTCTGTGTGGACAATGGACTTCCCGGGGAGACAGAATGCCGAGCACGCCTTGCTTTGTGTCATGCTTTTTACTTTGTTGGAGGGTTTCTCATTCTCTGCTGATGGAATTGAGGCAGATTAGAAAGGTGTCATGGGTGCCCTTGCCTACTTCTCAGACTTTGGCCCAAGGACATCTCAACGGCAGACACATAACTTGTAGTCAAGTTTGTAGCTTCTCAGCCAGCTTCCCTCTCCTTGCCACTGAGCAGGGAACACTCCATTACACATACACTCACTTTTTTTTTCCAACCCTACAGCTTTTCTTTGGCAGATCCCTGAAGTAAAAAAATCCAACAAAAACTTGCTGATTACAACGGAATGTACTAGCTCACGATGTAAAAGGTCACTCCACTGCATGGCACCCTATCACACACACACACACACACACACACAATCAGCTTAGTCAGAAGCCCATGCCATATGACTGACAATTGGATCTGAATTGAGCATTGTGCAGTGTTACTGCCACAGGTGCCCCCTTCATTCCACAGTCCCATGGGTCCAATGGGCAATGCCAAACAGTGCCAACAAAACTCAGTGACTGAAGGCAGAAACAGCTTCAGTTTCAGCCTGCTGTGAGTGGTCTCTGCACCCAGTACAAACTCTGTGCCCAAAAATTCAGCCAAAGCCAAATAGAATTTCAGTTGCAAAACAGAAGGTATAAAGGCCACACAGGAGAAGCACAGACTACTCGTCTTACCATCCTGAGATTTGTTCAAGCAGCTTTGGAAATCACAGAAAATGGAATCAACCTTTGGCCAGTGATGGAGAAAGCTCTCAATCTAGAGACAAGATGGATGGAGTTTATTATAACCAAGGGCAAGGGAGTTTTCAATTCATGATAATTCTGTATTTTAGGTAGTGACAGATGAGTTGTCGCCAAATTCCAACAGCAGCAAATAAGGGAACCCTAAATTGTTCCTCACTTGGAAAATTATATTCCATGAATAAATAAATAAGTAAGGAACAAATAGTTGCCTCTGAGAAGAAAGGGACTCACTGGGAAAAGATGCCAAGAGAAATATCTGGAGTGATGGCCTTGTTCTACATCCCAATAAAGATTGAATATTTTACACACACATTTGTCAAAAGTTTCAGAATGATTCACATAAGATTTACGCATTTCCCTGCAGGCCACTTTTTCCTAAAACAAAACATACACAAGCAGGGAGCTCTTGCTAATGATATACACATGGAAGTATTTACAAACGAAAGGTACTGGAGTCTTCAAGTTGCATCAAAATGCATCAGAAATAATATGGATTGACTGCTGGCTGGCTGGATAGATATATAACAAAGAAATACAGCGAATCATTGATTGTAGATTCTAGGGAGTAGGTGTGGGTATTTTATGTACAATCCTTTATATTTATCATGTTTGAAAAATTTCAATTAAGAAATTAGGAAAGCACTGGAAAGAAAAATCCTAGGGTCTCTAATAGAGTTGAGAATATTCAACATAAATGCCATCAAGCTTCAAAAATTATCAAAATGATGCTTTGCAAAAACATGGAATGCCTCAAAGGATAAGACGCAGGATCCAAAGTAAGATCAAACTCTCTCAAACTAAATCTGGTTTTCCAAAATGGTCTTAGGGAGACCAACAGATGTTTATGTGGGAAGAAACAGAGTTGTAAGACATAAAGGAGTGCTTGATGATGCAGTGGCTGTTACTAAGTGAACTCTGGAAGGCTCTACCCTTGCAGATCCACCTGTCAACTCTCACCTCTCACTTAGTGACTTCACAGAGGGAATAGATGGTCTACAGGTGTGACCCATCCATAAGTTCAACTGTTGGGAATCCCTCAACATGGAATGGAGGAATTTCTATAGCCTTACACTTGGGTGAAGAATATGGCAAATAATCTTAGACCTCTGTTCTCATCCACATCTTGAAAAATTTTAATTAATTTCTTATTTTTTAAAGGCAGAGTGACATGCACAGAGAGGGAGGGAGGGGGAGAGAGAGAGAGAAAGTCTTCCATCTGCTGGTTCACTCCCCAAATGGCCACAAAAGTTGGGGCTGCGCCGATCCAAAGCCAGGAGCCAGGAGCTTCCTCCAGGTCTCCTATGTGGGCGCAGGGGCCCAAGATGAACTTGGGCCATCTTCTACTTCTTTCCCAGGCCAGAGCAGAGAGATGGATCAGAAGTGGAGCAGCTGGGATGCCGGCACTGCAGGTCAGGACTTTAACCCGCTGTGCCACAGTGCTGGCCCCTACAATGTGATGTTTTGATGATCATCACATTGGCAAGTCTCTAGCACAATCAGGTTAATTGTTAACATATCCATCACGTCATGTAGTTACCTTTGTGTGTGTGTGGTGGGACATATTCTTTCAGCAAATTTTAAGTAGGTAATACAGTATTATTAGCTATAGTTACCCTGGTATACATTAGATATACAGAAGCTACTCATAACAGAAAGTAGTAGACTTGGGCCAACATTTCTCCAAGGTCCACACCTGAGCTCTCTGTGCAGTGAGTGTCAACAGAATGAGTCTGTTTGTTCAATCTCTGACTTGAATAATAGAAGACTACATCATGAGAGTACCTTGTGCAAACCAGATGTTTGATGTACTTGGATTGGTTAAATAATAAATGCCTGAATGAGGGTGAGGTTTATCAGACTCTTTGGAAGACAGGGGAAGGCTATGATTCATCAGAACAGGCATATCTGATAGGGAGCAAAATAATGTAAGGAAGACATTAAAATCGAGATAATGATTAACCCAGACGGGAGCTGGAGGAAGGTGCGAGGGAGCACACGGCTGCTGTCCAATGCCCACTGGATGTGTGCACTTTGGACAAATGCCAGCCCTCTCTGAGCCTCAGTTTCCCCTCCTGTTCAAAACAGCGACCATGATAGCAGCACTTCCCTTTAGAAGCATGGTGAAAATTCCCGCACATTTTCTAAAAAAAGATGAAAAGTTCCGGACAGGCGATTATGTGAAACCCAAAACAAACAGAAAGAAGAATGAAAAAAGCCTTCCTCTTCTGGTCTAGCCTGTTTGACTGGCTTTGGTGGAAGTGGAGGAAAACCTCACCACTCCCATTGGGTGGGAGGGCACCATTGTTGCGGTCCACGAAGGTAGGGAAGGGGTCACTGAGGTGAGTACAAGGATTAGAAAATGTCTAGAATGTTCTTTTTCCTTTAAACAGCTTTTCTGAGGTTCAATTCAAGGATCACACAATTCACCCATGTAAAGCCTACACTCCAATAGTTCTTAGTGTGTTACAGACTTGTGCAACCACTGCCACAACAAATCTCAGAACACATTTGATCATGTGAAATGGAAGCTCTGTAACCATTAGTAGTCATTCTTCATTTCCTGAGGTCAGTCCTGATATCTGATGAGGATAAACCACAGTTCATAGAGAAGAACAGAACTTGGAGTTAATCTTGATCACCATGGGACAGCTGGATTCCCAAAGATGCAGGGACAGGGGACAGGAGGAAATGCTTTTCCCAATCAAGCCACTATTTGCACAACACCAGCCCTGATTATTATAAAGAAATAGTTTCTATTTCCATCGTTATTAATTGCTTCTCCTATGTATAATTCTGGCTAAGGATGAAATAGGAGAGAAGAAAGTCAGAGTTGCATCACATTGCTGGATCAAAGAAGAGCACTTCAAGAAGAACAACTGCCAACCCCATATACTTCTGAAAAATTAAATTTATTTAAAATAGCTGAAAGCAGAGAGAGATGTTTCATATGCTGGTTCACTTCCCAGTGCCTGCAACAGCCAGGACTGGGCCAGGCCAAAGCTTGGAGCCAGGAACTAATCCAGGTCTCCCCTGTGGGTGGCAGAGCTCCAAGTATTCAGGCCACCATCATCTGGCCAAAATGGAGGCAGAAGCAGGGGAGGCAGGATTTGAACTGGTCACCCTGACATGTAACTCTATACATTTGATAAAATGCATGAAGACCAGTCAACACAGCTGGAATTCCTGTGCAGGGCATATGAAATCCCAAAGAACAGTGCCTTCTACTATTGTCCTCTGTACGTCAGTCTGGAGAATTGCTCCTGATTGCAGGACAAAGACCCATTTTATTAACTGTTCCGACGCACAAATGATGATGAAATTTTTGAATGATGAAAAATTTCAGTGGCAGTAATAAGGAAGTGCTGCAGGTGGAAATAACTTCCTTAAGACATGGAATATCAGTGTTTTATGGCGATACCCAGAATAGCACACACTGGACAACAAAGTGCTTCCCGACTTCTCAGGACAGCGTGAAGAAAATCGCTGCCAGCAGGGAACTGTGTTCAGAAACACAGAGGAGGGCAACCCCTTTCGAAACCCCACATCCAGCACCTGAGCCCAGTTCTCAGCTATCCAAGGTGATGGTTGGAGTGATTCTCATCAGTTAATAAGACTGGCATTAATGAATGAAATTTTAACATTATTCCTCATTAATATTTTGCATATGAACTAAAGTTGCATTAATAAATATGAAGTAGAATATACTCATGTTTCCTTTGATAAAACAAATGGAAGAGCTCTTACCAAATGTAAAAATCCCTTTGATATATTTTTTTTTGACAGGCAGAGTGGATAGTGAGAGAGAGAGAGAGAGAGAAAGGTCTTCCTTTTGCCGTTGGTTCACCCTCCAATGGCTGCCACGGCTGGCGTGCTGCGGCCGGCGCACCACGCTGATCTGAAGGCAGGAGCCAGGTGCTTCTCCTGGTCTTCCATGGGGTGCAGGGCCCAAGCACTTGGGCCATCCTCCACTGCCTTCCCGGGTCACAGCAGAGAGCTGGCCTGGAAGAGGGGCAACCGGGACAGAATCTGGCGCCCCGACCGGGACTAGAACCCGGTGTGTCGGCGCCGCTAGGTGGAGGATTAGCCCATTGAGCAGCGGCGCCAGCCAAAAATCCCTTTGATTTTTATCTTGAAGATTCCTGAGGCTCAAATGGTTCACACCAATATTCTTCTAAATCAAAGAATTGTTTTTTATTTAATAGCACTGGGATATTTTTATCAATGATCAGACACTGTTTTGAAGGATGGAGAAATTGTATTGGGCTTCCAAACCTTGGGAAAAAAGAACTGTTTTCCTTACCCCTATCCCTGTGTTCCATGTGGGAGGCTTTCCCTCAATTCTTGCTGAGAATCTGGTCCTATTTGTCAGCCTTTTAGATTTGCGGAACATTTCTATATATTTTTATTGAAGTGTTAATAGGAAACGCTTGTCATCTAAACCCAAAGGGAAATGCATACATTTTTTATGCATGAAGAAACACAAACAGAAGCACACAGGAGCACTTGAAGTTGACAAAATAAACACTTTAGAGTACAACCTAAGAGTTGGCATTTTCCGTGCCTTAACTGAATTCATGCACTCAAAACAAAAATCTCAAAGACTTTCCTTTTTATATTTTGTATTTAGAAAGGGAGGCAAGTGGTGATTCTCACTTAAGGAATCCACATAGAGGAGAAAACACTGCAGACACAGAATTTGACCTGCAAAGTCATAGCCCGAATGAGAGTTGGTGAGGTTATACTGTAATGATACGTGTTTCCTAAATCCAAGAGGCTTATAGAAACCAAGGTTCATTTTTCACTCATGCTATATGAGGGTACTTCAAAAAGTTCAAGAGAAAGGCAATTAAAAGGTAAGTTCACTTTTGTGCACAAACGTTTTGAAATCCATGCATACTTTTTTTTTCTTTTTTAAAAGATTTATTTATTTAAAAGGTATAGTCCACAGAGAGGGAGAGACAGAATGTGTGTATGTGTGTGTCTGAGAGAGAGAGAGAGAGAGAGAGAGAATCTTCCATCTGCTGCTTCACTCCTCAGGTGGCCGGAATGGCTGGCACTGTGGCATACTGGGTAAAGCCACCTCCTGAATTGCTGGCATCCCATATGGGCGCTGGTTCAAGACCCGACTGCTCCACTCCCTGTCAAACTCTCTGCTATGGCCTGGGAAAGCAGTGGAAGATGGGCCAAGTCCTTGGGCCCCTGCACCTATGTGGGAGATCTGGAAGAAGCTCCTGGCTCCTGAGTTTGGACTGGCACAACTCCAAACACTGTGGCCATCTAAGGAGTGAACCAGCAGATGGAAGACCTCTCTCTTTCTACCTCTGCCTCTCTATAACTTGCCTTTCAAATGAATAAATAAATATTAAAATAAAAAGACATAATAATAAATTTATATTGTGATAACCAACTTAGCAGTTAGCACATTGTTTTTTTTACAAAGGAACAAAATAGTAAATATTTTAGACTTTGTGGCCACAAAGAGCCTCTGTTGTGTTTTCTCTTTTATTGCTGCAATTCTTCAAAAATGTGAATACTGTTCTTAGGTCACAGGATCATGCAAAACGCCAAGTTGGGCCCATGGGTCATAGCCGGACAGCCCCTGGTAATTCACCAAATCTTGGTACTTTGGTTGCTGTGTGTGCAACCTCTCTGCACTGTTATGTGCTTAACAAAAATGTATCTGATCGGCAACTAGTCTGAAGCAGGCAGAATCTACTTGAACCGGAAGGTGAGTTGGGACTATGTCTTGGCCACTTCCTAAACCTGTTCTTGAGCCTCCTCAGGAGGAAGTCAGACTCGCATGAAGATGTCCCCAAGGCCTCTTTGGAGCATAGCAACCTCCTATTCGCACCCTGTGGTTCTCCTGAAAGTGGTACCAGGGGAGACTTTGCAGGTGTGCCTGCCGCCGAGAAATACCAGTGAGCTGTATGGAAATTTAAAAACTGCGCAAGCCTCCTCGTTTTCAAGAGACACCCAAAGCACAAAACGCATGATTGAGTCCAGGATAATTTACAGAGCAGTAAAGGCCTCAGTGGGTGCTCTGAATCTCTGGCGCACGTTATAGGAAGCTGAGTGGGAAGGATGAAGGTCAATACTTTGTATAAAGCCAGCACATCTGCAGAACTTGCTGTGTGCCAGGCACAGGTCTGGGGCTTACGCACAATAATATTGAACTATCCAACCACTCCAGGAAGGAGGTGCTAGTGTTGCCCCCACCTTCTAGTGGGGGAAGCCAAGGCACAGGAGGTAGAACATCCTTTGTTGACCCAGTGAGTCAGCCATCCTTCCAGGATTTGGACTCAGGCAGGCTCACTTAAAAGTCCACAACTTTGCCGGTGCCGCTGCTCACTAGGTTAATCCTCCGCCTTGCGGCGCTGGCACTCCAGGTTCTAGTCCCAGCTGGGGTGCCGGATTCTGTCCTGCTTGCTCCTCTTCCAGTCCAGCTCTCTGCTGTGGCCCAGGAGTGGAGTGGAGGATGGCCCAAGTCCTTGGGCTCTGCACCCACATGGGAGACCAGGAGGAAGTACCTGGCTCCTGGCTTTGGATTGGCGTAGCTCCAGCCATGGCGGCCATTTGAGGGGTGAACCAACGGAAGGAAGACCTTTCTCTCTGTCTCTCTCTCTCACTAACTCTGCCGTCAAAAATAAATAAATAAATAAAAAATCCACAACTTTGCACTGTCTCTCCACGAGCCAGAAGAGAATTAGGCATCTGGAAGCCAACAAACAAACAAACAAAAGAAAAAAGCCAAAAACAAATCGAAAGCGAAACCTTGCTATGCAAACAACAGTTTTTAATTCATGAATGAAGTGTATTCCATTCACTGGTCCAGGTTATTCAAGGCGATCGGAAACACTGGGTTCTAATTCTGCTCTTCTCCAGGAGCTCCCCAGTCACTATGGCAGTGAGTGTTAGGTTTGCCAGTTCTCATGCATTAAAGAGAGGCTTTCTGATCTTCATGTCAATATGGCAAACATCTCTTAATCTCTCTGAGGCCCCATGGGTGTCACACCACCTGTGACACTGTCAGTATCATGCCCCTTGACCTCAGGAAAAACGGGGTCACAATCTCATTCATGTGTTCCACACAGAACTGCGATAGTTTCTTACTTCCACAATGCGAGGGTCGGACGGTACAGGTCTCAGCTGTCTTCCAATAACTGCCTTGTATTACTGGGCGGCTACCACGTATTCCTCACTGAGGGCAGCCTGCACTTGCTGAGGGTGCCTTCACTCACTAAAGGAAGTCCTTTATTAGTTAAAGCTCTACAAATCTGTCGTGACTGGTGGTTTGCAGCAGCATGCGTTTTTTTTTTTTTTTCATTCATTGACTGCAGGATAAACATGTCCTTAAAATTAGATCAGCATTAGGAACAATCTAGCAGAATAATAACCGTGTATCCGCGAAGCAGCTCTTTAGAAGGAACAATGAAGAAAACGAGCCCATTTGTCTTGGAGGGCCAAGATTAAAATCTGAAGGTATCCTTTTAGATGCCGTAATCTGCTTTGAACTTTGGCTCACTAACTTATTTCCATGAACATCCTCTGTTTCCACCGCGATGGTTACCGTCTAAGACAGAACACTACAAATCACGTTGTTTAAAGTTACCAAAGAAAGAAGGGGGGATGAAAAACCCAGCGTGCAGAAGGCTGTTAATTAAAACCAGCCGGTGATGTACAGAGATTCGTCTGGGCGCTCCTGGCTGGGCCGCTGCCTTGGCAGCTGCGCATTCTTTCCTGCCTGTGCTGTTTGAACTGCAGCCAATGGTGCAATCTTAAATCTGTGAGAGCTGTTGTTTAAATCTGAGCAAGGGGGGAGCGCTGGGTTTTAAGTGAGAAAGGAGACGCGTCTTGTATTACATTGAAAAAGTGAGTGCTTATGAGATCATTTTCGCTGTGTTTCGGTAGAATGCCTCTGGTCATTTTTGGATCATCCACTGACACTTTTTCACTGCACAAATGTCAAAAATCTCACTTCCTCTCTTCTTCCCTAAGGGGTTCTTGCTGTAGGTAGGAGGGAAACAGCATGAAATACCTGGTCTTACTCAGAGAAGGCTGGGGCTGGGTTAATTTCACAGTTGAGAGCTCCATGGGGTGGAACGTATTTTAATGTTTGCTAATAGACAAAAGGACTACCCCCCCCCCCCAAATCATGAAAAATTATGCTTCATCCTTGAGTTTAACAGACACATGGTGGTTAGCAAAGAATAACCAGGCTACTCAATCACCACTAAAACAACTTGAAAGAGAGTTATTGTTCACATTTGCTAAAAGACAAATTGACGTTACAGATGTATAAAAATAAAACGTACCAGTACATTTATGCACATCCTAAATATTTGGGTGTAAAATATTTTATAAACACAATGCTCTTTCTAAATAGCCCTTGTGATATATATACAGAAATCTAGATGAGATGGATAGATACCAACACACACATGAGAGTGTTTCAAAATATCTGTGGGAAAACTGAATTAAAGATAAGTTTATTTGGGTGGAGAAAAATTTTGAAATGCATGCACAGTTTTTTCATAATAAGCATTTTTTATCATGAACTAAGCATTTTTTGTCATGAATTTTTTGAATTCTCCTCATGTGTATGGATTTCAAAATTTTTGCACCAAATAAATGTGTTTTTTTTTTTAATATTTGAAAGACAGGGAGAGAAAGACAGGGACAGACAGACCTGGGGGAAGAGAGAGAGATAAAGGAGCTCCCATTCTCTGGATCACTTCCTAAATGCCTACAAAAGCAGGCTGGGGCCAAGCCAAAGCCAGGAGCGGGGAAGTCAACCTGGGTCTTCCACGTGGGTTGCATGGCCCCGACTTGAGCCTCCACACCACCTGCTGCTGCCTGCCAGGGTGTGTGCATTACCAAGAAACTGGA
Source organism: Oryctolagus cuniculus (assembly GCF_051225735.1). NCBI lineage: Eukaryota > Metazoa > Chordata > Mammalia > Lagomorpha > Leporidae > Oryctolagus > Oryctolagus cuniculus. Next base: position 9,913,601 of record NC_142870.1, on the reverse strand, counting down.
ATCAGGAGTGGAGCCGGGCGTGACACCCAGACACTCCGATATGGGATGCCGGCGTCCTAGATGACATCTTATCCACTGCATTCAATGCTTGCCCTTACACTTATTTTTTAATTCCTTTTTCAGGAATGGCTTGAAGTACTCTTCTTCATACACAGACATTTAGATGATAGATCGATAAACATAAGGCAGTTGTCCACTGGCCCAGGGTCTCAAATTCCAACTCCAAATTCCAATTCCAAAGCGACTTTTGCAGGTTCTGTCTCAACACAGGTCTACCTCGCAGGAGGTGGTCTGGAGGTACCGATGAGCATTTTGTCAGCCATGGAAGCTGTGGGATTCTGGCACAGGGTTTCACTGCATTCTCTCGGTGCAGCCTACACCCCTCAGGCTGCAAGCATGGCCCCTGTTTGCTTTGAAGGGCTTTCAGAATGAGACAGATTGTCTCTTCACCGGGACTCCAGGCTCCTCGGGCGAAGTCTTTCAAAGACAGGTGTGAAAGTTATCCTTGTTTATTCAGAAATGAGTCACCGTCTCCTGGCTGCTGCTGCTTATCTCAAGCTCGCAAAGGTCAAATGAAGTTCTGGTTCACATGAAGATGTCTCTGCGCCTTCTCAGCCTCCCCGGGGAGTCTCTGAACACATTTGATGTGCGAGAGCCCAGCAACCCTGCCGCTGTTGGTATCCATGCCCGCTTACACATCTGCCAGACAACCATGGGGCTGCTGCCCACTGGAAGGTAAGGAAGAGCAGGGGTAGGACTCAAAGAAGCCTGCAGTCCACATGCATTCAATGGGCAGTGTTGAAAATATACCCTCCTGGTAGCAAAGAAAAAAAAAAGAGAGAGAGATCTTCCATCTGCTGGTTCTCTCCCCACGATGGCCATAATGGCCAGGGATGCACCAGACCAAATCCAGGAGCTTCTTCCAGGCCTCCCACTTGAGTGGCAGGGGTCCAAGGGCTTGGGCCATCTTCTGCTGCTTTTCCTAGGCCATCAGCAGGGAGCTGAAGCGGAAGTGGAGCAGCCAGGGCACGAACTGGTACCCAAATGGGATGACTGCATTGTAGGTGGCAGCTTCACCCACTGGGTGAAGCCCACAATGCCAGCCTCTAAAAGTTAATATCTTGCTGTCAATTGTGTTTCTCCTAAGGTGAGATCTATCTGGCTTTGTCCTAGCTACAGGTAGTTTTTCACTTAATCAGTGTCAACTAAAATTCTTTGAGACTGTACCTTGAATGTCAGATAATAAAATGCCTATTCAGGTCTCCTCCTTGAAAACGGAGCCCAGTTTTCACTATTTGCCTCAGAAATTGTCCTTCATGGAATTACATGCTTGTGGAATTCTCATTTCTGTTTGAATGCTGTGTGTGAAGAAGCCTACAGAGCAGCAAGTCAGGGGGTTGCCTACACTCCGCTCTTTCTTCCCTCCATACTTCTCCTTGCTTGCCAGCTCACCCCCAGTGGAGTGTCTGCAAATATCAGTTGTTACATTTATGAGCCTTCCTTACAGTTTGCTGGTGAGTCCTTCCTGTAGCCTGGGACTAGAGGGGAAGTCATCTGGGGACCTCGTGGGAATAATTTTACTCCCTAATTACAAAGCAGTGCCCTGGAATACATTGCGTTCCTTTTTCTCAGATGTTGCAAGTCTACAGGTGGTCTCTGTAACAGCTCCATCCATGTCCTGTGACCCAAGGATGGCATGCTGGATAAGAGAAAGAACTTAGGTCTTTGATGACATCATCAAGCTATCCAACTGTCCCAGGCCCCATCTACCACTGAATATTGTACAGCATGGGTGTAGCATGGATCGCAGCTGAAAACAGCTTGAAAATGTCCACTTGACTCTTGTGCCCACAGGTCCATAACAATTGCCTCAATATTCACTAAACACAACTCTGAGTAGCCATGCATGTGAAGGCATGAAAACCTAAAGAGACTGGCAAAGTCAGGGACCAGTGCTGCACTGAGTGTCCCAGGCAGGACACAGAAGCAAGGTTAGCTGGTGCACTCCGTAGTAGCAGGAAGAGTCAGTCCAAAGCCAAGCTTTAAAAGTTGAAAAAAAAAAATACAAGACGAGAAAAGAGTCCTGTGTAGAATAGAAACGATAGGAATCTGGTCCCTGTGAATTCTCTCTTCTTTTTCTAATGTTCCCTAACTTTCAGAAACACAGACACATCACTAAGGAAATGTCAAAGAAAGGAATTTATTAATGAAAGTAAAATTTCCTCTTGCTCGCTCTCTTTTCCGGGAGGTTGATCTACAGCTTGTCTTTCAGGATAATGGACTTGAAAGCCTAGCTCAATTCTCCTTGCTCCAGGGCTTGTCCAAGGCAATTAGATTTCTAGGATAGTGTGGAGGCAGCAGCTGGTTGAAGTCGCAGCCTGGCCTGCAATAGCTTTGTGAATTGGGTTGCTCAATCTTCCGAGCTTCCAGTCTCCTTACTTTTGGAATGGAAAGAATAAAAGTGTTTGTCTTATGGATTATTTTTTGTGTGTGAGGGTAAATTAAGTAATGCAAAGCAAACCCACTTAGTATTATGCAGGGACGCAGTAAATGCTAAAATGTTTAGCAACTATGTCTATTTTCTCTTTCCACTGCACGGTATGATGGTTTCAGAGAAGCTGAAGTGGTTCTGAGTGTGTGCATGTGTGCCGCAGAAATCATAGCAGGAGTGGAGAAACCTGCCGGTTCTCACATTTCCTGTACTAATCATTGCTTTTCTAGCATAATCATCTTTTAAAAATATTTCACAGAGTAATTCTGAGAAAGACACCTGGATAGCGTATGAAACTGTTTAGTTCTCTCACACACGATATGTCAGATTGCTGATTTCTGCATAAAACATGAGAATTTCAAATTATGAATACCGAATAATTTTAAAATGATAGACAGATTAAATATTTCCATATTTTGACTGCTTCTGGATCATATTGTGGTTTTATATTTGAGCGATCTTAATGACCTACGTAATGTTCTACTTGTGCCCCAAAGGTCTTAACATGTGTTCAATCCTAAATAATCACTCATTAATAAGACAACCAGATTTTAATATTCAGTAGTGTGTCACTGTGGATAACAGATTTATGCTATTTATAGTATCTGAAATTTTTCCCCAGAATAAAGTTTTCTACACACCGAACCACTTGTCACAAATGCACGGCAAACCTTTATGAAATACATGTTTTTACTAAAAGTCATATTTAAATCTTTACTTGATATTCATTAGAAGGGTTAAACATCTTATACTTCATTCTTTTAAAATGAATAGGTTTCATAAATTTAATTATGCCGACTCTGTTATCATGTTGGCTTAAATACAAATATATACCAACACTGAAGCTTCTGATGTACTCACTAAACTTGCTCAAGATAGGGAGAGATACCTGTTATGGGTAACTCACATGATGATGAAGCCACTTAGAAAGATGGTAAAGGGAAAACGTGACTTGAGCTTGAGTAGTTTGTTCTTTCTTTGAACATCCTACCACCTCCTTGTAGCTTCTTGAAAGAATGATGATTATTTTTTCTAGGATGTAGGTGCCAGGAGTGGGATTAAGAACTCTCTTCACTTCCTATATAGCTTGCAAGTTATTACCTCCTACACCTTCTGAATATCGCTGTCCTGTGGAGGCTAATTTCTCCTTACATCTTCCTTTTCATCCCAATTCTCCTTAAAATTCTTTTATTTAACTCAGGGAGTATCTCCTCCTGGCTGTCTCTTATGATATCCTAGGCTAGCCTAAGCCTCTCCTTTTTATATGAATAAAATTTTATGTATGCCCCTATTATTTAATTTACTTTAAAATTTACTTTCAATGAATATATATTTTAAGAATATTTATTTATCTTCATCTACTTGGAAGGCAGAGCATGGAGAGAGAGAGAGAGGGAATGTCCATCCTTAAATGCTTGCAATAGTCAGGGCTAGGCCAGGTCAAAGCCAGGAGCCTGGAACTCCTACAGTAGTGACAGGGGCCCAAGAATTTGAGTCATCATCTACTGTCTCCCAGAATGAATTAGCAGGAAGCCTGATGGGGAGCAGAGCAGCCAGATAAGACTTCTAATTTGAGGATGGGAGCATCCCAAGTGCCATAATGCCCATCTCTATAAGGAATATATTTTTGTGTGGTATACAGATATATGTATACACACAATTATGTATATATATATATGTATGTGTGTGTATGTATTTATATCTTCATAAACATTTGTTTGCTTTACACAATGACTCATTTTTGAGTCTCTCTAACCTTACTCCTCTGTGAATATCTTAAGCCCGGTAATAGACTCACGAAATCACCTATACAGGGACTAAACAAAGAATACACTTCCCACTGACACTTATTAAAGAAAATTATTAAGGGAAAAATATAATCCCATCTCTCTCACAAACGGACCAGGATGCATAGAATCAGAATTGTGTTTTCAAAAAAAGCACAATCTTTATTTATGTGTGTGTGTGCATGTGCCTGCGTGTGTATTGTGCACACTCATTTTACCCCAGTCAGTGTTCATGGTGGCCACTAGAGTTATGGCAGCCAACAAGATGGGGAAAATCTCTGATCTAATGGCATTTGTATTCCAGGATGAAAGTATTCTGACAACATAAAAATCAACACATCAGTGAACAAGAGAACTTCAAACAGCACTAAGTCATTCAATTAATTCTATAAGCATGTACTGCATTCCTGCTTAAGAAACAACACTCTCCCACGTCCTGAGCATAGAGTAAGGAACAGAACAGATGAGGATGCCTGCCACTGTAGTGCTAACATCTGAAACTGTAAAGGCAGAAGCACGAGGAAGACAGTAACTCGGCTGGGCCGACTTCCATTGGAAGGGGGAGGGATGGTTGATCTCAGGAGGTTTTCTTTGTGTTCTGGTTTAAGGGATAAAATCAGCCATGTATAGCTGGCCATTGAGTGGGTAGAATGTACCAAAATAAGGAAAGCAATGAACTTGGTGTACCCATGTGTACCAAAAACAGGTAACATGGCAGGTCTGAGAGTGCTCTCCTTAGACAGGCCTACTTGCAAGGTTGGTCTTTGGTAGACACTTGGAACTTTAGCTTTCAGTGTTTCCACCACCATTCTCTAACTGATGAAGATGGTTCTGGTTGTTGATGTGATGTGACTTACGTTGAACACTTGCTTTTCTTTTGCAAGTGTGTAATTTTGGTGTGTGTTTGGGAGACAATGCTTCTCTGGTCAGCCCAGATAAATAACCTTGAGTCTCTAATAAGCTTTGTGGTTGGAAGCAGTTGTCCTACTGCATGGTGGAGGAATTAGAATTTTGCTAGGAGAGTGGATTCTCAGAAGCTTGAGCCTGGTTTCCTCCAGAATTCACCTCCTGCTGCCTTTCACTCTCTGATAGTTCCTGGTATCCTTTTATAATGAACTGTAGCTGTGTGACTATATAATCAGTCCTGTGAGTCTTTCTAATGAATCATTGAATCGGGGGATCGTTTGGAAATTTCCAACACAAGGTGTCCACTTATTTCATGGAATTTTTGTCATATATTTGAAGAAGGAGGTCATATAAATAAAAGAGTTGGATTCAATGCTAAAAGTAGAAAGAAATTTGGGTTGGGTGTAGGAAAGACAAACTTAAGAGATTAATCACCAATAAGGCTGTGTGGTGATGAAGCCCCAGACGGGTTTCATTTGTGTGCCTTAAGTATTTTTGGTATTTTTGTGATTTTCTGGTCATACTCATCCTTTACAAGTAACCCTAAGAATTTAGGCACTTAAACATATTCCTGGACATTGGCTTCAGCCTTCATGTTCATAAAGTGGTCTTTCCATATTTATAACCACAGCAATTCACACAATACAAATTAACTGTGTACAGATTATATTATTCCATCATTCAATAAATAGTTATTGAGCACAAAAGTTTTATAATATCTTAGAATTTATGGCAGTCACTGGTGATTCAAATATTATTCATTAAAATCCATCTCTAGCCTCTGGGAATTCACTTAAAGGAAGAAAAATTCCAAAGTAAATAGGCAAAAGGATTTTGTTCGGAACACAGTTCTGCTATTGTGTGTGAGTTTCAGGAGCCTTCTGTCCATCCAAAGCTACACATGCCATGGCACAGTCATGCTCCCAACAGGTGAACACAGAAAACTGTTAGATGAGTCAGCATCTGGAAAATGTTGGGGATTCCTGAAATAGTACTGAGTCATTAATCGCTGATACCCTGGCTCAGTCCATAAAGCAACTGGGAATGAATAAGCAAAGACAGTGAACTAATGGTTAGAAGATGGAAATACCCCTGGGGACATTTGTTGAGTCAGCCTAGGGCCATGGAAAACTGCAGCAGTCATAGATTCAACTAGAATAAAATAAGAGGAGAGGAGCGTTTGCCAACAGCTTGATCTCCAATCAAGAAAAACTGGCAAGCACGACTCTTTTGGATTCTTTGCTTGGAGGATCGGAGAAAGGACAGAAAGAGAGGAACAAAATACTGTTCTGTCCACAGTAGGGTCCTGATGTACAGATGTGGTACACAACCAGTTCTTAATGTGTGATTTTGAATTGAATTATAAAAGGTAAATTATAATATAAAGGAAAAGTGACCCAAAAGAAACCAACCATGAGAAACTGATGGAAAGAAAGATAGGCCCCAGAAAGGGTAAACTAATTATCATGAGATGGGCTTTCTTAAAACAAAAAAACCTAAAAATTGGGATACATCTATGTGAGTTAGTTCAAAATATTGAGTCCTGTCAAAGCTGACAAGAAAGTCAGAGCAACAGCAGTTTTTGCTATGTCTTGTCTGATGGAAATTCCTACTAAATTCAAAGTTTCCTAAATTTTCCCATAAAGTGAATTTTAAAAAATTGTAGCCAGATCTTTCATTTATTTCCATTACAGAATTAAAGGTTTTTTTAGGAAATATGTTTCCTCTCTATGTAAAATATATATGTAAGGGTTCAGTTAACTTTTAAAAAAATATAACAGAGGAAAAAAACCACTTCCAACAAAGGACCATTTTCTAAATTATCAAGAAAAACAGTACATATTAGTAAAGTCATAACACCATTGAATCATGGTTTATTTCAGTCACGGATGTCCATTTAGAAGGTTTGATCAAGCAGTTTCATGAAATGCAAATGGCCTTTGTGGTCCGCATAGTCCTTTTCGTTTTTCTCTACCGTAGTCACTGAAGAAGCGATGTCCTTGTACCTCCTGCAGCACTTGTGCCTGGAGCAACATCCGTGTGGAAAGAGACGAATGAAGCACCAACAAGACTGCGAAACTCGCAGCTCCTGCCTGAGCCCCTTCCTCACCAGGCACTGTGTTGAGCATTGGCGGTCTCATCACATGCGCTCTCCCAGCACAACGCCCAGTGCCTGTTCTTGTCCTCACTGGACGGCAAAGATGGGAATACCCATAACTTCCTCCCCACTGGGGAGTCAGCACTTGCCTCCTGGGCTCCAAGCAACAGCTGTCTCTGAGGAGACCCAACACTCAATATAAAATGCCGTATCTTGGGCTTCTCTGATCAGGGTTTGCAAGATCAGTCCAGAGTGGGCCTTCCATTGAGTAGGACCATCAGATCCAAGATTTTGGAAGGGCACTGCAAGACATGACCTCCAGCCACACCGAACTCATGGCTTCCTGGCTTCCTGGACCCGCATTCCTGCTAGGAAAGTGGAAACAGCTTAGCTACCTGGCCAGTAGTTAAGTACCAACCAGAAGTGGGGGCTGATAGCTTGCCCATAGGTTTAGGTATGGATGGTACTCTAGGATTCACATTTAGCTGGGTAGTTGCACAGGACTGGCACCCCCGGGAGTCCCATTGGCCTATGAGCACATTCAGGGAATTCTATCCGAAGCCCCTTGGATTTTCTTTCTGGATTCCCTTGGTTTTTTTAGCTTCTCTGTGGATGTAAGTCACCAGGCAGACAGCGCAGTGCTGCCCGTAACTGGGGAGACACACTTACTGCTCACAAAATTTGCTCTGTTAAAGAAAATACGAATGTGCCATGAACAACTGTCTTCCAAAAGTCCCTTGCTCTCCACAGGTATTTTTGATGAATCCTGTCCATTCTGGTGATAGAAATTAACAATATCTCAAATCTTGTCACTTTTCTTAGAGACCACAATTCAAGAAGCTATAGACTTAAGAGTTAATAGGATTCTACCAGGACATTTCTTTCCTTATATTTTCAACCAGTCAGTCATCAACCACTGAGTACCTATGATGTCCTCAATCCTTCCTAGAGCACTGATTTACTTGTTTTATTCTTCAGTTACTTGCATTCCTTTCCTTTCTCAGTGAATACCCCTGGTTTGTCAAAGCCAGAGAGCTGCAAGGTCGTAGTCTCCTTCTCCCTTCCAGTCCTCAGCTCTGTTCTACCAGATCTGCCTTCCCAGTCTCCCATCCGTTTGCCGCTTCTCCCTCTTCTTTTAAAAGATGTATTTGTTTATTTGAAAGGCAGGGTTTACAGAGTGAGAGAATGGAGGAAACAGAGAATCTTCCATCTGCTGGTTCACTCCCTAAATGGCTGCAACAGCCGGAGCTGGGCCAGGCCAAAGCCAGAAGCCAGGAGCTTCATCCAGGTCTCCCACGTGGGTGCAGCCTAGGCACTTGGGCCGTCTTCTGCTGCTTTTCCAGGAGCATTAGCAGGGAGCTGGACGGGAAGTGGAGCAGCCGGGACACAAACCGGCTCCCATGTGGAATGCCGGCATCGCAGGCAGCGGCTTTAGCCACCACACCACAATGCCGGTCCCTTGCCACTTCTCTTAATCACGCATGTGGCCCCACACAGCTCACTCAGATGACTCAAAGACCTCCTCAACAGTGCACGTGCAGCCACGTTCCAGAATCCTCTTCCTAGCTGGAGGATACGAGCACACCTGCCCCTGCTGGGAGCCCTTCAGGGTTCCTGTGACCCAAGCCTAGCTCATCCTCTTTGCCTGCCAGAGGAGACGACACATTCATTTCTCCAGCAAGGCTTCCATTTATTGAGCATCCACAGTGTGCCAGGCATTGCTCTGGGCGCTAGGGACACGGCAGCGACCAAGTCCCCGTTCTCATCAGAGCTTCCATTCTCGCAAGGGGAGAGACAGTACACAAAGGAAGCCTCGAATATGTGTGTGTGCACATATTTATATTTAGAAGGTGATTTGTAGGAATGGTGCATAGAAGGTGACTGGGAGAGAAGCAAAGCAGGATGGGATGTCCTGGGAATGTCGGGGAAGAAGAACATTTTCCATAGGCTAGGTGACATGCTGACAAGCACGTCACTTGGTCCCTTCTGGTGGGGCAGCATTATTTCATGCCACCTCCCAGCCTTGCAGCTTATGCTCCACAATTCAGAACTCTCCGTTGTCCCCATTCTTCCAGCCTCCAAGTCTTCGCATGAATTGGTTTATCTTTAGTTATTTTCATTTTATTTGAATGGGGGAGAGAGAGAGATACCTTCCATCTGCTGGTTCACTTTCCAAAAGCCTGTAACAGGGCTGGGCCAGGCTGAAGCCAGGAGCCTGGAACTCCATCCGGGCCTCCCACATGGGTGGCAGAATCCCAAATACTTAAGCCACCATTGGCTGTCTCAAGGGCGCGTGCACTGCTGACTGCTCCCATGATGCCCGCTGTCCTGCAAAAGCAGATTCCTGGCTGCCTCAGTCATCTCTGCCCCACCCTTCCTCCCAGCACTCTCCGGGAGGCTGAGAGGTCTCCCTCTGGGCCTGGCCTTCACCTGGAACAAGCCTGTAAGAATGTCTGTCATCCCATCCCATAATTCTTCCCTTTCTCCTCTGAAGACACATAGACAGACATAGACGTGCATGTACGTATTACAGGCTTCTGGGCTATTCCGTTCTTGCTATGTGAATACTCCGTATGTTCCGTTATTTTCATGACAATCCCCACTCATCTGCCCAGTTCCTTTCCCCTAACGGAGCTGGATTCAAACTGAACATTCTCTTGTGTTCTCAACAGCCTTGCCCAGAGCTTTCTCCCATGCCTCTAAGCTACCCTTGACGTATTCTAGAGCTTTGGATCTTTTGTCCTTGCACCTAGCGCAGTACTTAGCACCGACAAAGTGTTCAAGAAATAATTCTTGAACAAGTGCATTTTATTAGTATTCGTTCATTCCCTCATCATGCACCATGTGCAAGATTTCTGTGTTTATCCCCTCAAGCATCTTGTCATAGGGCCAGCCTTCCAAGCATAGCAAGAACCATGTTTCCACAGCACTAACCAAGTGCCAAGTACTGCTCCAAGTGCCGATACCAGCTCCTTCAATCCTCACAACACCTAGTGAGGTAGGTACCAGTGCATCCATTACAGATGAAGCAGCTCAGGCCCCAAGCTCATGGGTGGCTAACCCAAAACTCCCAGAGCTGAGCCTAGGGGGCCTGGCTCTGAGCCTCTGCCCTCTGCCATTGTCTCACGTTTGGCACAGTGAGTGATAAGCATGGTCTGTTTTCTGCGTCTAGACAAGACATCGCTACTAACGTGGACTTTGCGTTGCCCCAGCAGAGAAAAGCAACCCTCAGGGACCCACCAGGCTCCCAGGGCAAAGTGGCAGCACTATTGTAGCTCCCTGGAGGCAGAGGGTCACTAAAGTCTGGAAGGAAAAGTACCCGGAAGAAAGGAGATAACAATGAGTTGTTGGAGGAAAAAGAATGGTAAGGAGAGGTTGTGCTTTGCTTTTTTTTATTTTTATTTTTTATTTTTTGACAGGCAGAGTGGACAGTGAGAGAGAGAGACAGAGAGAAAGGTCTTCCTTTGCCGTTGGTTCACCCTCCAATGGCCGCCGTGGCCGACGCGCTGCGGCCGGCGCAATTGCGCTGATCCGATGGCAGGAGCCAGGTGCTTCTCCTGGTCTCCCATGGGGTGCAGGGCCCAAGCACTTGGGCCATCCTCCACTGCACTCCCTGGCCACAGCAGAGAGCTGGCCTGGAAGAGGGGCAACCGGGACAGAATCCGGCGCCCCGACTGGGACTAGAACCCGGTGTGCCGGTGCCGCAGATGGAGGATTAGCCTAGTGAGCCGCGGCGCCAGCCTGCTTTGTTTTTTAAACCAGGAAATCTCGGGAAAGTGCAAGGGAAAGAGGAAGAATGTCGGCGCAGGGAGAAAGAGTCTGGATCACAAAGGACATTTGCCTTTCCGTCAAAGACCTTAAAACCCGTAAGCCTAGCCTGGAAACCAGAAGAGATAAACTACCGTAGAAGAGCCTGGGCTCTGTCACTTTCAGTAAGTGGCTACTTGCAGGCTTGAATGAAACGTGAATCATTTAAAAGGAGAAGTCATCCGGATGTGGAAACAAGCTTTCTGTAGCACCTACCACTCCCCGTGCCTCAGGACCACCACCCCCCTTTCCCGAGAAAGAACCGGATTGATTTTCTCGCTGCTTTGAGACAAGGACAAAGTCCCTGGTGATTTCTCTCCCTTAGAGTCCCGATAATCTTGGGAACTGCACCTCTGACAGCAGGGCTGGCCTCGCGATTACACAACTAGCAAAGAGTTCGAGAGAACGGCGAGAGACACTCAGGGAGGCGGTTATTCTGCGCAAGGGCCATCATTTTTCCTTGCCTTCGTTATTATCATTTTTTGGTCTTTATCAGCAGTGGAAAGAAACCCCGGTATTTTCTTTTCCTGCTGGTTCATGACTTCAGCTGGGGAACGAGCAGCTGGAGCAGACAGTCTCGAAAGGCAGGGAAATATCCTGTCTTCAGATAAATGTTTATGGTAGCAGGAGAACTGAAGAAGAAAAAGACAGCAGAGAGCTGCATGACTCACAGGCCGGACTGCTTCTAAATAAAGCCTTTCTCAGAGTTTCCCATGAGGTGTTTCGAGTGAACAAGCTGCAAGGCCCGGGCCAGGGTGGGCAAGTATGTTCCTAAAATACAAAAAGGTGCATCCAGCAGGCTCACGGGGAAACCATGCCACGGCTTGTGCTGCTTGAGAGGACGTAGGTCTACGGTGGCCTGTGGGTCACCTATACGGTGTCCTAATGCCCATGCGGGCAGTGGTGTCACTGGCCGTACTGGGCTGGGCCACTCTGGACGACGATCAGAGGACTTGCTGGCTGCCTCCTGACTCACACACTTTCCCCTAACAGAGCCTCGCAGAGCGATGATAATTAAGTTTAATTTTAGAGCCTGTGTGCCCGGCCTGGGAATGTTTTCCAACTGGAAGCAGGCTCTGTGGACTCTGGCACTTGAATACCCAAAGGCAGGTCTTACATCTTCGACTACCCACAAGCTGGTCAGCACCTGTCTTCCAGGACGTGGTGAATTTGGAACCCATCAGGGGTGCATCTTCTGTCGGAACGGCTCTGAAGATAGAAGGCATTCCTGGCTGTGACTCCCAGGATCCCGGGTGGAAACACGGCCACCTTGCTCCATGCTCAAGGCTAGAACGCGGAAAGGTGACCACAAGCTTTTCCACCCACGCTGCGGGTCAAATGTCTTTCGCCAGTTAAGTCTCAAGGGACTTCTTAGGAGCCATGGCTGGGACAGTCTCCAGATTGCCCTTGTGGTTCCCAACTGATGGGCTCACGTGATCAGATAACAAATTGGCAATGCAGGTCACGTGTCCCTTACCCAGATTGCTTGGGGCCAGAAGGGTTTCAGACTTTGGATTTTTTTTTTTTTCTGCTTTTGGAATATTTGCATCCACATAGTGAGGTAGCTCAGGAATGGGACCCTGATCTAAACATGAAATCCATTATGTTTCTCATGCACTTAGCCTGAGGTGAATGTATTTAACATTTTTAGGACACCTGTGATTTTTAAAAAAGAGATTTATTTTTATTCATTTGAGAGGTTAAGTGATAGGGAGAGTGCAGGGTGATAAAGAGAGAACTTCCATCCACTGGGTCATTCCCCAAATGGCCACCACAGCCAGGGCTGAGCCAGGCCAAAGCCAGGAGGCTAGAATTTCATCTGGATTTCCCACAGGGGTAGCACAGGTCAAAGCACTTGGGCCATCTTTCTCTGCTTCCCCAAGTGCATTAGCAGGGAGCGAGCCTGGAGCTCTGATAGGGGAGGCTGGTGTGGCAGGTGGTGGCTTAACCTGAAGTGCCAAAACGACTCTTGATACCTGTGTCTTCACTGTGACCCGTCACTTGAGGTCGAGTGTGGAATTTTCCACTGTGGCATCATGTCAGTGATCAAAAAACTTCAGGTTTTGGAGCATTTTAGATTTCTGATGTTCAGATTAGGAATGCTCAGGTTGTATTGGATGACTCAACCATTTCTTGGTATCTGGTATTGAGTAGCATACAGAAAGGAAGCCGTTCCATCAGGAAATATTCCCTATCTAGAACGTATTCAACACTCCATGTGTTAAGAGGGCCACACAGTTGGACAAGTTGATTTGTTCTGAATTGGCAGATTTAACACAGACAACACAGAGCACCCAGTTAAAAACTCGGGGTAAACACAAATAATTGTACATATCCATGGACTTCATGCAATATTGCACTATTCACCTTTTGCCTGAACAATATACAAAATATTGATAGTTTGAAATTTCAACCTAACTGGGGAGTCTACATTTTAAATGGTTACGCTATGAGACGCATGTGCTTTTCTGATGCACGGCTTTTATCAAAAATACGTTCTGAATGTTTTCCTGCAAGAACTGGGGAATCTGGAGGGAACATGCCAAAAAGGTTTAATACAAACTAGAAAAGAGCCACTCTGGAGGGGCTTTGCTCAGCCATGGAACGCACCGTAAGCCTACACCCAGGAAGGCGGCACCAGGAAAGGACAAAACAGTGAGAGGATGCCCTGACCCCTGTGTGTTCCCTCCTGGCACTTCCACAGAGGCAGTATCCCAGTTCCCTCCCGGGAATCCTGAGCTTCACCTCCCATTCTTTGCCTCCTGAAAGGGGTAAATAAGGGAAGAGATAAAAAGGAAAAAAAAAAAAAAAGGCTTGCGTTTTAATGTGCATTTGTTTTGGCAAGAGCTGAATTCTGGAGATGAAAACAAGCTCCTGCTGCTAATTCAATCCATCTGCAATCACGCTGCAGGTTGGGAGATCTGGCTTTTAATAAGAACGATTAACAAGCGTTTTTGATCACAGGAAGTCGAGGAGAGTCGTTGCTTCTAAGAATACAATAAACATTGCTTAGCAGTTACGCACTCCATATTTGTATGTCAGTCAGTTTGCAGATTCTGGCAAGTGACACCAAAAAAAATTCATGGACAATGGAATTACAAGCCAAGTTTAATTTGGTGCAAACATTTTTTGAAATCCAAGCATACATGGAGTCTTCAAAAAGTTGAAGGCGAAGTGTATTTATGAAGAAAGCTATGTGTGGATTTCATAAATTTTTTGCACCAAAACAAACTTGCATTTTTCCCCAAAGTTCCTTTGTACGTTGGTTTGCAACAACTGAGAGCTGGAGCAGGAAGAGAGCCCCTCCCACTTTTACCGTCCCCAGGACATGGGCAGCTGTGCCCTTCACCAGGTTCCCTTCCCTCTGGCCCAGGGAGGCAGGCTGGGGATGCAACTCTGGGCAGGCGACCCTCATGGCGACGTGGACTTGAAATTGCCTGCAGCTGGGCAAGGGAGTGTTTCCTTCAGACAACACGGCAGCTCCCAGCATCCCTACTGTCCCAGGCTAGGAAATGCCATGGGCCTTTGATTTAGGAAGAGCTCCGTGTGCCTGTGGTTAGAGTTTGGGGAAGCAGAGCTGTGACACATGAAGCTCTGGCTGCTGAAGCTTATCTGTCTCCATGCGCACAGCAGGACCTCCAAGCCTCTGTCTGTTGGGTTGATCTAAAGATGGCAGCCAAGCAGCATGGAGGATGCGTGGTCTGGTACTGAACCCTCGTCTGGGGCCATGATGTGCACCGTCATCTGGATCCTACAGCCTCTGACCTCAGGACCAACCTTGAATAGTGAGGCTTCTTGGGTTTTCATGCGGCATAGCTCTCCTTCCATTTATGCCAGCTCTCATTTGGGAGCTCTGTGAGCCATGAGGGGGATGGTGTTAGCACTTCTGGGCAAAGCCCGAGGCAGATTCTGTCTTCTCTCCTTCTGATTACTTCCATATGTGCTGAGAATGAACAAATGCTGGCTGAAGGGTGGAGCATTCTCCGTGGAGGGCACTGAGGCGTCCTGTTTTCTCTCCCAGATGATAAGTGACTGCTCAATTGGGAGACACCATCCGCACGAGGATGCGCAGAGGAAGATGGGAATAGGGTGAGGCCCAGAAGGAATGGAAACCCAGATTTTCAGCTCCTGTCTGTGTTATTTGTAACCCCCACATCTCAGTTGCTTGCTTCCTTGTCTCTTTTGCCATGCTGGGATTCACAGACACCCTTTGTTCGGGGCGTAGGGGTGGGGGGTGGCACATGGTAGGGGCAGGGCCCTGCTGCCTGCCCAGGAAGGGGAAAGCCAGGGTCATCCTTGGCTTAAGAAGAGGCTCATGTGCAGAAAAACTCAACTACGTCTCATTGTGAAGGTGTTGGAAAGGACTGAATGATGGTTCCTCTTTGCCTTATCCAACTCAGTGAAGAGACTTCAGCACTTACAGACTTACAGGATGCGGCCAAGGTCAAGGAGAACTCTCAGTCCCAGCAGCGGTCTGAGGAGGTACACATGGCTGCTTATTGGTCCTCAACTTCCTCTCCCTCTCCCCTTCCCTCTCCCTCTCCCTCTTCCCTCTCTCTGTCTCTGCCTCACTCCCTGCTCCTACCCTGCTTCCCCTAAAACAAAATCAAAAGAGAGATCAAGGTAGTCCTTGCCCTGAAAAACCTTACAAAAGACAAAAACCGTGCACAAGGGGCCCCTCTGGCTTTCTACCTATGAGGCAGGTATAGGTACCCACACTACAATGTACTCACATTTGTGGAAATAACATCTCCTCCCTCTGTGTGTGAAATAATTCCCACCATCGTGAGGCTCTGTAGCTGGAAAAAAGAGACAAGTGGATAAAGAGCCCCAAGGGAGAGGTCTGTTTCTGGAGTTGAGTCAAAGGTGCCAGCTGGGATTTCAAAGGCTGAGTGGAGAGGAATGTTGGGTGGGTGCTCTGGGCTCTCAGAGACGAGGGTGTTCTGCGTCTATGAGCACTGAGGGGACAAGCTGCACCTGTCTCTTTTGTCCCTTTAGGCTCAGCAGGCAACAGTGCACCTGGCATCTCAACATGCACCCAGCTGTGTCCCAGAGACCCGTGAGGAGATTGCCCCAAGGGTAACAATGTGCCCCCAAGCTTCTGTACATCTTCTGCTCAGCTCCTGGTCCTTCCTGCACAGCCTGCTCCTTCTATGGTTTGACTATGGTTGGAATGAGTCCCCCAAGGGTTCATTTGCTGGAAGCTTGGTCCCCATGGTGGCTACGGTGAGAAGAGGTGAGGCCACTGGATGTGGTTGGATCATCTGAGTGTGCCCTTAGAAGGGATTTACGCAGTTCTCGTGGGTCGCTGAGTTGGTTCTCTGGAGAGCCAGTTGTTAGAGAGCCCCTCTCTGTTCTCTGGTCGTCAGGCTTGCTGTGTGGTCTCTCCCTCTTGCCTGTGCTCCCATCAGGATTCCATCCACCATGAGTCGACATACAAGGGAGGCCCTCGCCAGAGCCAGTGCCATGCTGCTTGAACGTCCAGAACTATTTCCTCTCTAAGTTCCCCAGCCTCATGCATTTCATCACAGTGACCAAGTACACTCTTCAGCAGGCTATATTCAGCCTCCCACCAGCTTTCCCAAAGCGTTCCCATCAGGAAACAGGACTTGCTTTCTGAGATCTCCAGTCAGAAAGTCTCTCCGGCACCCCGAGGGTATCTCTGATGTAGCCTTAACTTCCTCCTCCCCTGGTCTTCACTTGGCTAATTGACCTGGTGTGTCGCCAAGTAGGAAGAATCCCCATCAGTCTCCATCTCAAGGAAAGGATGACAAGCCCCATAGGCTCTGGCAAAAACAGGCCAACCCTCACTTCTAACATGACTCCTTCATCTGGGGAGCCAGAACCTTCTGGAACTCTCTAGAATTCTATATAGGCAGTTAAGCTATTGACTCAGAACTCAGTAATACAGTCTTCCACTGAAGAATGCTTATTAAAAAAATTGCTACACACTACATGGGCTTCAATGATTTGAATAGAAATGAAGAGATTTAATAAAAACTAGCTAGTTTATTACTGAAATTTTTTTATTTTTCATTTCTTTTCTTCCATTGTAGATCATCTTGAAAAAAATTGCTGATGAGTAATTAATTTTAAATATTATAGTATTTTGAGACAAGCTGATTTTGAGGACGGTGAAGAACATTTTGAAGTAGTTTCATGATTTTCACAACACAACTGATATTTTAAGAAGAGACCAAAAAAAAAAAAAAAAGGTTCCCATATAGCAAAGCTTTAAAAATGCTAGCCATGTTGTTTAGTGCCTCCAACATAAGCACCCACAACAGGAAGGCAAACAGATCCACAGTGGGCTCAAAATGCGGTTTCTGGAACTCTCTTAAACCTTGGCCAACTGGGGGCTCCCAAAGGACAGGATTACTTCATGTCCAAGCAAAAAATTCTCCTGACTCTGTAAACAGCCCAGAGTTCTGGGAAATATGGAAAACATAGATCAAAAGGGAAGCTGTGTTGTGTTTGGACAGCCTGCCTGTGCCCACGGACTTTCAGTCTCACGGGACCCACCTCTGCTGCCCAGCCTTGGGGGTCCTTCTCTTCCTCATGGTCACTGGGTCTCCTTGACCTTCCTTGTGAGAGCAGCCCATTGGCAAGCAGGAAATGTGACTGATGATGTCCCCACCTGCCTGGAAGGCTGATTAAACCTGAGTCCTCCCTGGGACCTCAACCTGCACTGTGCATTTTTTATGATGAAGGATTTTGTGTTGTGACATATACAAAACTTGGCCAGGAAAAACCTAGAAGTCACCAAAGGCCTCATTCCCCTACTAGTTTTGTGGTAGAAACCAAATGGATACTCTCTTTCCTCCTCCCTACCACACAGCTGGTTCTCATTTTGTGTTGTAGTACAGGTAAGTGTCAGTGCCACTCTCGCTGAGAACACATTATGGTTCAGTAACTATAAAGAGAACTGAAAATACATTTTGATGCCATCAGGTACGGAAGTAGTGTTTAGCATAGCCCAGTATTCCATTAGAATCAACTCTGAACACCTTCTCTTTTTCCATCCTAGAATTCACATTGGGAGGTGGAGGGATGATTTGTCCACAGAGGGATGTATGCAATTAGGAAAAGGTTGTACCCTGGAATTTCAAACTTCATTTAATCAGTTATCCAGCCCACTGGGTTTAGGACTTCTGGGAGGATCACAGACATACGCTAGAAGTGAGAAACCCCAAAGAGAAGAAAGTGCACTATATTCTGCTCATTGTTTTGGCGACTGGAAGAGTCTCTTGTTTTAGACCAAAAAAACATTAAAAAGGAACACCAGCTGCTTTTACAATGAGAAATCCATTACTTCAACTCCTTGTAGTGACTGGGGTATTTTTATTTGTCAGAGTTGCTGTTTCGCGGAAGCATGGATATTTTCAGTGTGCTGTCAAGGCAGACAAAACAGAGCTGGTTGGAGCAGAAGCACCAGATGTGGATGAAGACATGGGCCTTCCTGCTTCTCCAGTTCCAAAGTTTGGTGGTAAGTTATGGCTGCTGTCAAAAATAGCAACAACAGGATTTGGCATCTTGACACAGCACTGCCTGGTGCTGGCTAAGCTCTCTGCACAGTAGCCAACACAGAGCAGGAAAGGTTGGGAGGCCCTGGGTTTCTGACTCAACTTGTGCAAGGAAGGACCAGCCCTCTGGTAGTTCCCACTGCAGCAAAGAAAATGGGAGTGTTTTTGCTCCAAGGATCCACCTGACCCTGAGGGTCACTCATGTTTGACCATAGGAGTCAACAGCATTAATTGTGCTGAGAGAAGCAAGTGAACACTACATCATCTATAAAAAGAGCAAAGGGAATTTTACAAAGGAATGAGCATGAGGGCTCCTTCCTCTTCCCATCTTCAGTTTTGTTCTCTTCCAGATTTTGGGGGGTGATATACTGGCTTAGTTAAGGTAGCAGATGTATGGCTGGTGCTAAAGTCCAGTATGCTCCCAGGATCAATTAGAACCATCTCTCCTCAGAGGCCAGATTAGGCAGGCACAGGAAATAAGACAGGAGAGGTGTTTAATCAGAGGAATGTGGAGAGCCACCTCTGTTCTAAAGTGAAATATGTGGGGTTGAGAGGAGAAGCTAGAATGCCACAGAACCAGAGCTGGGAGCAGGTTAGACCAGAGCCTCCTACGTGATCAGCAGTAGTAATGAAGTTTAACATTTTAAAAATATTGTTTATAACCCTAGTCACTTCTGCTTGCCTGCCTTCAGGCTTGGCCACATCTAATCCAGTTGCAGAGTCTATGCTATGAAATTTGCATGACATCAGACTGTCTCTGGGTTGATCTTGGCTCAATCTCTTATTAACTCAATGAGCTGGAACAAACTTCCTAAATGCTTTGGTCTTATGTGTTCTCATCTATGGAGGGAAGAAAACCTGTGTCTTAGGGTGTGTTGGTTCATGCAACATGCTTGCTGATGCATGCCATCTACTTGTCACAATGTCAAGCACATAGTCAACACTCAGTAGATGCTAGACATGGTTACCAAATAGCAATCCCAGCAAGCCTAGTTTCACCAAGAAAAGAATGCCTATTGGAAAAGAACAAAGCTTAACATGGAGGAAGGATTCTCCATTTTGGGATCTTGCCTCTCCCTTACCAGCCTTGTCTCCCAGTACCCCTCTCTCTGAACTCAACATTCCAGAGATGCTGAAAACTGTTCAGTGCCTCAAAAGTACTGCATTCTTTCTGACACCAACCGGGCATTGGGCCATATGCCCCTTGCCTTGAAATGCTCTTTCACTACCTCCTTCTCACTCTTCATGCATCAGCTTAAATGGCCTCCCCTGCTTCAACATTAAGTGTGTCTCCCCTCATTATTTCTAGAGTGCATTTGTGTTCAGTACTGGTCTTCTGCATGTACCACAATGAAGTGAGAAGCCATGTTTTGTTCCTCTTGTTATCCCTAAACTCTATTAGAGTTCATATCCCATAACAGGTGTTCCATCAATATTTATTGAAGGAATAATTGAAATTTTAGAGCCATGTAGAAAACTTAACATGATTCATAACCTCATTTTAGGTGGCTTCAGAGGTGAACAGACTTTGAATAGGATAAGAGTAGGAGCTGAGTCTACATTTCACTGAATAGGATGGAATCTGTTCAGTATTTTAGGGATGGCTTGCTGAGGCTGGTATTGTGGAACAGTGTGTTAAGTTGAAGTTTGAGGCTCCAGCATCTCATATCAGAGTCTCAGCTCTTCTGCTTCCAACCCAGTCTCCTGCTAATGCCTGGGAATACAGCACAGGATAGCCAAGTGGGCCCCCATTATCTACATGGGAGACCTGAATGGAGTTCCAGGGTCTTTGCTTTAGTTTGGCCCAGCCTTGGCTACCGTGGTCATTTGGGGAGTGCACTAGTGGAGGGAGGATCTCTTCTCTCTGTCTCTCCTTCTCTGTCATTCTCTTTTAAATAAGTAAATAAATATTTAAAACATGTTTTTGGAAAAGAGGTGGCTTGCTGAACAAATCGTTACTTGCCTCCTAATGTCTGGTCTCCTCTACTTCCACAGCTAATAGCAACCTTAATTTCTATCCAGGTTTATGATTGCATTAAATAAAAATTACTACAATTCTAACATACTTTGCATTTCGATGTGATAGTTTTTGGGAAAGTTCTGACAAATGAAATTCAGGCTAAACGTTTACTCTTTTTTTTTTTTTTTGACAGGCAGAATTAGACAGTGAGAGAGAGAGAGAGAGAGAGAGAGAGAGAGACAGAGAGAAAGGTCTTCCTTTTTCTGTTGGTTCACCCCTCAAATGGCCACCATAGCCAGCTGCTGCACCGATCCGAAGCCAGGAGCCAGGTGCTTCCTCCTGGTCTCCCATGCGGGTGCAGGGCCCAAGCACTTGAGCCATCCTCCACTGCCTTCCTGGGCCACAGCAGAGAGCTGGCCTGGAAGAGGAACAACCAGGACAGAACCAGTGCTCCAACCAGGACTAGAACTGGGGGAGCTGGCGCCGCAGGTGGAGGATTAGCCAAGTGAGCCACGGTGCCAGCCTAAATGTTTACTCTCTTTAGTCCATTTTCTGCAAAACTCAGGTTATGAGCACAAAGGCAAAGCTCTAAGACTCCGTCACCTATTGTGTGATGTGTAGAAGATTCTGGAATTCTACTTTGACATCCAGAATGTATATTGTCTTCCTTCCTTCTCTCTCTCTCTCTCTCTCTCTCTTTCTTTCTTTTTTTCTCATACCTCAAATACTGTTGTGATGGCTGGAGCTTTGGCTGTCATACCAAATCCTGAGGCAGAGGGCTATAATTCAGTGCTGATGAAGTACAGAGCTGGATGAAGCCAGGATCCATGACTGTTTTAAAACATACAATCACAGGACCAGCACTGTGGCGTAGCTGGTAAAGCTGTCGCCTGCAGTGCTGGCATCCCATGTGGGCACCAGTTCGAGTCCCGGCTGCTCCACTTCCAATCCAGCTCTCTGCTATGGCCTGGGAGGATATTCTGCCTAACGTTTGGTACAACATGTGGGAGAAATGCCTGTTTCAAGAGCAGAATGCCAAGTCCATAGAAGTGGTGCTTATTTATGAGCTGCCTAGCAGGTTGGTTTAGAAAAGGAGACCCAAGGATCACTTTGGATAGATTTTGGGAAGGTGACTGCCTGGCTCTTCAGCATATACTTTTCATTGCCATTTTTGTCTGTTTGAATGAGTGCTTGTGTGCATGCTAGGGTAGACACACACACACACACACACACAGAGTGTTTGCAGCCAGGAATGCTTTGACACTTAACTGTGATCAGCTTTGCTGCCTCCTTTCATTCCAAGAACAAGAAACTCTACAGTCCCCAACCTACTGGGCTTGCTTCTGGCATTCATGCCACACAGTTCCTGGTGTCTAAAATACTATTTTTGATATGCAGCTGTTGACTTGAAACATCTGATAGTTTCTCTTCTCCAGAATGGTTGGTGCAACAGGCCACTAAACCATCATTTGTTTCAGTTCTTTTAAGAGTCAGGAGAATAATATTAGATAATATTTCCTTTCTTGCTGTCCTTTCCTTCTGATGTTTGACATGCAAGGTCCCAGACCCTGAGAACCCCCACAGAGTCTTTATGAGACAGGCTTGGGTGTTTGTCCCCGACCTCCAGAGTCTCATCGTGTTTCCCAATTCTGAGCAAATGGGAGAATGGGAACATTCAGCAATACTCCCCCAGGTCCCTGTTAGTCATGTCTGAGTCCTTGCTCTGGTTGTACTCATTTCCTTTTGTTCTTTTTTTTCCCATGTGGATTAGGAGACTAACTGACCATGATTCACTGAAAGCCATTTGTGTATATGGGAGCCATTAGTAAAACCCCCTCTTGGTTTGAGAAGTAAAGGAGAGGTCAGAGTGTTTAACGGATGGTGGTGATGGGCAAGTGTGTGTGAGGCCAGCAGTATCTAGTCAGAAATGAATGGACTCTGGCCGTGGAGTTTACATAGGCTCCTGGGGACCCCTTGTTTCCACACTCAGGGAAGCAATTCTTTTCTGGTTGGTATGGAACATACTTCTTATCTTACAGATGTGCTCTAGTGGGCCTGTGTGGGGAATGCCCAGCCTCGGCCGGCACAATCATCTTGCTTATCTGTCCTGTAGAGTTTCTCAACCTTGCATTTTGGGTGATTCACAATGAAAACACTTTCCAAGGTCAAGAGACAGGCTATTGATATAATTGTTTGCCAATAGCCAAGAAGCCTTTGCCCCAGAACTGGAGAATCATTTAAGATTTTTTTTTTTTAAATCTCACTACCAACATGTATATATGAGAGACTGTGGTAACACAAATGCCAGGTTAATTCTGGCTTAAGATTATTTAAATTCATTACAATCTGTAGTATGATATGGTTTACTAAAAAGGCCATGATAAAATTATAGGTTGTTCCAATAGGAGTATGATGGCTTATGCTACTACTCACTGACAGTCCACATATGTTCTACAGGCTGTTGTTGGGCCCACTGTACTTACAGAGGAAGAGATGTACCATGGACAGGTAACTGGCCCTAAAATCGTGTCACATCGGGAAAGACGGAAGGGTATTTCCTTATGGGAGTCAAAAGTGGTGCCTCCATTGTGCACAGGGTTTTATTTAGAACATAGGTTTTCTCTGTGTTTCTCTAACAAACAAGCAAAATAGGGCGAGTGAGTATTAAGATGAAGTGAGGTAGAACCACGAACAACAGTAGGATGAGTTATTGGAGGGAGAATGAGCTATAAGGTCAAGTAAGTTCAAGGTAGCTTTAGTCTACTATGATAGAAGAAAGGACAAGAATTCAGGAAAAAATCTCAACATGTACCCAAAGAGATGATTTTTTTTTAAGATTCCAAAGGAGGGTGAGGGGGAAATGGTTACCTCTTCCTTGAGGGGAGAATTAATCAGGATGATGCCTGTGAAACAGTGAATTACAGATTTGAGTTTTAAAAATAGATTAGTCTTTGACTAAAGTAGATGGAGTAGGGGTGGGCGCGGGTTCTGGGCTGAGGTAACAGTATGTGCAAAGTCCAGGGAAACTCTTCAAGTTGGGTCTAGAGAAAACAAGAGTCTTGGGAGCAATTATTTCACTAGGGAGCAATGTTGGATATTTTCATGAGCTTGAATTTCAACTTCTTCATTCATTTAGGTATTCATTTCTATTTGTGTGTTTATTTGGTTTTCCTCATTCAATAGGCCTTCGACTCTAATCACTCTACAGACTTGTTAGCAAAAGCTTTTCTGAGTTTAAGAGAAGGAAAACATTCAAATGTGGGAGAAATATAAATTGTTTTTAATATCAGCGGATTTTTTCCAATTTGTCCTCTTTTACTGTTTACTAAAAGTAACTTTGATTCATGTTGGAAACTTTACTATAACTTTTTTTTTGACAGGTAGAGTTATAGACAGTGAGTGTGAGAGAGAGAGACAGAGAGAAAGGTCTTCCTTCCATTGGTTCACCCCCCAAATGGCTGCTAAGGCTGAGCCGATCCAAAGCCAGGAGCCAGGTGCTTCCTCCTGGTCTCCCATGTAGGTGCAAGGGTCCAAGCACTTTGGCCATCCTCCACTGCCTTCTCAGGCCACAGCAGAGAGCTGGACTGTAAGAGGAGCAACTGGGACTAGAACCAGCGCCCAAATGGGATGCCAGCACCACAGGTGGAGGATTAAACAAGCGAGCCATGGCACCGGCCCCTACTATAACTTTAAAAAAATGTATTTTATATCCAGAACCTTAGTTCTTGGAGGGTAACTTAGGTCTCTGCAAATGACTAAGGATCTGATGAAACAGAAGGATGAAAACTTTAGGATAGAACTAGTTCATACACACACATATGTATATACATACATACAGATACACACACACACACACACACACACAAGGGTTCCACATTCCACACTCTATGGGAACATATAAAATCTTTTAAAATCCCTTCAAATCAATATTAAAATGATTTTATTGTACACTGAAGCTTTGGTTTTTCTGTACATCTATTCATGAGAGTACAACCAGAGAATGAGAATGGATAGACCTTAGGAGTAGAGAGGAGCAGAGAAAAGGGTTGGCTAAGGGAGCAGTGTGTGAGTATAAAGCTCTTATTTCCCCTAAGATCAGACACTTAGGAATGTTCTGGATTCTTGCAGACAAGCCTTTCCTCTATCTACTACACAAACCCACTGTTTTACTTCTTTCTGTTAATAAAATAACAAAATATCTGAACCTGCATATTTTATACAACAAAGAGATCGACTTAGCTCATGGTTCTGGACATTCAAGAGCATTGTGCTGGCTTCTGCTTGACCCCGGTGAGGGCCTCTGGCTATATCATAACATGGTAGGGGACAGCATGGTAGGAATGGCCAGACAGGCAAAGATCACCAGCCAGACTTGCTTTTTCATAGTGACTCACTTTCCTGAGAACTGACGAGGGTCCCACAAGAACTACGTTAATTCCCCAAGGGTGGTGTCTTCAGTGACCTAATTACCCACCACTGATACCACGTCCACATCACCACACTAAGGACCAAGCCTCCAGCATGTGAGCCTCTCAGGAAGACATTCAAACCACACCCAAACCATAGCACCCACCAAGCAGCACCTAAGCAGCCAGGAAGGGTCAGTTTTGTGTCCACTTGCGTGTTTGAATCTGAGGGGCACACTCAGCAGTCTTATGTAGAATCAAAACCATGAGGTGCTTCAAAATCAAACACTGATGCTTTCAAATGGCATATAAATGTCTTCAAATGATCACTCCTTTCATACCCTGTTTGACAAAAATGTCTTTTGAGTTCACTACCAGGTGCCACATTATCACTTAACCAAAAATTCTCTACAAAAATAACTTCCCCCACTGGAATGGTGGTGTGTGTACAGAGAATCTATTTATGCTTCAGTTCAGTTTCAAACATTCTTTGAGAAATGAGCTGAATGAGTCAAATCTAAGCAATCTGTGCACCTCTGAGAAGACGCGGCAGATGTGAGCTCTTGAATTGGTGGCAATAAAAATGGCAACTCCTCTCTTCATTTCAGGGTTGTGCCATTTTGTTGACTTTTTTGATACCATCAGCAGCAGAAGTCATTGAAAGTGAACAACTCCATTCTGTTTTTATAAAACTTTTGGTCTATGAAGTGTTTAGCCTTCCTTTGACTTCTCAAATTATAGATGTTCGTGACAACAGGAGCCTAGGGGAGGGATGTATTGAGCAGGCAGAAGTGATGTCCATTGACATTGTATAGACTGCTCCCTGTCCGTCTCAGGGCAACCTTGAGACACCTTCCCGCAGCAGTCAAGTCATAGGCCTAAATAGCTCCTCTGTGTGTGTGCCTTGCTGCCCAGTTAACACCAAATCCTCACTTACTGGTGCCTTTTGAACTGCAGTCCCTGCAGTGGCACTCATCATATATTTTAATTACTTCTTCCTCTTGGAAGGCCAGCATGGATCATATTCATCTAGGACACGGCACATACCTGAGAAGCACAGGGTGGCCGAGCAAGCATTTGTTGAAGGAACCACTGGCATGGAATGACAAGGAACGAGGCATCTTAAGAGGCTGCAGGCCAGCGCCGCAGCTCACTAGGCTAATCCTCCGCCTCGCGGCGCCGGTACACCGGGTTCTAGTCCCTGTCGGGGCACTGAATCCTGTCCCGGTTGCCCCTCTTCCAGGCCAGCTCTCTGCTGTGGCCCAGGAGTGCAGTGGAGGATGGCCCAAGTCCTTGGGCCCTGCACCCCATGGGAGACCAGGAGATGCACCTGGCTCCTGGCTTTGGATCAGCGCAATTGCGCCGGCCGCAGCACGCCGGCCTCAGCGGCCATTGGAGGGTGAACCAACAGCAAAGGAAGACCTTTCTCTCTGTCTCTCTCTCTCTCTCACTGTCCACTCTGCCTGATAAAAAAAAAAATCCTTTAATGAGCGAGGGCAGGCTGTATGAAGAGCTATTCCTTGGTATCCAAGACATTTAGAAATAAAAATCCTTCGAACATAGATGTATCATCAAATGAAAGCTTCTAAACCTTCAAGCAAGTTGCTCCAGTTCTAAGCCAAGCTCTCCTGCTCAGTGCTAGAGGGAGGAAGGGTGGAAAGAGGCTAATGTTACACTGCTTCTCTTAGGGCAATTAACCTGTCTCCACCTCCTTCTCCATACTTAGAGCCTTTTCATGCAAACCTGCAAGGAGCTATGCATTCACAAATAAACATTGCTCAGTTCAAAGAGCCAGCCTTGTGCTGCCATTTAAAGTGGGATTGAGTGAGCTATTTGCTTTCTTGTCTCTTTAGGCAAGGCGAGAGCCTTTGCAGGTTCACTTTCTCAATGACAGCCTCATTCCAAAGATGAGCTGGTCAGGGGATGCCAATGCCTTTCTCAAAGCCACTAATGGAAGGAAATCCTTTGAGTAGGATTCGATGACTGCAGCTGCACAGAAGCAAAATACTGTCCTTTCAGAAGTGATCGCATTAAGATAGGCTCTGCAGCGAACATGAGTTCTCTACTAGAAAATAGAATCAGACGTCAGCAAACATCAGGAATGTGCAGAATAGCAGTGACTTACGTGATAATAGCCCTGCCTAGCATGGGGAACAGTTCCCCAAGGGATGGGGGCTGGTGGGAGGGGGTTCTCAAAGCCTGGTAAGCAGAATGATTTCGAAGTTCAGATTCATGGAAACCTGTAACTCCTTCTCTCTGACATAGCAGAGCAGGGTGCAAGGTACTAAAGCAAATGACAATGCCCAAGGGAGCTGGTACCCTCTGACTCAGGGAGAAGCCATGTGGCCAGTAACAGCCTGGGCTGGAATGGAATGTCCAAACCCTAATTCCAGGGCCATGCGCTTTTGTCAGGCTCACAGGCTTCCCCTCAACACATTCTGAATGATCCCTGGCACTGAGATTGTGGACACACTTTTGTTCTGCTATAATAAGAATGGCAATTGCTTACTCAAGAGGTAGCTATTGAAAAATCCATCATTTTATTACATTGTTCTGGAATTGCGGATGTTACAAAGATGTGCAAGGATGCAATTTTTGCCTTCAAGTCACTGAAGGGTTATGCACTGTTGTCAAAGAGCATAGATAGATAGATATTGGTGATAATGTTTTCTAAAAATCAACTAGAGTTCTAGAATTCGCAAAAGTTGTCAGGCATCAACTAATGAAATAGAAGTCTTAGTCCTCTGTGATTTAAGAAGACACTTAACAGATTTCTAAGTATCAGAGGAAACCTTTTCAATGGTTTGGAAAGAGCCACAAATACAGAACTGAAAACAGCAAAATAAGGTCTTGGGTGCCAGCTTCCCCGCTGTGTTCCAGGGCACCAGCTTCTTAATGATTAGAGGCTCACTTTATGAAGTCTAAAGTATCTACTCCAAACAGTCAGGGGAGGATTACAACTACTGATGGCAGCCCATGGTGTAGACACTCTGTAAATGCTAGTTCTTTTCTCTTCCCCCCGGGATCTTTTCCTTTTTGTAATATCCCAATCCACCAGGTTCACTTAGAGCAAGCTTATGACACTAAAGCTCTGTGACACTTGTGGAGTCCTGTGGGAGAGTAGGTAGGCTTTTCGGCAATATGGCACTTGAAGTAAAACCCAAAACCTTCCCTCATCAAATCACGGAAAAATAATGGATCAAATATTAAATGCTTTTTGGCCGGCGCCATGGTTCACTTGGCTAATCCTCCGCCTGTGGCGTCGGCATCCCATATGGGCACCGGGTTCTAGTCCTGGTTGCTCGTCTTCCAGTCCAGCTCTCTGCTGCGGCCCAGGAGTGCAGTGGAGGATGGCCTAAGTGCTTGTGTGCCTGCCCCTGCATGGGAGACCAGGAGAAGCACCTGGCTCCCGGCTTCGGATAGGCCATAGCAGCCATTTGGAGGGTGAACCAACAGAAGGAAGACCTTTCTCTCTGTCTCTCTCTCTCACTGTCTAACTCTATCTGTCAAAAAATATTAAATGCTTTTTAAGTGCATCACTTAAGGAAGTGTTCCAAGGTGATAAAGGTCGGCAGAAGCCCAAATCCAGATAGGGGACTGCTAAAGTTGTCAGCAGCCTCAGGCTACCTGATGGTTCCAGCAAACACAAGCTTTGAATTTAATTTAATGGTGGTTTGAAAAAGGTGATCTGACATCAAACCAGGGTTTTCAAAGGCCTGCAACCTCAATGAATGAATAGACGAAGATATAATCTCTCACAAATGCAAAAGTCTTAGGGAACATGTCCAATATCAATTTTGATTTCAGGAAGAGGGGGAGGAACTGCTCTTTGAGACTTGGAATTTGTTGGCACCCCTCACCCAGCTTGGAGATCCAATGCACAGTATGCACGCGATCTGCAAAGCATTAGGCTGCACAATTGACATTGTGTGGCCAGATTGCTGGTGGCCCTGAGTGATTGTAGACTAAATTAGGGCCTTCTCAAGACTAATGTACTTCAACCCAAGCTTCAAAGGAAGTTCCACAATTCATGAGCTTTATTTATTTTTAAAGATTTATTTATTAATTAATTTATTTTAAAGTCAGGTACAAAGAGAGGGAGGGGGAGAGGGAGAAGTAGGAGAGGGAGAGAGAGAGGTTTCCCATCAGCTAGTTCACTCCCCAAATGGCCTCAATGGCCAGGGCTGGGCCAGGATGAAGCAAGGAGCCAGAAATTACATCAGAGTTTCCCATGTGAGTGCAGGAGCCCAAGCACTTGGGCCACCTCTGCTGCTTTCCAAGGTATATTAGTAGGGAGCTGGATCAAAAGTGGAGACAATAGCTTTAAATAACACTCTGACCTCAGAATCAGCCCTTAAGGCATTCTGGTCTGGCTGTAAAGCCCACAAGAGCATTTAGGCATGGAAAGCCAGACACTGAGGCAAAAAATGTCCTACATGAAGGATCTCGATGGAAAGAAGTGGACAGAAGTGGTCATCAAAGAAGGAAGTACTTTCCTCTGAAGGGAAGAGAGAACTTCCACTTTGCTTATGGCCTTGTCTAAAACTGATGGAGTTTGTGGACTCAAAAGGCCTCCATAGCCTAGGCAGCTATGTCAACAGCCTCGGGTGATCACTGAAATCATACATAAGAGTGTTAATTGTTAAATTAACAAATGTCACTGTGCACTAACTTCCCATGCAGGAACTCTGTCCTCAAAGAGTTGAATTATAACTATGTGTAAGTGCTCCCAAAAGATGTATCATTCTTGGGTGCTTCATTAAAGTTAATTAAGTTTCTAAAAAAAAGTGAAATTAATTAACTTCAAGATGCAATGACTTTGAACAGCCCTCATCTCAACTGTTGAAGAACAGTTTTTTTTTTTGTTTTTTGTTTTGTTGTTGTTGTCAAACTCTTTACTTAGTATAGAGTTGGTCTTCTGTGTATAAAGTTAATTGAAACAGGATCTTAGTGGAGAATGGGACTGGGAATGGGAGAGGGAGGAGGAGGGGTGGGAGAGTGGGTGGGAGTGCTGGTGCGGTGGGAAGAATCACTATATTCCTAAAGCTGTTGTAGTTATGAAATGTATGAAGTTTGTATTCTTTAAATAAAATGTTTCTTTGAAAGGGGAAATAAATAAAAAAAAGATGTGGAGCAGCTGGGACTCAAAATGGCACCCACGTGAGATGCCAGCACTACAGACAGTGCCTTAATCTGCTTTGCCAAGGCGCAGGCCCCGTGAGTTTAAAAAGAATCACAGAATGCATGAAGTGAACAAAGTACCTTGAGAGGAAGTCTACAGAAACCACATACAGCAGAATGAAACCAGAAAATATAAAATATTGAATTATTGGGTAAAAATATAAAACGAATATTTAATGCTTGTTAAAGGAAATCACAAATATTGACTTGAAAACATGAGAAGGGTATGAAAACTGAGTTGGATTTGAAAAGGCAACAAATGTATCTTCCAGGAATAAATATATAATCAATAATATTTGAAGCTTGCTGCACAGATCAAAGATAGATTAGGGGGCAAGTATTGTGGTGTAGGGGGTAAAGCCACTCACTGCAATGTGGCAGCCCAAATGTGCTCCAGCATGTGTCTTGGCTGCACCACTTCTGATCCAGCTGTCTGCTAATCCTCTATAAAGCAGCAGAAGATGGCCCAAGTCCTTGGGACCCTGCCACCCATAGCAGGAGACCTGAAGGAAGCTCCTGGTTTCAGTCTGGCCTAGCACTGGACATTGTAGTCATCTGGGGAGTGAACCAGCAGATGGAAGATTCTCTTTCCCTCTCTCTCTCCATAACTCTGACATTCAAATAGATAAACAAAAGACAGATTAGATGGTCTAAAGGCAGCCACAATAAAGAGGGCAGCCAAGTCCTCACCTGGGGCAGGGTGAGCTCACATGTGATGTGGCTGTGTCTTTAGAGGGCTGAGAGAAAATAACCATGACCTAGAACTGTGTGCCCAGTGGAAATGTTTGCCAGAAAAATATGGATATTTTCAGAGAAGCAGCAAAGAGACTGTTACCTGGGGACCCTCACTAATGGCATCTACCTAGAGTATGCTCAGAGGGAAGAGCAGAGGTTCTGGGGAAATCAGACAGGGACGAAGGCTTGGGGAGCACTTGGTTCTCACAGATGTAATGGGATGTACTCAGGTTAGTTCGTCTACCAAGAAACCACCTGCAAATGTTCAGATCCTCAAGCCATAGAGAAGGAACTCTAGAAGGAAACTGGTCAATGAGGAACTCGAAGCTTCAGACACTGTTCACCTGCTGAAGGAGGAAGCAGAGTTCAGTATATTCCTGTGTGCCAGTTCAGAAACTGGATGATTATTTTATGTTCTGTTTACATTGCGTCTAAATCATACCCTCACACGTTCTTTGGTACATTTGTGATATTTCATAGTATAAAAGTTTAAATAGCCTTTCCATATTCACCTTGAAAAATACAGATAATAACACATTTCACTTGGTGATGTAGTCTCAGATTATTTTATGAGATTATTGGTCATCTGGCCTTTTGTTTCTTTCTTTGCAGTGACTTACAGGAAGCTCAAATCCAGGTTCGGTGCTCAGAAGCTCTGGCTTTCCTCGCAGTGGGACTCAGCGCTGACCCCTTCTCCTGGTGGGTCCTACGGTGCTACAGGGCTGGGGCAGATCTGAGGCTGTCAGTTTGGGTAGCAGAGGGAGTCTTGCAGTTGGGTTCAGAGCAAACTTGGAAAAGGTATCGAGGGGAAGGACAAAGGGTTCTTTGTCTTTTGCTATTTTGGGCCGTACTACCAAGATCTTTCCCACTGGACTATAAGTTTCTTGAAGACAAGGACCTTACGCGATTGTTCCTCATCCTACACCAGCCAAACAGAAACAATGGTGACAGGTGACATATTTATACAAATGGTACTTCTAGAACTATGCATTAAAGGATGAATACATGACACTCCATGGACAGCTCTGTCCCTCAGTATTGTGAGTGTCGCACCTGCACACACACACACGTATGTGCACTTTAGCATTTAAAATTGCACAATTCTTTCATGTCATTGTCTGAGAATTCTAAACAGAGCAATAAATGGAATGTGTTAAATTACTTTTGCACATGTTACCAGGTCACAGGAGTATGAGTCTGTGAAAAATAAGACATTGAAATTGAATTAGCAACAGGGAACGGTGGTTGCTGCTGATGGGAGAACGGTGTTAATGCCAAGCAAGTTTCTGGGGCTCTATTTGGGAAATGGGGGTTCCCCCATGATTGTTTTACAGCCTTGTAAGATGGTAGAAAGTCCTGGAAAGGTTCCATGAGAATTTCTGAAAATGTCCTTCTCTTCCCCCAAATCGTCTAACTTCCCTCACTCCCTCCTCCCCTGGGTGTGTTCTCCTGATTCTGGTGAGAACTTGGACCTACGTCCCTTTATTTCGGAAGTAACCAGAACTACTTGCTTCAGAGGACACACTTGTAGGTCACGTATGTGGGGAGAAGAGTGACTGAGAAAACAGTTCTTCATTCTCTATGGTCAGAGAAATACAGGAAGCAGCATGACAATGACCTTCAAGCACTTGTTTTGACCTCAGCAAAGACAGGATGGGCCATTTCCACTAAGGTGCATGTCAGGTACTGTCGTCTTGGTTCATCATCACCAGGAGAGTTCATTTAACTGCTGAGACACGGAAGAAGCGGAGAGTTTGGGTACACTGCTTTCGGAAGATGGCTGACTGTGGAAGCGGACAGGAATCTGAAGGCTGCTGAATTGCCTGTGAAACTGTGTCTTGATCTGTGGTTTGTCTCCTAAGTTGCTTGGAATTTCAACAGTTGATGAAACACCAGCAGTCAGCTAGGGAATTCCCAACAAGGAAGCCAGTGACTGCTGGGTCCTACTTTGACTGATCCTCAGGGTTCCAGGAGCACCCTCCCACTGGCTTCGGGAAAGGTGGAAGATGGGGCAAGGTAGATCCCAAGTCATAGCCGAGATGTTCTCACAAACACCTCTCCCCTTCTCACACATCGGCCTAAACCGGATGCCCTCTTATCCCCCTTCAAGGCTTTTCTTAGCCTTTATCTGTATAAATCAGACAGGAGAACGGGAACGGGAAATCAGACAGAAGAACGGGAACGGGAAAAATAAAGCAGAGTAGTGATTGCCTGAGTGCCATCTTGCCTTTGGATCTCGGAAGCTTAAGGTTGGAAGGGACTGAGTGGAACAGACTGTTGAGGTCTGCTGGACAGGACGGACAGCACCACGTGGAGGGACTTCCCCAGGGATCTGGCTCCTGCACCAACACTCTTCTCCACTCTGCTGTGCTGCACTGAAACCCAATGCCTGGGAACTGGGCGGTTTTCCAGCTTGTCCTTAATTGTACTCTTGATAGCATGGCTTCCTTCTTGGGTCCTAAGTGTTGTGAATGCCAAGAAAATCATAAAACACCATAAAATGTGGGCTACATTTTAAAGCCAAATATGAGCTATACCTTCCACATATTAGAATTTCCCAGTAGACAGCACATTTTCACAGTCATTTTTGCATTTCTCCTCACCACTACTGTATGAATGGTGCAGGGACGTAGGCTCACTTTGCAAATGAGGAAAATGAGGAAGACTCAGTATGGCAAAGTAACTTTCTCTGGGTCACACAGCTTGTAAGTACAGGAGTTGGGTCTCCACTTCAATGCGACATTTTAAAAACTTTTATTAACATAGAGAACAGATCTCGTGTATTTCATAGATGCAATTCTAAGCAGATAATCATACTTTTCTCCCTCTTTCCCTCCCTCAATCCCCCCTGCTTCCTTTCCCTCTTTATTTTTTCCCTTTAATTTTGAAATAACATACTTTCAATTTACTGTATAATCACAGGCTTAATGCACCACTAACCACAATGTTCAACAAGTAAAAAGAAAGACCACTGTTCCATAGGAGTGTAGACAAGGGCTACAAACAATAATCAAGTCATAAGATGGCAGTTTCATTCTTTTAATTTTTTTTCGTATTCTGTATTAACTACCACATATCAGAGAAAATATGATATTTGTATTTTGGGGACTGGCTTATTTCACTAAGCATTTTTTTAAAGGTTCATCCATTTACTTGAAAGTTGGAGTTACACAGAGAGAGAAGGAGAGGAGCAGAAAGAGAGAGAGAGAGAGGTCTTCACTGGTTCACTTCCCATTTGGCTGCAATGGCCGGAGCTGGGCCGATCCGAAGCCAGGAGCCAGGAGCTTCCTCTGAGTCTCCCAAGTGGGTGCAGGGGCCCAAGGACTTGGGCCATCTTCCACTGCTTTCCCAGGCCACAGCAGAGAGCTGGGTTGGAAATGGAATAGCTGGGACTCGAACTGGAGCC
This sequence comes from Oryctolagus cuniculus, assembly GCF_051225735.1. Classification (NCBI taxonomy): domain Eukaryota; kingdom Metazoa; phylum Chordata; class Mammalia; order Lagomorpha; family Leporidae; genus Oryctolagus; species Oryctolagus cuniculus. The sequence goes on along the minus strand of NC_142870.1, from coordinate 9,879,301 downwards.
CAAATGGGATGCCTGCATTGCAGGTGGCAGTCTTTCCCACTACTCCACACATAGTGCCGGCCCCTTACTAAGCATATTTTTAAAACTATATTATTTTATTTATTTGAAAGGCAGAGTGACAAGTGGAAGAAGAAAAAGATGAGGAAAAAGAGATCTTCCATCTGTTGATTCATTCCTCAGACAGCCGCAATGTCTGGGGCTGGGTCAGGCTGAAGCCAGGAGCCTGGAACTCCATCTGGTCTCCCATGTGGATGGCAGAGACCAAGCATTTTGGGCCATCTTCCATTGCTCTCCTGGGCATGTTAGCAGGGAGCTGGATCAGAAGTGCAGCAGCTGGGTCTTGAACTGGTGCCCATATGGGACTGCAGCATCGCAAGGGGTGGTTTAGCCAGCTGTGCCACAATGCTGGTCCCTCAGGACATCTTTTCTACAGTAACACTTTTGTTTTCGACACATCTCTCTGTCCCATCTGCTACTGATGGAAACGTGGCCTGGGTACCATTAGAAGGGTACAGATAATTTTCTCATTGATGATTTTCCTTGATGTGTTGTCTTCCTATCTCAATAGATGTGACATTATTTGGATGCCTCAATACAACTGGAAGTTGAAAACATGAATGGAAGGAGAGAGGGAGTGGGAGGGGGGAGGGTTGTGGGTGGGAGGGACGGTATGGGGGGGAAGCCATTGTAATCCATAAGTCGTATTTTGGGAATTCATATTCATTAAATAAAAGTTTAAAAAAAAAGAATTAAATGAGGTAAAGAATAAAAAAAATAAAAATAAAAAAAATAAACCCTTGGTACCTAGAATAGTGCTTGGGACACAGTGCTCAATAAACTCAAGTGTAAAATGTAAAAAAAAAAAAAAAAGCATGTCTTCTGAATATTGCTCAACTATGAAGAAACGCTATAGAAAGGAACCAGTTTTGTCACGGTCTCTTGGACAATCAATTCAAGTCTCTAATCTTTAGGACCAACCCCACCAAATAGAGAAACAAATCAAGGCCTAGCGAAGTAAGCATATCATCCAAATGGAGATAGGAAAGACTATGGAAAACGTGACATGGAACTGGATCAGGAACCCTAAATCCTATTGTTGCATCTTGCCAACGTGAAGTCAGTTGGGTACTTTTAGCAACCGAATGCTTGCCTGAATTAAGAGGCTTCATTTATAAAAGGACTTCAGGTTCTGGGGCTCAGATATATGACCTTTTTGCAAAAGAAATATCTAACTTACCAGTCCGGGGAGTCACAGTCTCCCTCCCTTGGGTACCCTCTGTGAGTAGAGTTTGCCAGATTGGAGTAGCAAAGGACAAAAGTAGGCGCACCTGCAAAGGCGGTGGCTATAGCAGTTCACACGCCAATGTGTTGGTTGTTAAGCAAATACTCTTGAAATGAAAGAGGATCCTTAAGGTCTGAATGGTTGTCAGCTCTTAGGAGAGAGAATGGGGAGAGGGTATTTTTGTGTCTTTTTGTGTAACTGGAATTTTTATTGTTTGTATTGAGTACGACTTTCAGAACCGAGATATTAGTAAGTGCTCAGGAAAGAACTAGCCAATATATATTGAGCACTTGCTGTATGATGAGCAGAGTGCAGAATACCTTACAGGCACAGTTTCTTAGGCCACACACAATGGCTACAGAATGGTCCCATCTTAGAAAAAGCAAAGCATGAGAACCAGAACAACTACATAACTTGTGCCAGTTTGCAGAGCTTTTAGGACGGAGTGAAGAGTTCACTCTGGATCTCCAGACAAGCGTTTGTTGCCCGAACCCCTGGCCATGACGCCATCTGCATGGAGAGAACTGGAGCTCCTTACAGGACCCAAATGGAGGACCGGCAAGAAAAGGGGCTGGAGCCATCTCAGAACAACACAAATGGCTTCCTGGGAGTGGGTTTGTCCCCAGCTGGGCTCCGGCACTGACTCTTTGCATGGGCCTGCAGCACAGTGAGGACGGAACTAGGAGAGATGGTCCCTGGCTTGCTTTGGACTTCCTGTAAGGGGGAAAAACATCTGTAACTGGCACCACAATGGCCTCCCCACTCCAGCTCTAGGCAGAGCCAAGAACAGCTGGGGTTGATCTCAGAAGTGCTGTTTTCCTGCATAAACTGGGTCAAAGGTGCTGACCTGAGAGCAGCAGGCCTCTGGACGCTGGCAGCACTGCTGCTGGGAACAGGGTTTCGGCCCCTCTGCCAGTGGCCATGGAGATCTTGTTACAGCCACGCTGAGCAGGGCCTAGGGTCAGGCAAAGCCCAAGAACTGTCCGGGAACTGCTCCTCCCTACGTCCCTTAGCCAAGGGGCTCAGGGCCCAGGGTGCCCTCCCCACGCCCCTCAGAGGGGACATCCAGCCTCCCGGCTTCTGGGGAATAATGAAAAACAAAACAAGGAAGCTGGAAACAACAGACACGCGTTCCGCTAGACGTGCTTATGGGGCCTGTTGCTTGCCCAGGCATACAACCTGCTATTCCGAACCTTCCTTGATATGCGAAATTCTGTCTCCTCCAATGCATCCTTAAATCCATTTCACCTGAGAAATTCCTCTTTGCCAGATAAGAGCCATGCAGGGTGGCTTCCTCCAGGAACGTTTATGCAGAGCGAGGCCTGGCTCAGAGAATCCTGTAAGAATCCTGACCCCATCAGCTGCACTGCACTCCCATGTCAGACACTGTCCTCACAGCCACACTTCTACTCAACCTGGAGCCAGGGGCCACCCCCACCCTGGAAGGCACAGTCCAGAGCTGCTAACTACCTGGACTGAAAGGCGACACAGCTCCCCTCTGTCTAAGGAAGAACAGGGCTGGCCACCACGTAGAAGCTTCCGGTAAGGCCTGTGTTTCAAGGATGAAGGAAGAGCCTTCCATGGCAAACCTCAAGAGAACAGAAAGGAGCCCGGGAGACTGGAAAGCAGGAGACTGGAGACAGGAAGCCATGAGCACCCTCACAAAGGCCCTTCCTGGCACAGTAACTAAACCAAAGGCAACCCGGCTAGGAAGACAAAGTCCACACAGGAGCATCCCCTAGGCAGGAAAATGATAGAAGCCAGCCCTTTCACCCCATTCCCTCCCTTTGGGTGGGTGCTTTTGAACAGTGCACAAGTTGAACCACTGCACTTGGTGACCCTAGAAACAGCAGTGGATAATCACTTAGCTGAGCTCCTGTTTGGTGCCAGGGGATACATCAGGGGGTTTGCATATGTGGTTTCATGGACTCTGGAAAACAGGGAGTATGTCTTCATTTTGACAGCAAGGTAAACTGAGACTTAGAGAAGACATTGTCTCAAGGCCTTGCAGTTGAACAGTTAGCTCCCCATCCCTGCACTTACTCTGGGAAGTCTGCCACTCCCCTACACCCTCGTGGATCTCAGGAAAGCTGACATGGTGGTGGGGGCATCTGCATGCACCCTGCAAAAGAAACTGGTGGATGAGAAGAAACTCATCCAAGGGGAGAAAAGTTAAGAGACTTCAGGAAATGGGAGATTGAAGACACAGGACAGATGCCTTCTGGGACCTGGCACAAAACAAGCTGACGGTAAAAGCCAACAGGTGTCCATTTTAAGAGAAGCGGCACCTGCCAGGGTGGGGACCCGGAGCGGGAGGGGAGGATGACGCAGAGGCACCTGTCCTCTTGATGGGATGTGGCCCAAAGCTTCTCAACAGTTGGCAGAGACCGTAAGACAGGAGATGAGTAAGTCTGGCCACAGAGAACTGCCTGTGAGACAGATAACACAGCACCAAATCCTGAGGGCCACACCACGTCTACAGCAGCAAGAACGCTAAGCCATGAAGTGTGCAAAGAAACCAGTGAGTGGGAAATGGAGTCTGGACAATGAGATGGAGGCAAAGGAAGAAGAAAGAGTGGACTTTTTTTTTTTTTTTTTGACAGGCAGAGTGGACAGTGAGAGAGAGAGAGAGAGACAGAGAGAAAGGTCTTCCTTTGCTGTTGGTTTACCCTCCAATGCCCACTGCAGCCAGCGCGCTGCGGCTGGCGCACCACGCTGATCCGATGGCAGGAGCCAGGTGCTTCTCCTGGTCTCCCATGGGGTGCAGGGCCCAAACACTTGGGCCATCCTCCACTGCACTCCCTGGCCACAGCAGAGAGCTGGCCTGGAAGAGGGGCAACTGGGACAGAATCCGGCGCCCCGACCGGGACTAGAACCTGGTGTGCCGGTGCCGCAAGGCGGAGGATTAGCCTAGTGAACTGCGGCACCAGCCAAGAGTGGACAGTTTTAATCCATTTGTTGAAACTATCCCTAAGCATATCAATAAATCATATTTATTTGTAGAAGTCAATGTTTTTGAGGCATATTGGGAGATGGTTCTTAGCAGTGGGAAGATTATTATAAATGCTTATGTTGGGTACAGAATTTTATTTGTAAAGACCTGGTAGGAGGCCATTGAAAGTAATTAATAGCTGTAAGCAATGGTGCCAACCTAAGATACTTCTGGTTCAACTCCTTCAGAAATGTTTATGAAGCTCACACAACATGCAAGACTCTCTAGTAGGTCCTGGGACCACCAAAATGACCCAGACAGCCAGGGGATCATCAAGAACTTACATCCTCCTTAGAAACAGACAAAACTGCAATGAGGGCTGGCAGTGAGGTCCAACCTAACCTTGGCTATAAGGGCTTCATTTTCTACAGAGCATTTTCAAGCAATTTTAAAAACCAACAAAATGCTAGTAATTCTAAACAATGACAATGAGAAAATACTCATACTCCTCCCAGAAGAGTTTGGCAGACTACAGCCTATGGGCTAAATCCAGCCAGCTGTCTGTTTTTTATAAATAACCAGCCCGCTATTCACTTACATGTAATCTCTGCCAGCCTTCTTTCATGATACAACGGCAGAACTGAGTAGTTGTAACAGAGGCCTGATGGTTGCAAAGGATAAAATATTCACTGTTTGGTCCTAACAGAAAATGTTTAGTCATCTGTGGTCTACATTATAAACAACCACTGCAATTACTGTGGAGTTTTGGTAATATATATGTCAACTTCAATTAGCACATTTTAATTACTTGTTCCTTTAATGAACAGTGTGTTCTATAGGGACGTTCATTCTATAACTCCCAGTTCTACAATGTTCCCTAAGGACTTAGCATCCGTGGTTTGTTTTGTTTTGTTTCATTTCGTTTGGAGAGAGAGACCAACAGAGACAGCTCCCATCCACAGAGCAATGGAAGTTTCAGATGTGGGCAATCCTTCCATGGAGGAAATCCGTATTTGTCCTGTGGGGATGCCTCTGCTGGCCATCATTATGCCTAGGATGAGGTGAGCATGCATGTGTGTGCTTCTGCACCAGCAACAAGTATGCACAATGAGCAACCTCGCCTCCACAGCACACACAAGAACTGGGTGGTGGGTCACAAAAACTGTAAGCATGTGCATGAGACTCAAGACCATCATCAGTGTTGCCATGAGAGACACGGAGAGGAACGGCAGGGAAAAGCTGTCTAATTTCCTCATTTGCTTTCCCTCCAGAGGGGTGTCTTGATGGTATAACAAAGATAACAACCTTCTCTGCTCAGATCTTTCCTAGTGAAAGCATCCTTGTAGATCAGTCAAGGAGGGGACCTGTGTGGACAGGCAGCCTGCAGGTCTGCACAAGAAAGTCAAGGAGGTTTGGTTGCATTCAGGACTAGCAAAATTTGCAATAGACTTCCAACTTCATCTGCTGTTAGACCAGATAAAGGCTTCAGGGCAAAAGGAGTCAGGCTGGTTCTCTGTCCTGCCCTGGGGGGGCAAGGCAAGGTCTCTAAGCCTGGCTTACAGAGCATGTGATCTGGAACTCGGCTTCACAAAGATGATGGGTCCCCAGCTGGACACATGGAATGGCACAGTCCAGAGAGTGGGGCCTGGGAGCGTGCAGGTTGAACAGGTTTCCTGGTTGATTCTTCATGGAAATGTTTGAGAAGTGAGACGAAGGCTGTGGAAAGCCACTTCCAGCTCCAGCTGTAGTAGCACTATTCCAGGTGTGACCCAATCCTCACAGGGCTTATAAGTATGTGCCTGTAAGTATGTGCCTACAAGACGCAGAAATACAAGCTGTCCTACAAGGGGACTTCAAAATGTTTATGGAGAGTAGAATTAAAAAACAGATTTATTTTGTTGAGAAAAAAAATCTGAAATCTGTGCATGGTTTTTTCATATCTACTTCCCACAAATCTTTTGAAGAACCATTGTATATAAGAAAAGACATAAGCATTAGAAATTTAAGAATAGTTCACATTTTGGAGACGCTAGTAAGACAAATTGACTAGTAAGACAAATTGAACTGATCCAAATGCAACCTCAAACCTGTAAAATATTCCTGGGCTCATGGTATAGGATTGTGACAAACCACAGGACTGCCTTGGAAAAGGCAGGCTTGTCTCTGTACTTCAAAGCTTGGTGAGTTGCTTTTACATCTTTGGATTTCAGTTTGCAAATCTACATCACATCTGTGTGGCCTTTACTTCCTCTTCAGATATCTGTCCCAGCTGGAGTCAAATTAGAAAACAGAGTACCCAAAAGAAACACTCAGCAAAGTGAAGAGACAACTGACAGATTGGGAGAAAATATTTGCAAACTATGTAACTAATAAAGGGTTAACATCCAGAATCTATAAAAAGCTCAAGAAATTCAACAACAAAACAAACAATCCAGTTAAAAAATGGGCAAAGGATTTGAACAGGCGTTTTTCAAGAGAGGAAATTCAAATGGCCAACAAACACTTGGAAAAAATGCTCAGGATCACTAGCCATCAGGAAAATGCAAATAAAAACCTCAATGAGGTTTCATCTCTCTCCAGTTAGAATGACCCTCATACAGAAATCAACAAACAACAAATGCTGATGAGGATGTGGGGGAAAAGGTACCCTAATCCACTGTTGGTGGGAATGTAAACTGGTACAGCCACTGTGGAAGACAGTATGAAGATATCTCAGAAATCTGAATATAGACCTGCCCTAGGACCCAGCTGTCCCGTTCCTGGAAATTTACCCAGAACAAAACAAATCAGCATTTGAAAGAGTTATCTGTACCCCATGTTCACTGAAGCACAATTCACGATAGCTAAGATAGGGAATCAACCCAGATGTCCATCAACTGTTGACTGGATAAAGAAATTATGGTATATATACACTATGGAGTAATATTCAGCTTCCAACAAATGAATGCAACTGGAAACCATTATACTTAGTGAAATAAGCTAGACTCCAAAAAGGCAGGTGCCATATCTTTTCCCTGATCTGAAGTAACTAATAGAGTAGCTAAAATGCAATGTATTGGAGTGAAATGGACACTTTGAGACTCATGATTGTTTATAGCCCTTTTCTCTTCTGTTAAGGAACAGTGGTTTTTTTTTTCTTCATATTATTTGTTGAACTCTTTTACACAGTGTAGTGTTAACTTTATGATCATTAAGTAATCTGAAAGTAGATCTTTGTAAAAATCAAGAGTGGGAATGGGAGAGGGAAGAGGGAGAAGAGTTGGAGTATGGGCAGGAGGGAGGATAGGACGGGAAGTATCACTATATTCCTAAATCTCTACCATGAAATACATGAAACTTGTATAACTTAAATAAAATTAAAAATAAAAATAAACAATAAAAAAAGAAAACTGGGCACCCACAGCACAGATGGTTAAGTCAGACGCTAGTTTGTCCAAAGGTTCTGGAGGTCTCCAGAGCCAATTGCTGGACTCAGTTGAAGACCTTACAAAAATACAGATTCCTGGATCCCTTTCCTCAGGGAATCTCATCCGATGTACTAGAACGTCACTTAGAAATGATGTCACTTGGGATGACATGGGGTTGAAAACAAGTGCCCTCAAAAGTGTTACGATTTGAAAACTTTGGTTCCTTGTTTGGATTTTTTAAGGTCAAGTCCTCATGAGCTTTCGGTAGGAAAATTCCTTTTCCCCTCTATTCCTTTGTCTTTCTCTCTTCTTCCCTCCCTCCCTCTTTCCTTGCTTCCTTCCTTTCTTGCTTGCTTCCTTCTTTCCTTCATGTTCAGCATTGTACTGGGTTTAGGAAATACAGCCCTGTCCTAACTGACAGTGGAGTGTTTGGGAGCACACATACATGCGCACACTCACACACACACAAATGTACACAACCTGAAAAAGCATAGAGGTCCACAGAGCTATGTCTGCCACTTCTCCCCTGCAACGTCAACACTAAAGAGTCCTGGAAAGCTCAGATTGTTGATTGGATCAGCAGATAGATGATGCGGACCTTGTCCAGCCACTCCTGCACTGCACCCTTATCGTGACTCTCGGAGGCCCCTCAGCCACAGGTCCGGTTGCTTGTGCACACTCGTGGCTTGTGAGTCACAGAGGAGTCACCACTGACCCTGACCCACAACAAGGACGATCATTTATTGACTCTTTGAAACGTGACCAGGTGGCCCATTAATTTTGCAGTATAATTTTAAGAGGAAATTAGATTCCAACCAGAGTCATTCATCTTTGAAAAATAGAGCCTAAGAAGAGAGCATCGATAATCAGAATGTAATTTTCTGAGTTAGGATGTAGTCAAGACACAAGAGTCAGGGCTCTGGCACATCTAAGCTTTCCATGGGTTTTTGTTGAATGAAGGCAATGGTTGTAAGTGGAGGGGGTGGACACTGCTTCCTAAGACACAGTGTAGACCCTTCTCCAACAGTGTGGAGGGAATGACGTCTATTGAATCATTAACATCTAGCTTTTTATTTTTCTACCCAATAGTCTTCTTAACTGGACAGGTTGATTGACGATGTGGGCTTATGCAGCATTGCTGCTCAAAGCGCCTTGGCCAGGGTTGGTGAAGAACCCACCGATGTACACCAACACTCCTTTTTAAACTTGCCAACCTCTCTTTAGTGCATAGCCTTTTCAAAATGAAGATAAGAATTTTCATTAAAGCAAACTAAATCTTTCTCAATCATTTCTCCTATAAGAAAAACCTCCCCTGGTCATTTATCTCCATTTCATTTAATCTTTTTACTTCTGACTTCTACTGAAACTGAAGCATTATTTACCCAGATTTCTGTGCATTTTGGCTCAATTGTCCTCTCTCATTTTTAGCCATTCACTTATAGGCTTAATACATCTCTGTTGACTAAAGCTTTTGAGGAAAACTTGCTGTTCAGAATACGTATAAACATCTGACTCTTATGTCACTCTTGTAAGTGAAACAAGCAAACAGAAATCCAAAGTAACGTAGGCTCAAGCTAACCAATTGTTATTGATGGTATAGGAGGCAGAAAAAGTCTCCAATAGATTTTACTACACCTGCTCCTAATCGTTCAACAGATGTAACTAGTTTTAACATCTGCCACCATGGAAAGGCTCAAGACAGGCCGAAGCTGACTTAGAATTAGTCCTTGACTTTCAGGTCACAGCAAGAAGGAATGGAGCTTTTGGCCAGAACCCAATTCTGATGAATCAAATTTTAGTGTAGTTTCACAGTCACTTCCATTGACATGAGGGATTGTGCATTTAGCCCTCATAATCAAATAAGAATCAAGAGGTCACTCACACACAAAATGACTTCTACAGATCTTTATTAAAAATATTTCCTCCACTGCTTGACTGTATTTCTTAATGCAGAAAAATATTTCTTCTAATAATGCCCCTTTTCATTTTGCAAATCAATTGCTGCTGCTTTTCATCACCCATGATCTAATGCGCATATTGTCTCTTCATAAATTCAAATACAGAGAACATGAAAAATGCCACATGGTTTAGGTTTTGTAAGGAATTGTGTTGTCTCCAATCACAGATCACTGGTTTCTTTGGAAAATTCTATCAGGAGAGATTCTGATACAGGTACACTTCCAGTATTTTGCATACCAGGATAGAAATAACAGCACAATTAACCATTACAGTAGGCTATAGCCGGGAAAACCACCATCTCTTTGTCTACGCAACATATGTACCAAAATTTCCTCTGTCACCTTGTTATGTGCCCATTAATATTTATTGATAGGCAAGAAGAAAACAAATCCGTACTTCTGGTATCACCGTGTGTTCTGAGTTTTCTCTTTGATAAAACTGTCAGCAGTACATATGGAAATTGTCAAATATTAATGCCAGTCACACAAATAATCTTACAAACAGCAAATTTTAAAGAAAATGCTTCTCTCTATTTAGCTGGAGCACAGAAATAGAATAAGGACAGAATATTGGCAAATTACTAACCCATGAGGCTTTGGGGTTTTAAGGCATTCAATTTGTTATGTTGATGAGAAATATCTTGATGACTGTGTCTTTTAACTCCTGTGTCAGTGGCAAATTAATTTTGTTACAGAAGAAATAACAACTTCAAAAAAATTCAAAGCATCAGAAATGCCAAGTAGTCGAATGGACTGATGGTTTCAACCACATCTTCTCTAAACTGGCAGCAAAGACAGTGGCCTAAATGTGAGCCCTGCAATTGTGGTTTTGGTTTCAGTACCATCCCACAGTTGTTAGTTACCATACTGGAGCAGAGGAAAAAATTGCTCAGGGTAGGAAAAGGAATGTGCAAGCTGCCATAGCAAGTTAATTTAGACTGACTTGGACCCCAATCCTGAGAGTCACACATGTCTTCTGGAATTATTTGGCCAATCTTGTGCTGGTGAGGTTAATAAGAAAAGACTGCCCTGGATTTTAAAATAAAATAGATAAAGAGATGAGCAAAGGTATTTTAAAAATCTGATGCATGGGTAATGTTTCCAAATGGAAAACAGCTCAGTCTGAAACTCAGGTTCTGAAATCTAGTTTTTGGGTTTCAATGTCTTCCAATCTACCTATGAAAGTGAGGTACAGTGAATGATGGCTGTAATTAGGTTAAGATTTCTTAACCATAATTATGGCATCATGACATATTACCTCTTGTTGCTTCAGTTTTTTATGGCCACTGAGTGGGTTCTATACTTCTGATAATTTATCCATTAATTCAAACAACTCAGAAATTCTAATCTAAACACTAGAAAAACTTTTATGAATGTCCACAAGAATACAGAAAAAATAGCATTCCCAGAAAAAAAACTATGAACACTTTTTAACAAATGTCCATATGTAAATGTCTAACAGAGAATGGATTTTAAAAGGGTCTTTTGTGTGTATGTATATATGTTTGTGTGCCCATGTCCCAGAACATAGAATATAATTCAGGAATGAAAAGTGCATATCAACATGGATCTCAAACACACTGCATTTAATAAATCAACAATGTCCAGGTAGATTTATAGGTGTGAAGCTATTTATTTGTTATACACAAAGTCATATTTTGTTATGTTTTATTTTGTAGTTTATTATTTGAGAACCGGGCCGGGGGGGAGCCAGTACATGGGAGCTCTCCCAAATGCCTTCAATGGTGAGGGCTGGACCAGGCTGAATTGAGAGCTAGGAACTCCATCCAGGGCTCCCATGTGGGAGGAAGGAACTCAGTCATCATCTTATGGCTCCTGGAGTTTGCATCAGCAGGAAGGTGGAATCGGGAGCCTGATCCAGGACCTGAATCCAAGCACTCAGACACGGGATGTGGGTGTCTTAACTGACATCCTGATCACTGGGCCAAAGGCCCACCCACATTACATTTTAGAATAATATCTAGCAAAGATATAAATCATGGAATGAGAAACACCAAATCGAAACAGTGGCTCCTAGGCCGGCACTGTGGCTCACTAGGCTAATCCTCCCCCTGCGGCACTGGCATCCCGGGTTCTAGTCCCGGATGGGGCGCTGGATTCTGTCCCGGTTGCTCCTCTTCCAGTCCAGCTCTCTGCTGTGGCCCGGGAGTGCAATGGAGGATGGCCCAAGTTCTTGGGCCCTGCACCCACATGGGAGACCAGGAGAAGCACCTGGCTCCTGGCTTCGGATCGGTGCAGCGCGCTGGCTGTGGCAGCCATTTAGTGGGTGAACCAACGGAAAAGGAAGACCTTTCTCTCTGTCTCTCTCTCTCTCTCTCTGTCTAACTCTGCCTGTACAAACAAACAAACAAACAAAAAACAGTGGCTCCTTCTGGGGGCGGGGAGAGAATGGCATCAGTGCATCCATCAGTAGGTATAATGGGTTGGGTACTGCTGGATTTCTAATATTTTAAGTCATAAGCACAAGTGTCTTTTTTTACCTCTTAATTAATTCATCTAATAATAAATTAACAAAGCACACCTTTGTTATATGATTCTTTATTCGTTTTTATACAAATGGAATATTTAATTATTCATTATAAAAATCTAGAAAAAAGATTAAGTAGGGGAAAAAACCTGAAGACAGATTCTTTATACATATTCGGTGGTACAAGCAGCCTGCTGTACAGATGAGCAGTAGAGTTCAATCATTATCAAAGTGACCTCGCACAGTTTTAAAGGATAAAGGGAAGAAGTCAGTGGGGGAACATATATTTAAGATGCTATAAAGAATAACGATGTAGGGGCCAGCACTGTGGCGTGGTGGGAAAAGCAGCAGGCTGCAGTACCAGAATCCCATATGGGCATCGGTTCGAGTCCTCACTGCTCCACTTCTAACCCAGCTCTGTGCAATGGCCTGGAAAAGCAGAAGATAGCCCAAGTGCTTGGGGCCCTGCCCCCACAAGAGAGACCCGGAAGAAGCTCCTGGCTCCTGGCTTCAGACTGGCTCAGCTCCAGCATTGTGTATTTCAAATAAATAAATAAATCTTTTTTTAAAAAAGAATAATGGTGTAGGTAGTGTGTGTGTGGGAGGGGTCCTTAAGTAGGCTGGAGAGTGTGATGTTGAGAGAGCAGATGGAAGAGGTGACCTAAATGGAGAATGGGTAGCATTTCCTCTGAGTCTGAAATAGGATCAAAAGCGGAGTCAGAGAGAGTGAAATTTTTCAATATTAGCTAAAGAAGCTCCTGTTGAAAGGTGCTGGCTTGCACGAAGAAGAAAGGTCCGTGCCTGCCAAAATCCTTTCTGACCCCCCAGCAGTCTCACGTAGCTTTTCCTTCCCTGTGCTACCACGTGCAGCTAGCTCGTGAAGATCTGTGGACTGTCCCCTCCCTCAACCTTCTCGTCACCACTCGATGAAAAGCCCCTTGAAGGAAGGTGCAGTGTCTGTTTCCTTTGCTCTTGTATCTTTTCCTCTACTTACCACTCAGCGCATAGAGGAGCTGGTGCAAACACATTTGTTCAAGAAACCAAAAGCAAGAGGTGGAGACTCAAACGGGGATTCCCAGCAGACAGCTCCCATGGGTCTGAACCAAAGTTCCATCACACAAGGGTCAGGTTTGCAAAGTGCAAGGACTCTCCAGGATCTAAAATCAAGAAGTAGCAAACAGACTTTGGGAGTGACCTGGGTTGTGATTGGTTCAGACGGCCCAAGAGTAGGTCAAAGTGGCGAGAGAGATGGAATGACCAAGGAATGCCCAGCTGGGTGGGGCTTAGGATTTCCATGCCGGAAAAGGGCAAAGAGAAACAGGAAGGGGGAAGGGTATAGTGGTCCCATTGATGTCAAAGAGTATAGCAACAGCGGTAGGGTTGCGCTTGTGTGCAATCAGCTGTGAAAGAAGGTGGAGGTCAGTCGATGAAGAAGGGACATAGAGAAGAGAATTGTGCTTGAACCACTACAGTTGTCACGGAGGATGTTGAAGACGGCTAGCAGGCTCTGCAGCAGCCAGCACCCAGGCCGTGAGAAGGGGGACGGGAATGAATTCTGCACCATGGACACCAGAGGAGGCTGACCATCGCTGACAGACAGCACAGGAGCTACACTGAACAATAAGGACCTGCATGCAGTTGAGAATTCATTCGACGAACACCATGAGAAAGTGTCTAATCTCATGGCTTTACCCATGAGTGGAGTCTTCACCACTTAAGTTTGTTATCTCTCAGCTCTGAACGGGCTGACTTTTCCACATGTCTGATAAGACAGTTTAAACTTCAATTTTAGGATAGATTCAGCTATTTTGAGACAAAGGAATATAAAAGCGCTGAAAATGGACATACATACTATGACTACTATATGTCCCAGTCTGTTTTATGTTGCTATAACAGAATAGCACTGTGTGACAATAAACACTTCTGAGAAATAAGCAATTGGCTCAATATAGAATGGATGAAAACTTCTCTAGCATGTCATGTTGTAGTAGAAAATACAAATGCATTCAACTTGCAGGTTTGTTTATTACAGAACCCAGGGTTGGTGCTGTGGTGAAGTGGGTTGAAGCCCCAGCCTGCAGCGTTGGCATCCCATACAGGTGCCAGTTTGAGTTCCAGGTGTTCCACTTCCAATCTAGCTCCATATTAATGCTCCTGGGAAGACAGCAGAGGATGGCCCAAGCCCTTGGGTCTGTGTACCCACATGGGAGACCTGGGAGAAGCTCCTGGATCCTGGCTTCAGGTCACCTCAGCTGCAGCCATTTCAGCCATTTGGAAACAGCAGATGGAAGATCTCTCTCTGTCTCTACCACTCTCTGTAACTCTGCCTTTCAAATGCATAAAATAGATCTCAACAAAAGAATAAAAAGAAGAGGAAGAAGAGGAGGAGGAGGGGGAACTCATCACTACCAATGAGTGGCATTCTCAGCAGGCATTAACTCAGTTTGTTCAAGTGAGAAACATGGCTTCCTTATTAAACACATATAAAACAACTCCAAAATTCACGCAATGCGAAAGCAAATCACTTATCGACCACTCACCCACCCGCATCCACACTCCAGACCAGCAGTGAGAAGTGACCCTTCCAGCTTCCTGAATAAAATGAAGTTCATGGACACAGCTGATAGATGGTGGAAATAATGTGCATAGCATGTACTCAGCAGTCCTTGAGTGTAAACTGACCTTAAAAACACTCTCAGCCGGCGCCGTGGCTCAATAGGCTAATCCTCCACCTTGCGGCGCCGGCACACCGGGTTCTAGTCCCGGTCGGGGCGCCGGATTCTGTCCCGGTTGCCCCTCTTCCAGGCCAGCTCTCTGCTATGGCCAGGGAGTGCAGTGGAGGATGGCCCAGGTGCTTGGGCCCTGCACCCCATGGGAGACCAGGAAAAGCACCTGGCTCCTGGCTCCTGCCATCGGATCAGCACGGTGCGCCGGCTGCAGCGGCGGCCATTGGAGGGTGAACCAACGGCAAAGGAAGACCTTCCTCTCTCTGTCTCTCTCTCTCTCACTGTCCACTCTGCCTGTCAAAAAAAAAAAAAAAACACTCTCAAAGAAGATGTTTAAGAAAAAAATATTGAAATGTGGTTCACAGAGGAATAAGAAGGGTAGGGGGTTCTGAATAAGAATGGGATCTCACTGTGTATGAGTTTAGTTTGGCCCATGTAACGTAACAGCTTCCATGTAGAAATCCCAAGAGACGGTCAGATACATTCAAATGGTTTGGTACCTGGGAGAATAATTAGCCGTACTTTCTGCTCTGTATGGTTTCTTTCCTTTTGCAAACCTAAAGGATATAAATTCTCAAATTGGAGCAACCCGCACTATTTCTAGCATAATGATAAGTACCTCCACTACTAAACAAGAAGAAATAATCAGTGAGAAATTGGATCCTTAAAAACGGCTTCATTTATCCCCAGAGCAGGCATCTTCCAGCAACGTGACAGCAATGGCTCGCCTAAAACCAGGCAATCATTTCTCCGAAAGCAGTATTTACCTAATTAAGAGCTTCTCTGTGCTCCCCGTTACTTAATTGTGTCATTAGCAGGAGTTTTGACATGAAGAACAGCGCGTGTCTAGCTACCAGCCTGGCCTCGGCGAGGGGAGCCCAGCCGAGCAACTCCCCGGGGGCTGGCAGCAGCCTGCTGCAGTACGCACAGCACAAAATAGAATAATTGGTCCCCAGAGGGGCTGTCTCTTCAGCTGCCAATAGGGATTGTTTTGTTCCCCGTGAATAAGAAGCCAAGTCTCTATGACTTCTCTACTCGATGTTAACTCGCGGCCCGGGTGCCCAGCAGCTCAGGGAAGAGACGAGGTCCCAGTGAAGGCTGCGGCTGTCTTGCTCACAGCCTGCCATTGATGACAGCGTGAAATCCATGGTCCCGATCAAGGGAGTAATGTGGGCAAGCCTCCCTGCAGGCAAACTGATAAAATGTGCAGTGTACCAGAGAAGTGTCCAGCTGAGCGGGATCGCAGGGGTTCAAGTTCAGACTTGGGGCCAGAAACGTGCTTTGCTCTCTTGTAGAACCGCGAGGCCATGGGTGGGACTTGACAGAGACCATGAAGGGGGTCAGGTGGGAGCTTGCTGCTGCTCCTTCCTTTCTCCAGTACGAAAGCAAAAAGAAACAAGGCGCACAAGTGCACAAAAGTCATTTCCTGGGGGAAAATAGCAACTACTTCTAGAAAGGTCTTTTGTTTCTAAGTTTTCCTTTTTAAAAATTGAGACATAGTTCTCATACAAGAAATTCGTTCTGTCAAAGCACACAGGTAGGTAGTTTTAGTTTATTCACAAAGTTGTGTAACCATCCCTGTTGAATTCTGGAATACCTTCCTCACCCTGTCCACATTAGTAGTCACTCCATCTTCTGCCCTGCGTGTTGAGTCTATATTTCAGAGTCTATTAATTCAAGATTATATTACTTTTTGCTGAAGACAGAAAAATCTCTGTCTCTTGGAAATTGTCTTGAACAGAAGGTGATAAACACAAATATTTAATACAATTTGCCTCCTTCCAAAAGATTCCCATTTTATGAATATTTGCATAAACAATCCAACTTTACTTAGCCAACTAAATTCATTGAAAATTAGCCATTACGTATGCATAGATAATCAGGCCTTTATTAAATTTTCTATGACATATAATTTTTTTGGTGAGGACCGCTAAAACAATTTTTGGACATATCCTTCTCAAAACCAAATTATAACTCTGGGTTCAATTTTGCCAGCGACTTTCTCACAACTCTGCCATAGCTGCCATCCTTAAAGCAAGTCAAGCACTAGTCTGCACATCTTTCATCAAATGCAGGAGAAGGTTTACAATTAAGTAAAGCCACTTCTCTGTATCATCAGTCTTCATGGTGATCCATATCATAGCCTTCGCTCTCCCAGAAAGCAGAGCCTGAGACAGGGTCTTGCTTATTATTTATTTTGGGAAAAGATCCCAGTGAGCAGGGAGGGGAGGTTGGACCAAGGGAAATGGAAGAAGGGAACACCCATTGGCAGGTGCATTGTTGAACTAAACCAGAAAGCAGGAGATGGGGTAGCCGAGGCAAGATGCTATGAAGTTACAGACACGTGCAATGCTTGTTACAACAAGTGGTGGGGTAAAATGAAGGTATGAGGACATCCTTAAAGGGTATCCGAACTTTAGTGCTTAAAGGACTGCAAAGGATTGAGCCAGGGATCTCTGCATGTGGCAGATCTGTGTGTGGTTGGAGCTCCAAGAAATCCTTCCCTCAACACAGCTTTGGAAGCCCCGGTGTTGTCCTGGCTCCATGAGATAGTGGATGCCAAAGATGGGCAGAGGGATCCTCTAGGACAGAGGCCTCAAGGCAGACCTGTGTGCTACAGAGACCCTGCTGTGATTCACAGACCAAGACAGGGAACATAGATGGCCAGACCTGGGTAGGGGGTGAGGATCAAGAAGTGGGTACCCGCAGGCAGAGCAGGTGAGGTCCAGGTGGACTCATAGGAGGACCCAAGATGACCCGGGCTCTTCCCTTGTCCAGACCACATAAAGAGAAGCAGATTGTCTCAGTGAGGGGCAGATTGCACTCTCATCCTTGGGCCTTTATGTGACTTTCCCATGGTGGAGGCCTTGTAGATTTATAGACATATTTCTATTTTTCTATTTTTATTTTTTTTGACAGGCAGAGTGGACAGTGAGAGAGAGAGAGAGAGAGAGAGAGAGAAAAAGAAAGAGAAATGTCTTCCTTTTTTTCCGTTGGTTCATCCCTCAATGGCTGCTGCAGCTGGTGCGCTGTGGCCGGCGCACCACGCTGACCCGATGGCAGGAGCCAGGTGCTTCTCCTGGTCTCCCATGCGGGTGCAGGGCCCAAGCACTTGGGCCATCCTCCACTGCACTCCCGGGCCACAGCAGAGAGCTGGCCTGGAAGAGGGGCAACCGGGACAGAATCCGGTGCCCCGACCGGGACTAGAACCCGGTGTGCTGGAGCCACAGGCAGAGGATTAGCCTATTGAGCCACGGCGCCAGCCAAACAGATTTCTAAATTCAGTCGTCTTCAATGGGACATTTGGTTATTTTCATAAATGCTGGCACTAGCCAATGCTTTTCATTTTATTGAGAAAAGGAGATGGGTAAACTCTCTGTGACTAAGATGAACATTGTTTTAGAGTTCTTCAGACGCTATTAGTGGAAGTGTTACTTGGGGGACCTTCCTTGAGGAGGACAATTGGGAACAGATACCACAGTCTTAAAAAGGCCTCTGCTCTTTGGCCCAAGCACTCATAAGAACTGGTCCCAAAAGGAAAAGCAGATAGAGATGTCTGTATAAGGATGGTTATTAAAACATTGTTAATAACATTGAGAAAATTAAAAATTTTAATCTCATTAACTGAGGGATAGTAATAAAATATTGGTATAGTCAGAACATTAAGTACCAGAAAGGTATCAAAAATTATAACACAACTATGCGCATTTTGGCACAGAAAAATAACTGGGATGTCCTAAAAAAGCAAGTTAATAAACTCTGTGAATTCATTGATATAAAATTATATATGCAAGACAAGTGTCTAGACAGATACTTCCTAAATTTTTAAAGGTGCTGATTAACTGTCATTGAATCAAGAGATTGTTCTTTCTACACAGTCAATGCATCATTTGGGATTTTTTAAGTCACACTATTATTTTTGCAATCTGAAAAAGCACTGAAGCTATTTTCATTTTTAAGAAAATAGATGCTGGTTCCCACTTTGGGCAAAAACAGGTAGGAAGCTCTTGCCTTACCGAATTTAGTCTGGGTGTGCTACTTGTTACAACAACATGCAGTAATTAGCTGACTCACGGCGCCTTCTCCATCCTATTGACACAAAAGGCTTCGGCTGTTTTTCTTTGGGATGAGTTGAGAAAGCATCTCCATGCCAGCGAGCAATAAATAACGCATCCAAATCCCAGAGGCGCTTCCTGTCTTTAGACACGTTGTCAGTGGGCTCACCCCGTGTCCACCACTGCAGTCATCCAACGCCCAATGTTCCTTCTTGGGTTGTTGAGGGTTCGTGTGAGTCACTGAAGACGGGCATTTGGGCCACCGTATGATCAGCATGGAGAGTGCATTCTCTGGACTCCAAACAGCCTCTTCCTCTTAGCCTTCTCCCTGGCTTTGCTGGGTTCAATCACGGTTCACTCCTACCTGTCAGACTTCCTCGGAGGAGTGATTTAATTTATTAATGGATGCAACAGTTTTACATATTTTATGCAATATCTAATAGCATCTGGTGTGAATATGCAAACTATAGATCGTATGCTGATAAAGTCTGTTTTGTCAGTCTATTAATTAGCTTCATAGATTGATTAGATTGACCTGCTGAATAATTGATAAGCTTGTCAGAACTTCACTATTGTCACACTGATGATGTCTTACTGATGGCTTAAAGGGGTGGGGAACATCCGGCCTGCGGACCATGTAAGGCTGGAGAAATCACTTGGTCTGGCCCTGACAAAGCAATTCAAAACTCAAAAAATCTACTGCAGGCTAATTTTCAGGTTGATGATTTTATATGGCCCACAAATGATGTTATACATACCCAAATGGCTCTTGGCAGACCAGAGGTTCCCCACCCTTGGAAACACACATCCCCTTTGCTTCATCTAAAGAATAAATGATCGCATTGTATTCTAATTTTCTGCTAATTGGTAATGCACACAAGTTAGTTACAGACAATCTTAATTAACCAATCATTCCTATCCCTTGCAATGTCATGTAAATAATTTGGCTCAGCTTCATGTACTGTGGCACCCTCCAACCACGACGCATGCAGGAATCTGCCGTGAACAGGATGTGCACCGTCCCCAAGACAAGGCTGTGCACACAAGAGCAGTCAGTGGAGGCTCGCAGGCGACTGGGGCTTTAGGGAGGTGAATGCATTGCTGCAGAGTCTGCTTCTGACTTGCACTTGACCGTGGACCACTTCCCTCATGCAAACACCTTGGGCGTCGCCATGGCCAGCAAGTGAGCTGTGTGTAACCAGCATGGGCCCTGACTCTGGCACAGCCCCTTCCTGGGGATCACGGTCACTTTGTCTTCATTACTTTTGGGGCCTCAAGAACACAGAGGTTTTGATAGGTGCTTTAGCATCAGTGATGTCTATTTTAAATCTAGATATTTTCTTTCTAAAATACTATTTTTTTCTTAATATCTTGTATGCTAATTTTTTATTTCCTCTGTTTTTTTTTTCAGTAGTATTTAAAATTAAGGATTCTGGGATGGGCAGGTAGCCTGGTGGTTAAGACTCTCGTTAAGATGTCTACATCCTACATCAGAGTGCCTGGGTTCAATTCCTGGCTCCAATTCCTATTCCAGCTTCCCGCTAATGCAGACCATAAGAGGCAGTGGTCGTGATTCAAGTGACTGTGTCCCTGCCACCAACATAGGAGACGTGGCTTGGGTTTCTGGCTCTGGTTTTGGTCCCTACCAGGGGCCACTGTAGGCATTTCAGGAGGGAACCAGTGGATAGGGGCTCTCTCTATCTCTGGGCCTCCAAAATAAATAAATTAATCTATAATAACAATAAAACTGAGGATTCATAGGCCCTCTCTGCAAAGATTCTGAGCTGGTAAGTCTGGGCTGAGTGTCAGGCTCCCTCACTAGTTAGAAAGCAGCCGAGGTGGTTCTTACAGGCTTGCTGTTTCCCAAGCCCTGACAGGGTCACCAGTCTCAGAGAATGGGAAAATATAGTCTTCCTCTTATGTCATTTTCTGGCACAAGGTCACTTGCTCATCAACCATTCGTAATTCCAATATTTGGTGAGAGCATCAATATGTATCCGTTACTGCTTGGTCCTGAGAACAGACAGTATCATGAACTGGCAAGGAAGTGGGTAGAAAGTCAGACTTTTGGGGCGCTGCCTTATATCAAGCAGTATAGTTACATTTAATGAAGACAAAAACAAGGGATTTCTCAGGTAGAACTGAACATTTTGAAAAGCAGAAAACTTAACTTGCACCTACCCAGAGCAGTGGCTGAGAAACAAGCGGAGCACTGGAACCCCTCTTGTTTTTTCTTTCAAACGACAATCGTAATAGAACGTGGATATATACTGGATTTGTGCCTATGGTGAGAGAACGCAAACTCCAGATCATCTGCTGTTACAGTATATTATACACATTGCATATTCTGATATGTACTAGACCTAACTGGTGTTTGACTATTAAAATGGCAATTTAAAAGTCCTAGCTTGTAATTGTTGGAGGACTCATCTCCTCCCTATTTGTTTTAGTGTGAACAGATGTTCCGAGGGCTCTGTTCCAACCTCTTACAGGTTCTCTCTTCCAACGTCTTACAGATTCAGTGGGTGACCTCGCGAGCAGAGGAGGTGAAACTGGGCAGGCATCACTGAGCCCTGTGCTATGTATATTTTCTGGGATCTGCCTCGTCATTCACTGCTCCCCTCTCCGTCCCCTTCACGTGGGCCCCTGCTTCTCCAGTGGTTGGGGAACTCTAGCTCTGGGGAGTGATACTGAGAAGTCATCTCGCTATGAACATCAACCTCCACCTCCAACTCAATTTTCATTCATCAGTAGAGCATAAAGCTGCACGTTCATCCCACAGGTCACCCCCCTGCTCTTACTGAATTCGACAGGAAAGACAAGAGTACTTCATGTCCTTGCTTCAGTCCTGCACAACCATATTCATCCTCACAAGGCTGGTTTCTGAGAACCAGGCAGGCTGTGCTGACATAATCAAGCCAGAATGATAACTGCATATTGGCAGTGTGGCAGGTAAAAGCACAGAGGAGAACTTCATGGTCTTGGACATTTATCAGCTATTGGACCTCAGGAAACCACTTGATGTCCTTAGACCACAGTTCCCTCATCTGTAAAATGATACCTTCCTCATAGAATTGCTGCAAAGCTTACACAAATTGACATTTGTGCATGGAAAAAAATTTTACAATAGCATATGGCAAGTAATGAGCACATGTGTGCTTGCTTGTATTTTTTGTTGTTCTTAATGTTTGATGCACAAAATAGAAAGATATCTAACTCATAACAGAAATCTCGTGACAGATAATTTTTCTATCACTTAAAAAAATCTACCTTGTAATGTTGAGACCATTTCCCATTAAACCATGATGGTGGGAGACACTTTACTCTGAGGTTGGCCCCAAACTAGTGACTGTCATAGAATAAAGTAATCACAAGTCAATAAAAATTTGGTAGACAATATATCTGAGTAGTTACATTCATTACAGAGTGCTAAGTGTTATTGCAGAAATAAAAATAATTCTCAGGGATTACTACAAAGAGCCATATGCCAACAAATTGGAAAATCTAGAAGAAATGGACAGATTCTGGGACACATACAATTTACCAAAATTGAGTCATGAAGACATAGAAAATCTAAACAGATCAATAACCAAGATGGAGGTTGAATCAGTAAGAAGGACCCTCCCAACAAAGAAAAGCCCAGGACTAGATGGCTTCACTGCTGAATTCTACCAGACTTTTAAAGAAGAACTAACTCCAATTCTTCTCAAGCTATTCAAAGCAACTGAAAGGGAGAGAGTTCTCCCAAACTCCTTCTATGAGGCTGGTATCACCTTAATTCCTAAACTAGAAAAAGGTACAGCAGAGAAGGAGAACTATAGACCAATATCCCTGATGAACACAGAGGCAAAAAATCCTCAATGAAATACTAGCTAATCAAATCCAACAATACATCAGAAAGATCATCCACCCATACTATGTGGGATTTACCTCTGGTATGCAGGGATGGTTCAACATTCACAAATCAATCAATGGGATACATTGCATTAACAAACTGGAGAATAAAAATCATATAATTTTCTCAATAGAAGCAGATAAAACATGTTATAAAATACAATATCTTTTTCATGATGAAAACCTTAAGCAAATTAGGTATAGAAGGAACATTCTTCAACACAATCAAGGCAGTTTAGGACAAACCCATGGCCAACATCTTATTGAAAGGGGAAAAGTTGGAAGCCTTTACACTAAGATCTGGAGCCAGACAAAGTTGCCAACTTTCACAATTTCTATTTAATATAGCCCTGGAAGTTTTAGCTAGAGCCATTAAGCAAGAAAAAGAAATATAAATTGGAAAGGAGGAAATCAAATTATCCATATTGGCAGATGACATGATTCTAAATACAGGGGAATCAAGACTCTACTAAGAGACTGTTGGAACCCATAAAATGTTTGGTAAAGTGGTAGAATGTAGCCTTTGTATACACAGACAATGCCATGGCTGAGAAAGAAATTCTAAGATTAATTCAATTCACAATAGCTACAGAAAAATATATTGCTTTGGAATACATTTAACCAAGGAGGTGAAAGATTTCTACTATGAAAATTATAAAATATTAAATAAGAAATAGAAAACACAATAAATTGAGAAATCTTCCATGTCATTGATTTGAAGAATTAATATCATCAAAATTTCCATACTACCAAAAGCAATTTATAAATTCAATGCAATCCCAATTAAAATATGAATGATATTCTTCTCAAATATAGGAAAAACAATGCTAACATTCGTATGGAAACACAAGAGACCTTGAATACCTAAAGCAACCTTACACAACAAAAACAGAGCTGGAGGCATCACAATACTGATTTCTACACATACTACAGGGCAGTTATAAACAAAACAGCCTGGTACTGGAACACCAACAGATGTGTAGACCAATGGAACAGGGTAGAAACTCCAGAAATCAATTCACATATCTACAACCAAGTAATCTTTGACAAAGAAGCTATGTGATTGCAAGCAGAGTCAGAGAAATTAGACAAAGTGGCTCTGGAGGGCAGATCATGCAGAAAGAAAGGCAGGCGATCTATAAAACTAGAAAACCCAAGACAGCAGGTCTTCCAATACAGCTTCCAGAAGGGAGTTGTCCCGCCAACACCCTGACTTTAGCTCAGTGAGGATTATGTTTGACTGTCTCCATAAATGTAAAAATAATAAATTAGAGTTGTTGCAAGACATTAAGATTTTGATACTTTATTATAGCAGTAATGCAACTCGATCACCAAAGCAAGTCTACTGAATACTGAGCAAGATGGCAGCCAGTCTTCTCTTTAAATGTAAAGAAAGGGGGAGGGATGGAGGTCTTTTGATACACTGCATTAACTGCTGTTCAGATTGCTGCTTCCCATGTCAGGGCACCACTCCTGACTCCATCTTTCTGTTACTGTGCACATGGGGGAAGTAATGGTTCAAGTACTTGGGTCTTTGTCTCTCCCATGGGAGACCCATATAGAGCTCCTGGCTCCTGGCTTCAGCCTAGTCCAGCCCTGGCTGCTGTAGATATTTGGGAAGTGAATCAACAGATAAAAAATATCCATCTCCCTCTCAAATAAATAAAAATAATTAAACATTTTAAAATGTGAAAAATATCTACATTCTTATTACCTTGACCTGACCTGATTGTATCCAGAAAAGATATGTGTTGTTTTTCAAAATATCTTTGTGGTGCTAGGCCATGTGGAGTTTAAGAATACAGGGCTGAGAAGAGTAGCAAGCTTTCCAAGGAATTAACTCTCTGTAGGAGAGTAGGTGAACTCCTATTTCTCTTCCCATCTTTCTCCTTCTTCCCTATTCTGTGAGCAAAATATATGCAATGGGAGTTCTGTAGGCTTTACTTCAATCAGTTCTTACGACAAGTCTATTATCATTACTTTCATCTTATAGATGAAATAACTGAAACAGGTAGATGAAGAGCTTGCCAAGGTCATGTGCTAATGAATGGTGGAGTCATAATACAATCCTACACAGTCTGGCTCCAGAGTTCACAGCATTGACTCTTGCAACCCACAGCTTGCATATAAATAATATCAACAGCAAGGTGATCAGTAAGACAATAAAGATGAAAGAGAGAGGGTATTACACTCAGGGTGCATGTAGATACCCACGTGGTAGTCTCTTTTGCATGGAATGGAAGAGGTTTGCTTAATATATCAGTATTTTATTTTAATATGTGTTAATAATAATTCCCAACATTCACTCTTGTGAGTATGAGTTTCTTCTTATTGAGTAACAGGCCAAAATCTAATGGTTTAAAATACTGAGCACTAGTTCAGGCTCCCAAGCCTATGGACCATCCAGATGGTTCTCCTGGAATGAGCAGGGCCAGGTCATGCACCTGTGGTCCTCACTGATTCAGGTGGGCAGCCCTGCTGGCGGGGACTGGGCCTCCTCCCCTGTTTGGGATCAGCTTGCAATAGGCTGTGCTGCCTCGGTCTCCTTCACGTGGGCTCTGTCCTCCAGCTTGCTTGTCCTGGCTTGTTCGTGCAGAAGTCACAGTGCTCTTGGAGAGGCAGCAAGCTAGCATGGGGTTACTCCTGCTCTGTTCCACTAGACAGAGAAAAACACAGGGAATTCTACGGGAATTGAGGAGGGCCAGGGATTCAAGAGAAAACAGACTCTGCCCTTTGATAGAAGGTGCTAAAAGTCGCAATGTAAAAGAGCTCAGATACAGGAAGGGTGGAGAATTGGAAATACTTTTCTTACCAGCTGATCATAGCACACATTAGGTCCCACTGCCAACCCCTGCTATAGAAGGCATTATAAGACTTCTTCACAAGCCAAGTAAACCATGGAGCCAACTTTGGCAATAGGGGCCTGGGATGCCAGAACCTCCAGGTAGACAAGAGGATCAGCCTGTGTGCCCAGAGCTCATGGAGAAAGAAGGGCAAGAGAGCAGGTGCTACCTGGTGCCTCCATCTAGCAGGAAGATGGCTGCAGCTATGGAGTGTAAAGAGGCTGGGGCAGGGGGAGTGACAGTCAGAATGAGGGACCTGGCAGCAGGAGCTGAGGGTGGAGGTAACCACAAATGGTCCAGGGTCCATCACAGAACAGGGGGGAAATGAGCAGTGACTGCACAAAGGTTATTGCTGGGAACTTGGAGTAGAGGACAGCACTGAGAGACAGTTAAGAGTGGACTGGACATGGCCACTGGTTGAAGGTGGAGAGTGAAAGAGATGCAGGGGGCAGCACTGTGGCATAGCAGGTGAAGCCGCCACCTGCAGTGCTGGCATCCCATATGGATGCCCATGCAAGTCTCGGCTGCTCCATTTTCCATCCAGCTCTCTGCTGTGGCCTGGGAAAACAGTAGAGGATAGCCCACGTGAGAGACCCAGAGGAGGCTCCTGGCTCCTGGCTTCAGATCAGTGCAGCTCTGACCGTTACAGTCAATTGGGGAGTGAACCAGCCGATGGAAGATCTCTGCCTCTCCTCTCTCTCTGTGTAATTCTGACTTTCAAATAAATAAGAAATTACTTTTTAAAAAATAAAGAGATGAGAGAGAATGAAAGGATAGAGATGACATATACAGAATGGGCAACTTCGAAAGCAGGCTTGTGGGAGAGGGCTATGGGTAGCACACAGCTCATTCAGTAAACATTTCAGCGCCCGTGCGGTGAAGACGTTGTTCCAGGCACCTGAGATAACAGTGAGACTAAACAGATGCAACATCTGCCCTTTGGAGTTTCTGTTTTAGTGAGGGGAAAGCAACAGTAACAAGAAACTCAATGAAGAAGCAACTTCTGCAGTGTGACTGAGGATTATATTTACTGTGTACATTAGTGAGCTCTGGCTGCCGAAAGAAATTACAACTCTGGGGCATGCAATGACAGAACTTAATCCTCTCACAGCTCTGGATGCCAGAAATCAAAAATGAAGACCTCAGGTCAAAATCAGCGTGTCAGCAAATCACTGTCTCTGTGGGATCCAGAGGAACATTCTCTCCTCTGACTCTTCCAACCTGTGACGGCTGCTGGTAGTCCTTGGCTTGTGGCAGCATCGTCCCAGTCTTCTTTGCATCAGGTCTACATCAGCTAGTTCTTTATGTTCATGTCATCTCCTTAGGCCTCCTTCTCATAAATGTGATTGCATTCAGGGTCCCCCTCAAGGCAGGTGGAGTTGGAAGCGACACTGAAAGAAGCTCTGAACACCAGGCTGAGTGGAGAAAAGGCTCTGAGCATTTAACGGGAGGTGACATCATGGTCTGAGACGAGGCCACCCAAAAGTAATACAGTCCTCCCTCAGAACCAGTCCAGGATGCCCATCAAGTAAACAAAGTCCATGGGTGTTCAAGTCCCTTCTATAAAATGGTACAGTATTTGCATATAATTTCGTACGTCCTTCCGCATTCTCTAAGTCATCCCAAGATTACTTGCAATACCCAATACAATGTAGAATGCCATGTGAATAATGATTACATGGCATTATTTGGAGGATAATGACAAAAAGAAGTCTGTGCATGTTCAGTTCAGATGCAATTAAAGATAAAGACGTAGAATCTGAGCTTGATGGAGTTTGCAGAGCTGGAACTCCAGGGAAGGAAATTCTGACTGCATGGAGAGTGACCAGGCCAGAAGAAAGGACAAAGCCATGTGACAAGCCAGCATTTACGAGACAGTTGACTTTGGTCTCGTTGGTCTATAGAAATGTGGATATTAGGGGGAAAAAAAGTCAGTGTAATCTCTCTCTTTCTGTTTCTTAAAGATAGTCTTCAAGGAAGCCTGGGCAGGGCAAGGGTCTCAGAGAGTGGGGAATCTCAGCTTGGAAGCTACAGAGGCACCCAGAGCGGCCCAGCGCTCTCCTTCCTGGACACCCTCCTGACCAACAGGCACCAGAAGGCTCCCTCGATGCTTTACACCCTGATATCCGGGTCATCAGAACCTTCTGAAACTGCACGGTGCTTTTGGAGTGGAAGAAGTCATTAGCTGCCTTAGGTTTTAGGAGTCCTGATTGCAGGATTGATAATGATTCTACCACAGGGTATCACAGTGAGAAATAGTGTTTCCTTGTGGGTTGATTCTCCAGGAGTACCTGCATAAAAGGGGGAAAATGCCTTGTCAAAATTCATTTATGCGAGTGTCACAGCTCTTGAAAGTTCTGGGTATCATTTTACTTACCATTATTACCAAGGCATCAGAATTACTGTTTAGGTAAATATAAGTCATATTTGGTTGCAAGAACTGAAGTCATTTTTTAAATGTTTATTTATTTATTTATTTATTTACTTAAGGGAGAGAGAGAGATAGAGGGAGAGAGAGAGGATCCCATCTGCTGTTTCACTCTACAAATATCTGCAACAACCAAGACAGTGCTGAGCCAAAGCGGGGACCAGGAACTCAACCCAGGCCTCTTATGTGTATGGCAGGGACCCTGCTGCCTGAGCCATCATCACTGCCTCCCAGGGTCTGCATGAGAAGGAGGAGCTGGCGTCAGGAGCTGGAGCCGAGAATCAAAGGCAAGCACTCCAATGCAGGACCTGCTCAACCTCACCAACCTGTTACCAATTAAGCCAAATGCCCACCCTTAAGGTGAATTCTTACATAGCTCTTTGTAAGAGATATATGTTTGTTTATATTGACTTACTTTCTTAAGTCTGATATTTACATCTATAGTCCTAGTTCATGATGATATATGCAACTTGGATAGTGATTCATAGGAAGTAAAAATTTTATACCCCTGCTGACTTTTTCCATTTAGTATTTACAAATTAAATTTAGTATTATTTAATATTTCCATTTAGTATTTATGAATTAGAGAATGATAACTAAGTTATTTCAACTGTTCATCACCTCCAATTAGATCTGGATGCTCAATGGATTGTTTTTATATGCCTGATAGCTGTGCTAGGCTTCTTTTTTTTTGACAGGCAGAGTAGACAGTGAGAGAGAGAGACAGAGAGAAAGGTCTTCCTTTTGCCGTTGGTTCACCCCACAATGGCCGCTATGGCTGGTGCGTTGAGGCCGGCGCACTGCGCTGATCTGTAGCCAGGAGCCAGGTGTTTCTCCTGGTCTCCCATGTGGGTGCAGGGCCCAAGGACTTGGGCCATCCTCCACTGCACTCCCGGGCCATAGCAGAGAGCTGGACTGGAAGAGGAGCAACTGGGACAGAATCCGGTGCCCCGACCGGGACTAGAACCCGGTGTGCAGGTGCCGCAAGGTGGAGGATTAGCCTATTGAGCCATGACACTGGCTGTGCTAGGCTTCTGATATTATCTGAATCCTGGATTTAGTACTTTATTTTAACTTGTATTAACCCTGTATTTTAATAACACTATTTGAATACTGCTGCCAAATTCACAATGGATTGGAACTGCCTTTGACAGATAATGCTCTAATGTTAAGTTCTGTGACAAAGGCAAATAAAGCATATTGAACTGATTTCATACAGCTATAACATATAATAACCAATAAGAACACATATCTTCTCCACTGAGTTGAAGCCTTGGATTCACTACTAAGAACTCAAGCTTGCTTTTGAAGCAGCTAAACCGGTCAGGTGACAGAAGGGCCGTTGTGCCTCAGCCATGGCAACGTGAGCAGTTGCTGTATCTGGTTGACCTTGCCCGGTGAGTTACATGAGTTGGCTTCAATGAGTGTTGCTAGAGTTTGGGAGTGGCTTCAGTGTCCCCCACGGGTGTGTTGTGATTGAAGACTTAATTCCTACAGTGGCAGAATTAGGAGATATTATGGACCTTTAAGAGGGGAGCCTCGTGGCAGGATGAAGCTCCTTCTGTTCTTCTTTGAACTGTGACTACTCGCCCATCACATTTGCACTCTTGCCATTCACCAAGAAGTCTTCACCAGAATGGAGCAAATGCATGCACCATACCCTTGAACTCCCAAAACTGCGAGTTCAATAACCTCTCTTCATAAATAGCCTGCAACAGGTATTTCATAATGGCAAGGAAAAGCTGACCAATACTAGTATATATGTTGTAGCTGATTCCTCTACACAGTCTTGTTCAGCTTCGTGGTAGCCACACTCTTACGGCTAAGAAGGCTTTTTGGAAATTCTTTTTAATTTAAATTGTTTAAATTTAATTTGTAATTAGTTTTCAGCAGATTCAATGTGATTTGTAGGTACAATTCTAAGAACATAATGATATTCCACAAAAATTTTAGAGCAAATTAATCTTCCCCATATTTTATGAGTTGGAAGTCAAAGTTGTATACAGGAAGAAGACTATATGGAAAGATTGAAATCTTTCCAAATACTCTCAAAGTGTCACCAAGGCCAGTGTGATGGCCTGCATGTTTATGTTCTCCCCAAATTCATATGTTGACATTCTAATCCTTGTGGAGCTCTGTGGAGACCATTAGATCATGAGGGAAGATCCCCCACTAATGGAATTAGTGCCCATACAGAAATTGCCTGAGAAAGCTCTCCTGCCCCTTTTCTGTCCACTTACATTATTCTTCTTAGCAGAATATGCTAACATCAGTATAATAAATGCTTTAACCACTATTCTTTTGCTTAGTACACTTCATGAACCTAACACTACTGAATTACATACAAGTAATTTTGCTGTTAAAACCTTCTTTCTACTCATTACATTCTCATGACTTTGCACATCCTACTTGTGATTCTGATATGAACAACTCACCTCCTATGAACAAACTTCCTGACATTGGCACTAGCCTTACACACGTGGCCCATCTCAATACCTGTCCCGTTATCAACCATCCCATAACACATATGGCAACATATCTGATTAAAAATTACTTTGATAGAGTAAATAACAAAGATTACACATGGTTAGTGTAGGTGCTAGGGCTAGGATGGGTGAAAAATGGCCTTTACTAGACCTCTTTCCTGTCAGTGCCTGGAACAGGGACTTTCTAGCCTCCACGACTCTGGGAAATAAATTTCTGTTCTTTATAAGCCTACTAGTTTATAGTATTCCATTAAGGCAACCTGATTGGACTAACACAACCCTCTTCTGAATAAAGGTGACAAGGCACACTTCCTAAGATGCAGAACAAGCTTCCATCAAAGGTTGGCCTGTGCCCTGGCTGCTGCAGCTTAACCTGGGCCATGGTTCCCAATCTTGGTGATCCTTAGATTCATCTAGAAGCCTTTATAGTACACCAAAGGCTACATCTGCTCTGGTCCAGTTAAGGCTGAGCCTTGGTTGGGGGTTAGGGAACAGACTAGGATTTGACTCTCCTATTGATTTGGAAACATGAGAAGGTTGAGAACTACTGAAATAAGCATATGAAGCCCTGGTTTTGAGCATGATACTCGAGGCTTTAACCATAATTTGTGATCCATGGCTTTCCAAAAGTTTACTTAAAATAAATGTAATAAATACTGCATAAAAATGATGATGAGTTGGTCATGATAGAAACCACCACCTGCAACCACTGAACTGGGTGTTGCCCATTTTCTTATTTAATCTTCACGATAGCCCAACAAAGAGCTATTTACTTTTTCATTCTATGGAACAAGAACTTGTGGTTCAGAGAGCAAAGTTGCTGGGTGCAATGCAGTCAGTGAGTGATAGAGCTAAGATGCAAATGCATGGGGGTCTGATTCCAAAGTCAATAGGTCAACAGGAATGCAGAGGGGGAGTCCAATGGGGTTTCACAAGAAAGAGAGCTCTGGTCCAATCCTGGCTTCCCAGGGCACCTGAATCCACTGTGACCTGGAGGATAAGAGGAAGCAAGGTTGGGAAGGCCAGAGGAGAGAACTTAGGAGGGAAGGGGCACTAGAGGGGGGCCAAGGTAGAAAGGAAAGATTTCCAGTTGGGGGAATAGCGTGGGCAAAGGCCCAGCAGTGAACTAGAATATGCTGGTGATAAATGTGAAAATGAACATGAGATGTTCCCAATTGGATTAGATAGAAATGGTAAGGTGGCAAATTAACCTTTCTATGGCATCTATGGAAAAGCAGGCACACTGAGTTTATAGAATCCTGAGTTCAATGGGAAAAATGCTTGTGACTCAACAGAGGTGAGAGAGAACTTCATCATAGAAATTGGGTGAGAAAGAAAGTCCTGAGGTTACAACCATGCAGTAGGTTTGTCTCCCAAGACAATTGCCACCATCCATGCTAACAGTGGGTGGGCTGTTCTCCACCATGGTCCTTTCATTTAGCTGAAGAACTGAAGCCTCAGAGAGGGTCAGTGGCTTGTCTAAGGTCTTAGCAGCTGTCTAAATGGCCCTGAGCTCGCATTGGTTTGCAGGGTGGTTGACCTCAAAGTAGGTTTCTTTTTCATTTTTTCCCACTTGGAGGCAAGTCATCAGAGAGGTTGGAAATTATTTTTTGCTTAACATAAATGAGAAGAGATAATGAAGAGGCATGGATGCCTGCTGCTAGTACAGTCCACCCACATCCTAATTGGGACAACTCTTACATTTGGGTCCTTGACCATGGCATCTTAAACAACAATCAACTCCACACCACTTTGTACAGGTGCCTGCATGAACATTTTTGTAGGCAGAAGAGCCATGGCATCCTCAAGTGTATTCTAGAGCTCTCAAAAAAAATTCTGGCTCCCGAAAAGCTTCTACAATGGTAAAGTGCTTTTATTGCAAGTACCAACAGCACAGTCTTTTCCTAATCCCATGTAATCAGTTCTGTTGGGTAGTTTTTCTGAGTATTTTAAATGCAGTTTTGCCAGTGTAAAACTAACTTATGCTTATATACCTAAGGGGCTGCATTTTCAGGCATTGCTCTTATCAATGACAACAGCTAATGCTTACTAAACGTAATATGCCACATTGGGGTCTAAGACCTTTCCCCATATGATTATACTTAATCGTAAAAGTCCTCTGAGAGGTGGGTGCTATTATCATTTCCATATTACCAGGAAGAAAACACAAGAACAAAAAGCTTAAGTTACTTGCCCTGGATGGGTGGTTCTCAAAATGAGATCCCTGGACCAGGAGAAGCAGACTAACCTAGAAACTTAATAGAAATGCACACTATTGGTCCCTCCCAAGACCTAGTGAATCAAAAACTCTAGGAGTGGAGGCCAAGGACATTTGCTTTATGAAGTCCTTCAGGACTTTGAGGTTCCTTGTCACCCGGTGTGAGGACCACAGTCCTAGAATATCCAGTTAGAAAACAAGGCATTTTATTTGTTGTTCATTATAGGCCCCATTGCCTAAAATAGCACAGCTGATAAATGACAGAGCTGAGAATCCAGCTTGGAGAAGGGGAGGCAACAACTGGTTACCCTCTTTGATTTAAGCAGTGTAGACATAAAAAGTCTAACTAGGTTACTGAAGCCCTGATCCCCATTTGGGACTTAATTTTATGACTCTCATTGATCAAGTAACCCTTGGGGTCAAGCACCTGTGCCCAGCTGTCCCCGTTGGTTTATCTTATACCACTGCATTCTCAGCATGGGTGTTCAGTCCCTGGTGACCTCCTGATCCGAGCTGTCTGACCTTAGGTAATTTGTACTGGAATTAAGGCAAGGCATTTGGACATGTTCTATCTTCAAGCCCATCTGGTTTAAAAAAAAATCAATAGATCATATTATCTTTACCAAAAAAATGACTATTTTTCCTTATGAGACAAGTCTGTGGGAGCATTCCACAAAGGCAGCCAGAATTTGATTTTAAATGCTGCCCTGGGACAATGAGGCACAGCGCTCAAAGACAAAGCTGGTATTGGGTGTAAGTGATGACTCTAGATTCTGAAGCTAACCTCGGCAACCAGGAGGACCTCAATCGGACTAGAAATGTAAACTCACTGGCTCTCTGTGTTGCCTGAAGCCTTGATTTCACCTCTTCGACTTGACTTCTTCCCTTCAAACTAATTTTGAGGTCTTGGTAACACACGCAACAGTTGGCAAGCCCACATGTCTGGAATAAGGACGGGGCAGAGAGAATGACTTGAATTCAGATTAGATCACTCGCGTTGCTTCTGTTTATGAGTTTTATAAATCCACTGGCTGCTTTCATTAGGATGGAGAACACTTGTGGCATATTCCAAGCATCTTACAAATCAGCTCATAAACAGCTCACTCCATATTCCAATTGCCTGGTACACAAGGTGTGACGCCGAGTGCGTGGCAGTCTCTGAATGGCAAGTGCCCAGGAGGGAGCTATGTGCCCTGCAGTCCGAATGACCTCACATTTTGCAATTAGCAGCACTTCCCAGAACAGAGAGTGGGAGCAACACATTTATTTTTCCTTTATTAAGTCCCACGAACTCCAGTTCCAACTTTCGATACTCCCTGTCTTTCGTAAGGAGTGTCACCAACACAATGACACAATATTCTGCCTGTTTGCATTGCCAAACACAGGAAGTGCCATGGGGAAATAGGCAGCTCACGAAAATGAGTTCAGACACTTGATCTGGGTGTGACAAGTAGCAAGCAGGTTTTCATGTGGGGGATTCTGGTCTCCTTTTATGTGAAAATAAGGTGATACAGTGAGGCACAGGGAGGTGTAGGACTCCTGTTTCAGTTCTTAAACAATATAGACTTAGAGATATTTGATTATGAAGTACCCCTACAGTGAACTAAGTCTTATGCTCTGTGTGTGTGTGTACAAGGAGGAGAATGCATGTGTATGTGTATTTATGCACATGTATGTGTATCTATCACCTTTTAGTATAAAGTTTATATTTTTCAGCAACCCCACATTACCAGAAAGTCCCCATTAGTGGCCACTCTATCCTGATGGGTATTTTAAGTGTAATCTGTCCTTTGTAGATTTAAAATGCAGGAGTACTGCTGAGCTTTTGGCTCAGCAGTTGAGACACCGCTTGGGATGCCCACATCCCATATCAGAGTGCCTGGTTTGAGTCCCAGATACTCTGCTTCTGATCCAGCTTCCTGCTACTGTATATCCTGGGAAGCAGCAGGTGGTGGTTCAAGCACTCACACCCCTGCCACCTACATGAGAGACCCAGATTGGGTTTCAGGCTCTTGATTTCAGCTGGCCCAGTCCAGGCTGCTGTGGGCATGTGGGGAATGGACCAACATATGGAAGACCAATCGCCATCTCTTTCCCCCTCTTCTCTCCCTCTCTATCTCCCTCTCCTTCTCTTCCCCTCTGTCTCCCTCTCTCCCCTCTCCCTTTCCCTCTTTCTCTCTCCTTATCTCCCCCTCATTTTCTCCTTTTCCCTCCTTTTCTCCTTTCTCCCTCTCCCTTCTCTGCCTTTCCCCCTCTCTCTCGCCTTCTCCCCCCTCCTTTTCCCTCTCTCTCCCTCTCTCCCTCTCCCTCTTCCTCTCTCACTCCCTTTCTCTCTCTCTCCCTCTCTCTCCATTCCCCCATCTCTGTCTCTTCCTTCCCCCC
The DNA here is from genome assembly GCF_051225735.1 of Oryctolagus cuniculus. NCBI lineage: Eukaryota > Metazoa > Chordata > Mammalia > Lagomorpha > Leporidae > Oryctolagus > Oryctolagus cuniculus. The sequence goes on along the minus strand of NC_142870.1, from coordinate 9,844,202 downwards.
TTCTCTCTTTCCTCTCCCCTCCCTCCCCCTCCCCCCGTCTCTCTCCCCTTCTTTCTCTCCCACTTCCCCCATACACACACATGGGACATGTGGGAACCCCTTCCACGGGCACAAGAAGAGCAGTCAGAAATGGGCCTGAGCAGCCAGCAGGATCCAGGCAGAGACAGCAAGCCCTGTCTGAAGCGTTGCAGGCCATGGACATGCCCCTAGCATTTAGCCAGTCGTCTGCATTTAGCAGATGAAAACAGGGGCGAGGTGAGCCAGGAGGCCACCACGATGGGGAGCCCAGGGCAGAAGCAACGGCAACAAAAGCAGAGCTCTCCAAGCCCGTCTGGGCAGTCACTGTGGCCAGGCTCACCCCTCTCTCTTTACCCCGTTGATACCCTGGCGCCGTGTCAGTGCTCCGGGCTGTGGGATTTCTGCTGGCGTTTGATGCCACGTGAAGAACTGAGCTGTGTCCAGCACAGCGCATTTACTTACACAACTGTCTCCCGTCTTCCCACCCCCCACCAGCCTTGGCTTCTCATGGCTTCAGTACTCTCCACTGCAATCACCCTAAATCCCATCTTCTCGTCTGCTCGCTCCTACTGATGAACCTGACGACACCCTGGTCATCTCTTGGCTTCCTGTGGTCGAAGTGAATTCCTCCAGCCCGTATTTAGTTAGCATCTCCCAGGAGGTAGACGGTGGGCAGGCAGGAGACCCCAGCCCCGTCACGGTCCCAGTGAGACTCCCACAGACGCAGGACTCTACAGCTCTCTGGAGCCACGCAGCACCACTTCTCTCTTCTGAACTTAGCATGCACCTTTGCTAACGCCCAGAGCCAAAAAACAAGCACAATTTTAAAAATTGCTTAAAGTATGAAAGGACTAGGAAACCATTCCGGTTGAAAAAGTGTCATTTCGTTTCTCAAGCTCTGAATGACACAACCTGTTTATCATGGGGAAAGGAAACTCATTCATTTTTGTAATTCTGTCTTTCAACTTGTTCTGACTATCTGAATGAGTTTTTCATTGAATCACAAAGCAAGATTGATTATGAAGAACGCAAATTGCCAAACTGGAGTTTTCTACTGAGTACAACAGAAATAAGATGTCTTTTGAATGGGGGAACCATGATTTTGTGCCAGCCTTTTAAAGAAATGGAGTTTGCATCTAATCCCTGTTAATACCAGGAGTTAATATGCCTTATCTGTTGAGAGGTCTACATGTAAGGACAAATCTAAGATACTTGTCCTAGAAATATTTTCACAAATTATGTGAAGAGAAAACTAAAATAAAAATAGATCTGTGCCAGGGTTGAGTTAGTTCAAGTAATTACATTTCGTTCTCCTAAAATAATCAGATTTTATAATTAACCCCACGTAGCTTTTCACGTTGTATGCATTGCCTCCTGTGCTCTTGAGAGCGTTGCATGAGCTCACAAAGTCTGAGCACGCTCTGTCTCCCAAGTATTTTTTTTTTTCATGTGGATGATTTTGATTTGTTTTTATTGTTGCTTAGTTGAGGAACTTTGTAACATCATAACATGTTATCAAAAAGTATTCCTAGATGAATGCAATCTTTCTGAGATCCTGCAAATCACATTTTGCCAAGCTAGACTTACAGGCACAAAAGTGCTCGGCTTCCTGCTTCTGACCCATAATTTTATACGCGAAAGTCATCCTCAAAACTTGCAGGACAATGTGCGTTGAGCGTTTCCAGAGACCCAGCCTCCCTTCTGCTATTTCAAGCACTCAACAGCTGCCCAGCCTGTTCTTCCCATCATCATTCACGATTGCGTTAGACAAAAATCCATCTTTAAAAAAAAATTGTGAAAACTGAGAACAGCGAGGCAACCAGTGGCAACCAAGAGGCACTTTGCTGTGATCTACCCCAGCTCATGCTCTTGGGAGCGTGCCCGGCAGGAATAAATTCCCTTTCCTGCAAGAGTGAGTTTCAGCTGACCGCTGTGAATGTCCCCAGTGAGTCACCACCATTAACTCCCTCAGCGCCATTTGCTGTCCACTTGGACATTTCTGAACAGCTGCTTGGCTCTGGTGCTGGCCTTTAACTGGAAACATGGCCTGGTCTGACTCAGTTTCTAAAGGGGAACAGATGGCCGGCGCCGTGGCTCAATAGGCTAATCCTCCACCTTGCGGCGCCGGCACACCGGGTTCTAGTCCCGGTCAGGGCGCCGGATTCTGTCCCGGTTGCCCCTCTTCCAGGCCAGCTCTCTGCTATGGCCAGGGAGTGCAGTGGAGGATGGCCCAGGTGCTTGGGCCCTGCACCCCATGGGAGACCAGGAAAAGCACCTGGATCCTGGCTCCTGCCATCGGATCAGCGCGGTGCGCCGGCTGCAGCGGCGGCCATTGGAGGGTGAACCAACGGCAAAAGGAAGACCTTTCTCTCTCTGTCTCTCTCTCTCACTGTCCACTCTGCCTGTCAAAAAAAAAAAAAAAAAAAAAAAAAAAAAAAGGGGAACAGAGGCAGGGGACGGGGCAGGGGAGGGGGGCCTAGGGACACACACGCCCACACTCAAAGATGGATGGACAACTCGGTTGTTTTTCCCATTGATTGGGAAAGCGGAAATCTTACACCCGGTTTATCAGATTCTCTTTCGCCTCTGATTACCCTCCTGACGAAGTTGGTTTGGACTCTTATATTGAAATTATATAACGTGGACCTTTGTGGTCCTTACAAAGCCCACCTCCTTTCCAGAGTTTTTGAGACACATCCTTCCTGTTTTCCAAACCCCAAAGTGAATCTTTCCTTTACTCTAAAACTCTTTTTCCTAAACTTGAAAATCCATTTTTGGATCAATCAACAACGTCTCGGGGAGCCTTTGCTAGAACAGGCTTCTGGGCTAGACATTAACGAGGATCCGGGGAAATATCAGACATGACCCCTGGGCTCAAGAATTTGTAATAAAGCGAAGTGAAAAGGCCTGTTGGAATGGAGAGGCCGGGAGAACATGACGGAGCATGCAGCAAAGAGCCAAGTGGCTGCTACAAGTATGGGAGCTGCGGGAGCTCAGAGGAAGGCTCTGGGCCGGTGGTTTTCAGTCTGGAATGATGGTAACTGATACCAACAACTGAAATTAAATTGACTTTATAAACACGGGCAATGTGTCATAGCTGGGCATGCGGCCCAGGTGTCTAAGCAAGAGACTGAAACATGCTCACATGGTCTCAGGGCTTCATTTCAGGGCAAGTCCGTGATTTACATGTGCATTGTTGTGTGCATAAGCACATGTATACGCTGTTTTCAAAACTCCTCGTACCAGAGGGTCCGAGGAGGTGACCTTGCACTTGCTCTCCGTGGATCGTTTATCTGCCATTTTGTGGGCATGAGAAAACAGCACGCCAGGTTTCTGGAATTTACCAAAAGGTAGAAAACTAGACGATAAGTAAGGTAAAATGGGTCCTTTCGTCTTGAAATCCCCCCTCCACATACTCTTCATTTTATAAAAGGAGAATTCAGAGGACACTAAAGATAAGCTAATTCTCACATTTTTATGATGGTAATAATGTAACCGTAGGTTTGTAGATTTCTCCACACATTTTTCCTGAAAGGTAAGCATTGAAATGTTAGTCCGTGATCACTCGGGCGTTGCGTTAATTCACTTCATTCACTTATTCACCTCATTCCTTATAGTCGGGGGTTGAAGAGAATTTGTTCCCCAAATGTTAGGATAATGTTTGTGACTGAATAATGAGTATACTTCATCAATCTTAAAGTCATCAACAGAAATAGGACCACAAATTCAATGTGGGAAAAACAAAAAAGCCTGAGGTTTGAATCCTGAGAAGGCATGTATTGTAAAATCAGAGATCTGAAAGTAATGCTTTGATTTGGGGCCCTAAAACCAGTTAGCAGTTTTCCCCATAATTTCGCAATTCATATCTAAGACTGCTAGAATAATTAATAAACTATCAACAATTTTCCCAAGATGCCCAAATCACTTAATTATAAGTGTGATATACCCAGATTTCGGTATAAGCAGGTCTGTCTTAAACCTTATCTAAGGCTTGGTGGAAACAAAAGGGCTTTTCTCCAAATGAGGCGCCAAGCCTGGAAGGGAAGCCCCTCTGGAGCGCCCTGAGACTGGCAATAACAAGTACACACAGGGGAGGAATTACGAGTCGATTCACGCATAATCTTGCTTCAATTCCATGATGCAGCGATAAACACAGAAACAGGCAGGGAATTAAAAAGCAGACCTAAGGAAGATGGATTCTATGGGAAAATGGGTCAGGACAGTAATTCGTTTTACAGGGATGAGGGAATGTTGAGCAGAATTTCCAAAGGAAGGTAGCAGTTGAGTCTGGTTCTCACCATGCCCTCACCAGGCTGACTGGGGCACGAAGTGAGGGAATGCTAGCCCATCCAACAAGTGTTTATTGAAGCTGTCAACAAAAACGATCCTGACCTTTTGATGCCTACATTGTAATACCCGATAGAAAGCAAATGCTTTGTGAATAGTTATTACACTATATTGTTTGGGAATAACAAGAACTATGTACGTGTTCAGTATTTATCCAACATCTTTTGGATATTTTAGTTCTAAGACTGGTTGAATGTGTGGATCTGGAATCTGCTTCTGACACTAGGTTGTCTGAATTTGGAAGTGAAATGCAATGTGTGAACCAGTAAGACATGATCGTTTTGAGCACAGTTTGGGGTAAGGGCAGGACAGAGGTGAGAAAATGACTGTAGAGGAGATAGAATATTCAGGTTTGAAATCCCAAATAATTTTATAAGTCCTGCTAAGACGTTTAGTTTGTTTTCTTTTCATGGGAGTATTCTTAATTAGAAGAATGACACGATATGAGGGGTTTTTATATAGACCACTTCCATGGCAGTAGAGAGAATGGGTGTTGGGAAAGTAGGGGCTGTCCATGAGAAAGCTAGTTACTTGTGTCTTACCAGTTGGATTGAGAGGATTATATATATATAGGCTTCCACTAACCTAGTAGTCTGAGCTTTAGAGAAAAGGAATACTGGACCAGGTGAGTCACTGAGTCATTGTGCATGAATAACCCAGCTGTGCTTCACATACCTTCTAGTCCTGTAGTGAGCTCTACTTGTTTGTTTAACCCCAAGTAAAGTAGGCATTAAGCTCCAACTTTCTACTCTGTATACTTGCTGGTGATTTTATTCATTACCATCATACTCATAAAATGACCTATGGAAAATACAAGTTGCAAAGCTCTATCCCCAGTCCGTATTTCTATCATATGATCTAAAAGAAAAAATACGTCGAACATAGTAAAGATGGGAGTCTCATTGGCTAGACACAGCTTTTTACAAAATTCAGGGTGTTTGGAAAATTGTATTTTTTTTAAATATTAAAATCCAAATTCCCAGAGTCCCTTGAAAAACAATGAATTTCCAGAATGCAGATCCCGATGTCCTCTAACAGTGCCATTGGCTGAAAATGAGTGGTGACTCTGCTCTTTCATGCAGATGCCTACCGATTTCCTAATCTCTGCCACTCCTTACACGCTACAGCTGTCCCCCTTACTCAGCAGTGACTACTAATGAAAGGGAAGTGAATGAATTATAGTATTACATCTGCTGATTTGAACACTATATATACACCTTGTAATGTAATCTGTGAATGCATTAGCTTTTTATCAACCAGGTCATGCTGACCTGAACTGAGTTTGAAGTCAATAAGATCCCTTTTCCCAAGGAAGGTCAGTTTACTCCCTTTTTTTGTAGCATGTAAGTATCTGTGTGATTGTTTTTCTCTGAATTTCGATGCAAACCTCAGTAGTAGATTTCATCCCAGCATCATGAATCGTTAAGATATCTCAGAATCCAGCTTTGGTCATCTACAAAAGTAACCTTCCTTCTTGTTTCTACAGCATTCAAAAGTCTGACCTTATGCTTTCTGATTTGTTCAATTTACCAAATTATGGTGGCAAAGAAGGTGATGTCTAACTAGCGTAATTTTGCAACAGGTCCTCTCAGATGTCATACCTGAAGCCAACTCAGAGTCTAGAGGGCATGACTTTATGATGGATAGTTCTAGTGTTCTAGCAATGTTTTCTTGTTGACCATAAGCACTTCTGTCTTTTGACAAATGCTCTAAGGTCCGGAACACAAAGAATGTAAATTGATAGTGTCAGGAGGGGAACAATGGAGAGAACAAGAGGGAGAAGTCTGAGTTGTGAGCTGGGCTCTGGTTAAAACTCCAGATTAGCCTGGGACTGCCAGTCTAAAGTTCCACTGATTCTTGCCCCTGGGAATGTGGGACTTTGGGAACAGTCTGCAGATGTTTTCATACCCCTCTCATCTTCATCATAAAGAGGAGCATTCATTTAACTTTCTCGCTCTTTTTCTTTTTTACTGGCATCTTTTGAAAGAAAAGACAAGAATTCATATGCATTTGGGAAACAAATGTTGCCACATACATATTCAGAGTGTCAAACCATATTCGGAAAAATGAATGATTTTGGCACATGTGTGTGAAGGTCTTGGATCTGTGCCCTTTTATGATGAGTAGTGACCTGCTTCTCTGCTCTGCCTGGGGTTCTGGAACGAGGAAGAAAGTCTTCATAATTTAGAAAAACTGAAGTGCCAAGGACAGCTGAAAACATAGACCTATCCCTCGGGCCAGGGAGTGTCTCCTGTAATAGGACGAAGATCCTGCATGCTTTACCTTTGGTTGATCCAGCAAGCTCTAAGGCTTCCACTGCACAGCACCCCTGAGCTACCCGCTCTGTTCCTGGCCTGTAGACAAGGTATTTCAAATGGGGTGCTGGTGTCCCTTCTTCCTTTATGTCCTTCTTTCCGACCATCCACATTGACATGTTGGAAAAGAAATCAGAAGGAGCTGGTTTAGAGGTTTTAGAAATCCTGTCTTTGATGCCTAAGACAAGCGTCCCAAACTATAAAACACTTTATTGTGTTTTTTATTGAGATATAAAGTCTACCACAAAAATCAACCACTCAAATGCAAAAGGTGCTTCAATTTGTGCCGAGGCCTTTTAGGAAGAACAGGATCAAGTGTAAGACAACAATAAAACAAAACAGCATGCGTGCAAACACTTCTCTCCTTCAAAGTACTTTGCAAGCACTGCTCGGTTAATACTCACAGCTCATCACTGCGGTGGCAGGGGAGTGCTGTTTCTCCACTAGGTGACAAACCCAGGAAAGATGAGTGGGCCACCTGCTGTGGTGGAATCAGACAATCGTGATGCAGTATCACAGCTGACGGAGCATCCTGAGGCGAGATGTCCTCCCTGTGACCAGGGGAAGAAGGCCCTGCTTCCTGAAGGCACCCCTGTGCAGAGGTTCCCTCTTCATACTTCTTCACTCTGTTCATTTCTCCTTGAACTTGGGAGTCCCACTTATTCCCAGAGCTCAGCTATCTGCCATGTGTTAGTGCTTCTGAATCTAGGTCTCAGATGTAAGAGCCACATTCTCATCTCTTGGCTGAGCCACACTTTTGCCATGTTCAGACTTGCCAAAAAGTCATTGTCTCCAAAACTTAGCTAGTGATCTCTCCCATACCTTAGAATATGGAGTCTTGATCTCTGGTAAATGCACCATCAAGTTCCTTGATCCAAAAGCTCAGGGTATTTGTAATTCTCCATCTTGTCTCATGGGTATACTTTCCTTGCCTTGACCATGACCATGGGTGTGACTTAACCACTAAGCTTTTGTTTTCTCCTCTGTTAAACACCAACAGTAACATTAGATTATTGTGAAGAAAGTTCCGAGGAGTGAACATTACACACCAACTGATTCGTAAGTGTTAATTCCTGCTCAAATGTCTCACCTTGTCTTTCTCTCTTTCTTGTTTTATTTCCTGCTTGCTGTCTTGTTTTGTTACCCTGGCCAATGGCCAAGTTTGAATTCTCTTTCATTATATTTTTAAGATTTATTTTGTTTACTTGAAAGGCAGAGTTGCAGAGAAAGACAGACACACACACACACACACACACACAGGGCGAGAGGTCTTTCATCCACTGGTTTACTCCCAAATGGCCACAATGGTTGGTATTGGGCCAGGCCGAGCCAGGAGCCAGAAGCTTCATCTGGGTCTGCTACATGGGTGCAAAGGCCAAGCACTTGGGCCATCCTCTGCTGCTTTCCCAGTTGTGTTAGCAGGGAGCTGGATTGGAAGTAGAGCATCCAGGACTTGAACCAGCACCCATATGGGATGCCAAGGTTGCAAACTGCAGCTTAACCAGCTATACTACAATGCTGGCCTTTTCTTAAAAAAAAAAAAAGTCTGTCCTTCTTAATAGTCTATGTTTAACCTCTTGCTGCTACAGACTGAATTTTGTGCCACCACAGGATTCCTATGTTGAAGTCCTAATCTTCCATATGACTATTTGGAGATGGGACCTCTAAGGGAGTAATTAAGTTAAATGAGGTAGTAAAAGTGGTGCCCTAATGCAGTGTAATTAATGTTCCTAAAAGAGGAGGAAGAGAGACTACAGCTCTATCTCTCTGTGTGTCTATGCACTAAGGAAAGGCGATGTGAGCATACAGCAAGGTGGTGGCCATCTGAAATAGGAAGAGAGCCCTCACCAGGATGTGACCAGGCTACCTCCTCTCCTTGCTCCAGAGCTGTGGAAGACAAACACTTGCCATTAAAGCCCCCTCGCCTGTGGCGTTTTTGCTGTGTTAGCCCTAAGAGACTAATCATTCCTAGCAGGTGTTCTTCCTTTACCATCCGCTCTGTGACAGCATTGACAGTCTGCTCTCTGATACCTGTTCTCCCATTCTTCCCAACTGATAGAACACAGAAAGTAGTAAAGTGCCAAATTAAAAATAAACAGTGTTCTGTGTTTCCTTGCATCATCATCCAGTCTAACCATTTTTTTTTTATTTGACAGATAACGTTAGACAGAGAGAGAGTGAAAGACAGAAAGATCTTCCTTCTGTTGGTTCATTCCCCAGATGGCTGCTACAGCCAGCGCTGCGCCCATCCAAAGCCAGGAGCCAGGAGCTTCTCCTGGTCTCTCATGTGGGTGCAGGGGCCCAAGCAATTGAGCCATCCTCCACCGCTTTTCAGGGCCACAGCAGAGAGCTGGACTGGAAGAGGAGCAACTGGGACTAGAACCCGGCACCCATATGGGATGCTGGCACCACAGGTGGAGGATTAACCAAGTGAGCCATGGCGCCGGCCCTAGCCAATGATTCTAAGCAGTTATCCAGAAGAAGACACTTCCATTAAACCTATTGTTTTTTCACAAGGGATATATTCCATTGATGACCTTCATCCGTTCCTGTTCTTGCCTAAAACTTTGTGAGGTGATGCTGGGAGGGGGATGAGCTCTCTCGACATCCTGAGGAGTAGCACATCCACTAAGTAAAACAGGTGGATTCGGGCCCTGGAAATCTTCTCCATGGTTGCTGTGCTCATCCTAAAATAGCAGATTCCTGACTTGCTGCTCCATCTGAAGCCCAACCACTTGGCTTTAGTTGTGCTGTTTTAGGTACAGATATGACAACCCTAACTTATAATTTCCCAAGCCATTCTCCCTGTTAGATCACTGTCCTGCTCCAATGCACTGGTTTCTCATGTGGATGCACTAAAGCCCGGCTCCTGAAGACAGCCTGCAGTGAATGGCTTGCTATATCTCCTTCCCCACCTTGTTCACCCCCCTTCGGCTGACACTCCACAAGGCCATCTAGAAAGGACACTTTTCACCCTAGATATACCTAGTACTGTCTCATCTTCTGGCCTTTGGCAACACTGTTGTCTGTCTGTAATACCTTTTTTTTTTCTTTTTACAGGCAGAGTGGACAGTGAGAGAGAGAGACAGAGAGAAAGGTCTTCCTTTTGCCGCTGGTTCACCCTCCAATGGCTGCTGCGGCCGGTGCGCTGTAGCCGGCGCACGGCACTGATCCGAAGGCAGGAGCCAGGTGCTTCTCCTGGTCTCCCATGGGGTGCAGGGCCCAAGCACTTGGGCCATCCTCCACTGCACTCCTGGGCCACAGCAGAGAGCTTGCCTGGAAGAAGGGCAACCGGGACAGAATCCGGCGCCCCGACCGGGACTAGAACCCGGTGTGCCGGTGCCGCTAGGTGGAGGATTAGCCTATTGAGCTGTGGCGCCGGCCTGTAATACCTTTTCTTAATCCATGTGCTAAAGTAAGACTTGCCCTTCCAGTCCAAGCTCAAACTTGGCCTTTCTTCCAAGGCTAGAGAGCTGCTTCTTGCTAGGAGTCTTGTGTCTCTCAGGCTTCCATGAAGTTTTGCTTTTAGCACAGTGTTAGACTGTCTGTCTGCTGGGAGTCACTGTGAATGCCATTGCAGATTGGAATAGCAAGATCTCATTGTAAGTCAGGGCTCAGGAGCCCCAGTGCCCAGCTAGATACACCCATAATAGCACAATCTACTTGGGCTCAGCATTAATCCCTCTAAAGCTCTCTCCCTCTTTCACTTTTAATCTGCAAATTGTAGTAACAATACTTCCTAGTGTTGTTATAAGGATTAAAGGAAAAATGCATGTAAAATGTTTATAAAGTGACTGAGACATAATAATCAAAATGTTTTTATTTTTCCCTTTTAAAAAACAAGTCCTATGGTAACAGTTACTGCTTTTCTCTCTCTCTCTCTCTCTCTCTCTCTCTCTCTCTCTCTCTCTCTGTCACACACACACACACACACACACACACATACCCTTTTCAGTTTGATGCTGGGTATATTGTAGCCACGTGATGAATAGCTTGAATTAAACTAATCAATATTTCACAAGTCTCATAAAAGTTCTATTCTACACTAAAATATTCAGACTAAACTTAGGTCTCCTCAAAGCCTCTGAACCTATAGATTTTATGAAACCCTCATGTTACATTCCTTTATCTGTTTCTTTATGCCATCTTTCTCATTATACCTATCAATTTGTTTCTTAAGGCTTTCACCCATGCTTTTTCCCATCTGGTTCTTAAAGTGAATCTCTGCAATACAGGTACCTAAAGAAGTAAACCATTGTATGAGTTGATAGTTGAAGTGCTAGGAGATGGACTTGCCCTAGGGCAGACCAATGTCCATGGATGGGGACTTCCTGTGTACCGTGTTTCATTCAAAGTCATGTGACGGGAATAACAGTTTCAAGGAGTGACAACCTCCATACCAATAAGCATCAGTGGGAAACTCGGTCAAGGCATTTTGGGTGTGAAGGGTAGGATCGGGTGGATTAGCACTGCTGAGGCTTGCCATGAGGTTGGGCTTTGGAGTCAGATGGATGTGGGTTCTATCTGCCCAGGGATTAGCACACTGATCCAGCATAGTGATCTGTCAGATGTGGTTCTTGATATTCACTTGTCAAGACTGTCATGTAGGCCAAATTAGACAATACAGGTGATGTATATCACATTGCCTCATATTATTTCCCCACCCTTTCAGGACCTTTACGTCTAGCACATGCTCTTCTGAACACCTGCTCTTCTCTATGCCATACTGTAGATTCTTCAGAGAGCTGAAACAGCTTTATAAATATAGTAGAGATGGGGTTGGAATATTAGACTTCTCAGAGATGCAGGACCAGTAGGATGCATGTGTGTGTTACAAGGGATTGGCCCACATGACGTTGGGGACTGGTAAATCTCAAGCTGGCAGTGTGGTCAACAGGAGCAGACCAGGAGAGTCAATGCTGCCATTCTAATGTGAAGACCAGAGAGCTGGAGATTCAGAAATGTCAATCGTGCAAATGAAACCCCAAAACCACCTGCTGGAAATTTCTTCCTGTTCATGTAGGCCTGCGTTCTTGTTCTATTCAGCCCCTCAGCTGAGTACCTAAGGCCAATCACACAATGATGAACAATCCACTTTCTCCACATTCACCAATTTAAACACTATTATCATTCCAAAGAACCCTCCAGGTTGACATGTAAAATTAATCATTATAAATACAAGGACTCCCACAAGACCACTTGGTGATTAATGTGACCAAGGGAATAATTTCCAATTTTTTAATAAGTTGGTATCACTTATGACCAATTACTTTTTCACAGTCTACATCACATGCTGTCTTTTGTAGCAAGACAGATTATGACCAAAAGTTACTGTTTTCTTTACCACTGTGGGTTCTGAACAGGAGTAGGAATCATGAAGTGAAATTTGAGATGGTTATGACAATCTGTAGAAGCTTTTAGGGATGCAATGGGCCTGACTGATGCATTTACACAAATTCTTCTTTGGGTAAAGGCTGTAAAGTGGAGAGCAGGTGGATTTCATCCTTCAGTTATGGTACAGGGAGGTCTGGAGACTTCAAGACTATTTGTGTGGTCTGGGTATTCCAGGGGACCATACATGTGAACTATGGCCACAGGATGCATTATGGTCTGAATTAGATTATGCTCTAGTGAGAAGAAAGTTTAGTGAGATAACATTTATATCAGAAAATGGTACTGATTGTACTTATTAACAGGTCAAACATAATAAACTAGAAGAAGTGAAATTGGATCTACCCCCTCAATGTTAGGTAGGGGCTAACCCTATCCTTAAATATATCCTTAACAGGTAAGCCACCTTTCTCAAGAACCCATTGCAGAGTCTCCAAGCAAAACACCAGAACAACAAATTATCCCTGTGTCAAAGCAAAATCCCTTGCATGTAATCTAGGTAAATCCATTGTTTTAATCTGCTCTGAATGCAAGGAAACAAAATGCATCTTTCTCATATTATGACCCCACCGTGAGTTTTCAGGACGTGAGGTACCCTAGCAATTTGTGGTCAAGCTGAAAAAAAATGGAGAACATTGTGTCCATTCAACACCATTCAGCCCCATGGCTTTCAGAATAAATATTTCTAAGGACAGAACCTAACTACTCTCTTACAGTCATGGATAGGACAGGAATATGAGGAAAGGGAACAGTTCTAGCAGCTGGTGCCCAGCCGGTCCTGGGGCCAATTGGTCTGCTCCCTCTGGACCAACCAATATCACCAGTAATAGAAATAACAATAACACTCCCCTCTGCGTGTAGAATCCTTTGATTTTCAAAAAGATTAACTCATACTCTCTTAATGTTTTTGAACATTTACACACCAGCAAGAGAAAACAAAGCAAAACATACACAAAAGTAAGAAAGTCATCATTATTTACGTGTTGGAAGGAAGGGACTTGTGGCCAAAAGAAAAAGAGGATTTATTAACTTGCCCACAATCGCACCATGAGAAAGCGGCAGAGCTGGATTGGAAATTACTTCCACCTCTCACAACCTTGGATCCAGACTCCACAGCAGCCGCTGGTGAGTGGGATGGGTCTGCACCTGCCCTTCCAGCTTCCACTCCCTCCTCCATGAAGGCTGCAATTTAGTCCCCTTTCTCCTGAACCCCCAGATGGAATGGGTTTGTAGGAAAGAAACCCATCACTCGATTGGTTGTTCTTTCTCAAATTCTCCTGGAAGCACTGTGCCACACTGCACAGAGGCCAAGAGCACAGTAATGCCCTGGGATTCCCCTGATGGTGCCTGGATCTAAACAGCCCTGGCCCTTGTTTTCCACAAGGCTTCCTGGATTCCTAAGAAGCCTGTAACCCACACTGGTCCCTCACTTCTTACTACACATGACATCCACATACTTCAGTAGCCCAGTGGTAATCTTTTTGTTTTAATTTAGTCCAATGATAACCTTTTTTCTCCCCCTTTTCCTTTTTGGTTTTGTTTGATTTTTTAAAAAAGATTTTCACGTATTTATTTGAGAGGTAGAGTTATAGACAGAGAGGGGAAGAGACAGAGAGAAAGATCTTCCATCTGCTGATTCACTCCCCAAATGGCCACTATAGTGGAAGTTCGGCTTATCTGAAGCCAAAAGCCAGGAGATTCTTTCAGGTCTCCCACATGGGTGCAGGGTCCCAAGTACTTGGGCCATCTTCTACTGCTTTCCCAGGCCATAAGCAGGGAGTTGGATCAGAAGAGGGGCGAGGGGCAGCCGAGACTCGAACCAGTGCCTACATGGGATGCCAGCACCGCAGGCGGAGGCTTAGCCTGTTCTGCCACAGCGCCGGCCCCTTGTCTGATGTTTTTATGCATTACCTCTATGATTTCTGGTTAACCTCTCCAGACATAATCATTGGGTCTACTGAAAATTAGTATTTACAGCCTTTAAGGAGTATTCTGTTGTAGTTGCTATTGTTGATCATGATGATGCTGTTGTTTCAAAATTCCAGGACCCTCCTTGGATAATTGAAGATTATTACTATCGTTATCAATAGGCAATGATATTACTCAAGTGCATTAGAAAAAGCAGGTGTTGAAATTGCCAGATCAGTTCTGTTTCACTCTACACCTACTCTTCACCTCCCTGTACTCCACTTCTTTGTCTCTGAGCACTTTCACACTGCCAAAACTACTTCCAGCTCTAAACTCTGTTATTCACACTACCTGTTGCCCAAAGCAGCGGAAGAGGGGTCAAGTAGATTCTTTGATTTTAAAGGCCACAGGGGATTGATTTAACATTCTTTCTCTTTTAAATATGCACAGTATGGCCATGACTTTCTTAAGTAGGTCATAGTTTGATGTAAGAACATGCTGGACATGTTGGCTTTTTTTTTCCCCCTCTTGGGGAGCAAAACACTGAAATACCTCGAGCATTTGTTTCCCTGGTGCATTCTGTTTGCATAACTCCCCTACCTCTGTTAGCAGGGATTATTGTAGGCCCAAGAAAATACCCCCAACTGGCACAGAGTCCACACCCCCCAAACTCCCCAAACCAGTCAGGCTTTATGGAGAGTTTTGCTATTCAAATATTTTCCCAGTTGTTTAGTCTTGGCCACACCCACAAAACAAACGCAACCACTCCAGAGCAGGGTGAGCAAACACAGCTCTGCTTCCAGCCTCTCCCAGGCCATGCACGCATTTGGCCTGAAGCTGTTGTGCTGTTTTGTACAAATGGAAGCCACTCAACCGCTTTTACACCTTATTTTAATGCCTTATTATTTCAAAGGGCTCTCTGTTCTTATTGACAATAATTACTGTTAACTCCTCCATCAAGTTCAAAGGCTCTCTGGATTACGAAACTTCTTCTGAGGACTAGCCGATTCATCCAGCTTGTTATTAAATTAGAACTATATTCTTGACCTGTTTTAATGAAGGTTTTATTATTGCTTTGTTAATATGCTTAACTATCACTTTGAAATCACATTCATATTTTTCTAATCTCCAGTATCTCTCTTAGGAGGCTACAGGCTCACTCACTGTTAGATGGGTGTTTTATGTCCCCCTACTCTGGTCCTAAATAGTCAAACTCACGTACAATTTCTCTATTCCTCCACCTCTACTCTCCCACAATGCAACCCTACACACACACACACACACACACACATACACACATGAGTAATCTGTCCAACCAAATAGCTTTACACTTTGATGTCAACGTACATCGTGTATGTATAGTAGATTCCTTACCCTTACCCTGCAAGCAATCGTCTCTCTTCCTCTCATTGTCCTCTTCCTAACCAGCTCCTCCACACCTTTGCTCACCCTCCCCTGGGTTCCCAAAAGCCCCTGTGGCCCCTCCCACTCAAGTCACAGTAGCACATGTCAACTAGCAGTAACACATGATGTTTACCTCTGGGTCCTCACTCTACAGCCAGATTATGGATTTCAAGAAAGTGGAATATTCCCCTATGTGTCTCACTGTGGGCTCAGAGTTTGAGAAAGAAGGCTCAGTGGACCTGCAATCTAGAGAGTTGACAAGTGGTTCTAGCTAACGTTTATCAGCTGTTCGATCTTGTATTATTCACTCACTCGCTTTTTGACCTCAGTTCCTCATTCCCAACTGTCTTACAGTATTGTAGCAAGAGGCACACGTGAGGTTCTCACAGAAAGTCTGAGATTCATCCCAGACTGTGCACAATTGTTTTCTCCCAAATTCATGAGTTCCTTGTGCTGGCTCCCCCTGTAGGGTGGATCTTGGGTGAGATCCTACCACCTCCAATGCCCCCACCCTCGCCACATTCCTGTCTTCTCACCTGGGTTGCTGCAGTGGCCTCTGAGCTCATCGCTCTGCTTCCATCCTTGCCTGGAGCTCCCTGCCGTCTCTTCCCAGTGGATCTGGGAAAGCCTGTGTCAGAGCGTGCCATCGCTCTGCTCAGAACTCTCCAGCTCCCTGTGGTCTTGCTCAGGGCCTCTGTTAGCCTAGCTCCTCCAGTCCCCCCTCAACAACCATGCCGGCTTTGCCTCCTGCTGGCTCCCGAACACACAACACATCCTCCCACCTCCAGTTCAGACTTGCTCTTTCTCTGCCTGGCACGATCCTCCCTGGAAGCTGCCTCAATCCCCTTCTCTCTTCTTTCAGCACCATTCCGTGCCTTCAAGTGATGTCGCCAAAAGGGCCAGGCATTGCATCTCTAATTCTCATTAAACCTTGTTTTAATGGGTCTCAAAATTCTGTGACAGATTTTTGGTCAAGTTGTTTCCATTGAAAAGTACTGATTTTAAAAACTAGTAACTTAAAACTGCCTTGCATGCACACACAGAAAATGGTCCACAAAATATTCTTGTTTTCTTCTGAATGTTTCACAACAGCATAGTTATCTTTTTTTTTTAAGATTTAATTAATTTATTTGAAAGATAGAGAGAGGCACAGGGAGAGAGAGAGAGAGAGAGAGAGAGAGAGGTCTTCCATCTGCTGGGTCCCTCCCCAGTTGGCCACAATGGTCAGAGCTGTACAAATCTGAAGCTAAGAGCCAGGAGCTTCTTTTGGGTATCCCATGAGGGTGCAGGTGCCCAAGGACTTGGGCCATCTTCACCTGCTTTCCCAGGCCATAGCAGAGACTAGATTGGAAGTGGAGCAGCCAGGACTCGAACCGGGACCCATATAGGATGCCGGCACTGCAGGCAGCGGCTTTACCCGCCATGCTACAGCAGCGGCTCAGTGCATCGTTATCATTAACCAGTCTTTTATTATTAAACTTAAATGGCCAATTAAGACACAGTTCTGAGACCGTTCTTCCACGACTGATTAGGACTGGGGTGGCAGGTATTAGGGGTAATATTTATTTAGCCTTCTCAACTTCCTGGGCAGACTTGGTGACCTTGCCAGCTCCAGCAGCCTTCTTGTCCACTGCTTTGATGACAACACAACAACTGTCTGTCTCATATCATGGACAGCGAAATGACCCAGAGGAGGATAGTCAGAGAAGCTCTCACCACACATGGGCTTTCCAGGAACCATATCAACACTGGCAGCATCACCAGATTTCAAGAATTTAGGGCCATCGTTCAACTTCTTTGCAGAATGATGATGGATCTTCCCCTTCAGCTCAGCGCACTTGCAAGCAATGTGAGCTGTGTGACAATCCAGTACAGGGGCGTACCCAGCACTGATCTGACCTGGATGGTTCAGGATGATCCCCTGAGCAGGGAAGCCAGCTACTTCCCCTGGTGAGTCGTTTTCGCTCTCACCAGCAACACTGCCAGGATGAACATCTCTGATAGACACGTTCTTGACATTGAAGCCCACATTGTCCCCAGGGAGAGCTTCACTCAATGCTTCATGGTGCATTTCAGTGGACTTGACTTCAGCTGTGATGTTGACGGGAACAAAGGAGGTCTGAGAACACTGGGCTCCACTCAGCCCACAGGGACAGTACCAACACCGCCAATTTTGTAGACATCCTGGAGGGGCAGGCGCAAAGGCTAGCCAGTTGGTCTAATCGGTGGGAGGATGCAATCCGGGGCTTCAAGCAGTATGGTTCCACTGGCATTGCCATCTTCATGGGTGACTTTCCATCCCTTGAACCATGGCATATTAGCGCTTGTCTCCAGCATGTTGTCACCATTCCCACCAGAAATTGGCACCAATGCCACTGTGCCAGGGTTGTAGCCAATTTTCTTCATGTAGGTGCTGACCTCCTTCACAGTTTCCTCATGTGTCTTCTGGCTGTAGGGTGGCTCCGTGGAATCCATCTTGTTAACACCAACAATTAGTCGTTTCACACCCACTCTGTAAGCCAGAAGGGTGTGCTCCTGTGTCTGCCCATTCGTGGAGATCCCAGGATACCAGCTTCAAACTCCCCAACACCGGCAGCAACAATCAGGACGGCACAGTCAGCCTGAGATGTGCCTGGAATCATGTTTTAATGAAGTCGCTGTCCCGGGACATCAATGATAGTCACATAGTACTTGCTGGTCTCAAATTTCCACGGGGGAGATGTTGATGGTGATACCACACCCATGCTTAGCTTTCATTCATCCAAGATTCACGCTTACTTGAAGGAGCCCTTTCTCAGCTCAGCAGCCTCCTTCTTAAATTTTTCATGGTTTATTTTGTCGATGCCACCACATTGTAGACTAGATAGCCAATGGTGGTGGACTTGCCAGGATCTATGTGTCCAACGATGACGATGTTGGTGTGAGTCTATTCCTTTTCCCATTTTGGCTTTGATTTAGCAGTGGTTTTCATGACACCCATATTCTGGCAGCAAACACATGCAAAAAAGCTGCATCT
This sequence comes from Oryctolagus cuniculus, assembly GCF_051225735.1. Classification (NCBI taxonomy): domain Eukaryota; kingdom Metazoa; phylum Chordata; class Mammalia; order Lagomorpha; family Leporidae; genus Oryctolagus; species Oryctolagus cuniculus. The sequence continues at coordinate 9,825,803 of NC_142870.1, read as the reverse complement.
CCATTTCCTTATCAGGTTTCCTTCGGGAGTTCTTATCCCATGACATAAGATGGATTTATGCGTATGTGTACATAGTCTCTTTCTGTCTTCTCTTAGATGTTAGGCTCATGAGAGCAAATGCTTTATTTTGCTTAGTGTTGTCTCCCCAGCACCTTGAAGAGTACCTGGCACATAGTAGGTGTTCAACAATTCAATGAACAAATGAAAGAATGAGTCCAGCAGATTTTATTAAAACCCTGAAGTTTAAAGCCATGGTTCTTCACTTTGGATGTCCATTAAAATCCACTGGGAAATTTTAAAGAATACTAATGTCTGGACCACACCCTAGACCATTGAAATCAGATTCTCTTGGAGTGAAGCCCAGGTGCTGGTACTTTGTAAATGCTCCCTAGGTGTCTGAAAGTGTAAACAAGGTCAAGAACCATTGTTGTTGAGCACATAAAAGGGCATTTGTGTTCTATTAGTGCTTGTGTTTCCAGGTAGCACCTCACTAGCTAAGTGCCTTGCACATTTCTGTACTTAATAAATACATCTCTGATCAGTTGATTTAGGAAATGACTCCTTCTAACGCATAGAATAGTTTGTGCACTGGGAAAACCTCAGTCCTATTTTACTTGGTTGGGTTTAAATCCGTGTCTTCTTTGGGGAAATGGAACCACAGAATTGAGTAGCTACTTTCTGCAAAGCATTCTGCCAGTGACTAGAGACACAAACCCCATTTAATACCCATGTAATGATGATAATATTTTTCATATGGTAAACCAGTGTACTTTTTTATTATCCCTTGCAAATCATTTTGCCTTGTGGCTCCCCACAGATTGAATCAGAGGCATTTATTGCTTCAAGGGGAGGCAGATCCTGCCTAAAACAAAGACACTTTATTCAGCTTTGAGGAGCAAACTAGATTTGTTAAGCTCAGAGGAGACAATACCCTTGAATGTGAAGCTTGCTGAAAAGAAAAGAATTTGATAAACACCCAAAGCTTCTCTTTAAATATAAACAGAAAAACTCTCAGGAATGACCAGCAGGTTTTCAAGCTATTTGGTCTCAGGATCCTTTTGTAATATTACAAACTATCACAGTCCCAAAGAACATTTGTTCACATGGGCGGTATCTATCAATAGTTATCATTTTTATAAAGTAAACTTGAGTTTTGAAATATATATTAATTCCTTTTTTTAAAGATTTATTTATTTATTTGAAAGATAGAGTTACAGAGAGGCAGAGGCAGAGAGAGAGGAGTCTTCCATCCGCTGGTTTACTTCCCAAATGGTCACAAGGGCTGGAGCTGGGCTGATCTGAAGCCAGGAGCCAGGAACTTCTTCCAGGTTTCCCACGTAGGTGCTGGGGCCCAAGGATTTGGGCCATAATATACTGCTTTCCCAGACCATAGTAGAGAGCTGGATTGAAAGTGGAGCAGCTGGGTCTTGAACTGGAACCCCTATAGGATGCTGGCACTTTAGGCGGTGCTTTACCCACTATGCCACAGTGCTGGCCCCATAATTATTAATTTCTATAACAGTGTTGAACTTACTACATGCCAACCTATATAAGATTTAATGAAATAATTATATTACTCAAAGCCATATATAAAGAGTGACTTCTATTTTTGCAAAACTCTTTTTTTAAAGGTTTTATTTATTTATTTGAGAGGTAGAGTTACAGTGAGAGGGAGAGCAGAGAGAAAGGTCTTCCATCTGCTGGTTCACTCCCCAGTGTCCACAATGGTTGGAGCTGCACTGATCGCTGATCTGGAGCCAGGAGCCAGGTGCTTCTTCCGGGTCTCCCACGTGGGTTCAGGGATCCAAGCACTTGTGCCATCTTCACCTGCTTTCCAAGACCACAGAGAGATGGATTCGAAGAGGAGCAGCCGGGACTAGAACCAGCATCCATATGGGATGCCGACACTGCAGGCGGAGGATTCACTTACTGTGCCACAGCACCGGTCCCCTTTGCAAAACTCTTTAATGTGTGATTTAAGAGAAATTGGATCTTCATAGCTGCTTCTGCATTCAGTCTGTTTCAATCTGTTTGGGTTGAAATGCAGAAGAAAATCTAGCTTCACACAATCAAAAGTCAAGGCATATAAATGGCCATTTCTTCTTTGCTACCACTCCAAAACCCTACAAGTAGTAATTTCTTAAAGCTTAGTCACCATATGCAATCTGAAACTATGGCAGTGAATTTTTGAACTCTGGTATGTTAAATGTAATTAGTCTATCATGTGCTTTGAATAGATCTGTTTTTCATGAATGCTTTCACAGCATCATTCATTGTCCATTTAGAAAATATTGGTCCACTAAATTATTCAGATTTTCCAAAGATTGAACCATTTGATTACTCAATATAAAAAAAGAAATTTGTTTGTTAATATAACTACCCATCACAAGAGAGATGTTTTCAAGCACTTGGGGGTTGGTTCACAATCATGAAAACAAATTGCTGAAATTCCAATTTCACTTGAATGCTCAAAATTTATCATTGCCAACAAATCTTTTCTATCATTTTTGCTTGAAGTGACAGACTTATTTTAATCATTTCCAGAAAATGTATATTCCCAAACCCCAAGTGCAAATAACTGTAGTTTATCTATCAGTCATCCCATCAAATAAAAGTGGTGCTCCATGAGAAAGAAAAGGCTAGTCCAGGACACTCACAACTTGCTGCTGCCTCCTGAAACAACTGTTGTGGTCCAGGATGCAGCAGAAGAGCTTTGTACATACTTCCTGCCTTGTTATATGAAATATTAAGAAGATGTATACTCAAGGGTTGAGACTAATAATTTGTGTTGCTTCATCAGCAACAATGTTCAATGACATTGACATTTGTTTGGTAGTGTGAGTGCATGGTGGTGAAAAACGCAATGGCTATTAGTAGTGTTTACTGCTACTGGTTTGATGGTTGCTAAGGTGCCAGCTATTTTATCCACAATTGTCTTTGCAACATTGGTAAAAATATCAATACAGTTTTTAAAAGACAGATAGTATTATACTATTTATTAAAATAGTTTTGTGACTTGTAGACTCTTTACAAGAATTCCTGAGACCCCATCAGAGTCTATACATTACCCTTTGAAAGCTACCACCTTAGAGAAATCACTGAGGTTTGGCATAAGGAAGCCCCTATCCCTGTGGACTTCAGGAAAGAGGGAAGTGCTTTTGGTCCTTTCATTGTGTAAAAAAAAGGAGAGAATACATAGTAGATAGGATGGGCACACAGGGCAAGGACACGACCTTTGAAACCATCAGAAAGCTTTCAGAGAATTTCCCCAAAGAAGAAGCTTTGCTTTTCACTGCCTAGAACCCAGCCCAGAAAAAATGTCAACCCCTAGAGAAAAGTCTGGTATCACGGTGTGGGTGCAACATGGTGCTACCCAGGACGTAGACCTCAGTGACCCATGCACACCATCACACTTCATAGTGAAGGACTGAATTCTTTTCATCCGAGATTGGGAGTACAGCAAGGATATATACTCTTACCACCTTTATTCAGTACAGTCCTAGAAGTTGTAGCCACTGTAATAAGGTAAGAAAAATAAATGGAAGGCGTGCATATTAGAGAGAAAGAAGTAAATCTGTCCCTACTTGCAAGTGACATGGATGCCTACATTCATGCAGGAATTTGAAACTTACGGAATTTGAAACAAACAAAACTCCTATAATCAAGAAGTGCATTAAGCAAACTTACTGTATACATAATTGATGCTAAAAGATCAGTAGCATTTATATACTTGTATATTAAGAATTAAAATGTAATAGCTAAAATTAAAAGACAATACTAATTATAAGCATGTCAAAGAAAATGAAATACTTAGATATAAGATCTTTATGCTGAACGTTATAAAATGTTGACAAAAGAAATCTAACAAGATCCAAAGACATATGGTGTTCATAGACTGGAAGAATCAACATAGTAAAGATGTCAATTCTTCCTGAATATCTGGTAGATTAGTTAACATTTCTATCAAAATCTCAGTAAGGCTTTTGAAGGCACAGAGAGGCATATTCTGCAGTTTACATGGAAAGGCACTGTTTCTCTAGTAACTATATTAATCTTGACAGAGTGGACTGAGTGTAGCATGAAAGGAAGAGCACTTGGTAATAAAGTCTACTTTTCAGCTGCAGGGTCAAGACAGCAAGGGGTGCTAGTGTCGTGGCGTAGTAGCTTCCGCCTGCAGTGCCAGCATCCCATGTGGGCAGCGTTTCAAATCCCGGCTGCTCCTCTTCCAACCCAGCTTTCTGCTATGGCCTGGGAAAGCAGGAGAAGATGGCACAAGTGCTTGGATCCCTGAACCCACGTGGGAGACCCGGAAGAAGCTCCTGGCTCCTGGCTTTGGATCAGCCTGGCTTTGGCTGTTGCAGCCATTTGGACGGTAAACCAGTGAATGGAAGATCTTTCGTCTTTCCTTCTGTAGGTCTGTAACTCTGCCTCTCAAATAAATTTTAAAAATCTTAAAAACAAAAAAGACAGTGAGGGACAGACACACTGATCAGTGGAACAGAACAGAGAACCCAGAAACAAACCCCCACAAAAATACACAACTATTTTGCTTCTCAAAGAAAGTAGATTCCAATTGTAATAAAATATTCACAGGTAAACAAGTTAGCATAGTGAAATATAGCAATTCTAATTGTGATCATAAGTGATGTTTCAAAATTGGGATGTTAATTTCTACATCAAAAAAAAAATCCATCCTCTTAAAGTATGCACTCCCATTTGTGTAATGCTGTACAGCTGCTATCACTACGGAATGTCGGGTCATGTTCATCACCCAAAGGTCTAACCTTGTAAGCATCACATTCACTCTCCATTTCTCCTTCACCCAGCCTCTGACAACTATTAATCTACTTTCTCTCTGTGGATTTACTATTCTGGACACTCAGGATAAGCACAATCATACACTATGTGGCTTCTTTGTGCATGAATCCTTTCATAAGCCACAAAGAAACCAGGAGGCAGCCCCAGGACCCACCACTTCGGCCCCACTATGAGGATGAAGAATTAATCCACCAAAAGTTTTGATGGCCCTGGGGAGAAATCCCACAGTGACTGACCTCAAATCCTCAAACCATGTATTCAAAAGTGACTGATTTTACTTGAAAGAGAGTATTTTAAACGAGACAAGACTAAGATACTCATACTGAGCAGTTTGAGTTTTCTTCCCCTTTCATGAAGTAACAGGGAAACTCCAAAACAGAAGGAGATCAGTTACGGAAAACAAGGAACACTCTAGTTTTTAAAGATCTGGGTCATAGCATTGAAGCTCCAATCTTTGCAATTCTTAGCAAGCCTATTTCAAGATGAGAAATTGAGGCTCAGGAAAACTCATTGACTGTTCAATGCCACATGCAAATTCAAGTCCGCTTCCAGATTCTAGGCTCATTTGCTAATAAGATGGATAGCAAAGTTGCACGTCTTTCATAGACTTTAGGAAGGGTTGTATACTCTAAATTCTTTTATTTATTTATTTTTATTTATTTGAATGGCAGAGTTACAGAGAGGCAGAGGTAGAGAGAGAGAGAGAGAGAGGGAGGGAGGGAGGGAGAGAGAGAGAGAAAGTGTCTTCCATCTGCTGGTTCAGTCTCCAGTTGGCTGCAATGGCTGAAGCTGTGCTGATCTGAAGCCAGGAGCCAGGAGCTTCCTCTGGGTCTCCCACTCAGGTGCAGAGAACTGGATTGGAAGTGGAGCAGCCGGGACTCAAACTGGCACCCATATCGGATGCCAGCACTGCAGGCAGCGGCTTTACCTGCTATGCCACAGTGCCAGCCCCTATACTCTAACTTCTAACCCAAGTCAACATTTTCAAGTTCTGTGATCTCACAAACTTGAGTTTCAGAAACTCTTGTGAAATCCCAAGCTCTTTCTACTTAGCATTTGAAATACATGCATTTTAAAGGACACTATGTTAAAAATGGTAACCAGTTGTAAATTAGAACATTACAGCTAAGCTACTTTTTTTACCAGTCAGTATTTATTGGGTGTCCACTGGGTGCCAGGCCCTGGGTTCAGCACCTTCCACGCCTCTCATTCCAGCTTCCCAATTACTCCTTGGGGGAGCTGAGTAGCAGAACCCAAAACACACCCGAGCCAGTGGCAGCACCCAACTCCAATTCCTTCTGCTAACTCCTGAAGCTCCCCCCTCTTGACCATCACACCATTCTGTCAACAAAATTTCCGAAACTACAGAGTTTTAACCGCAAGACTCTAAGAGCCAGAATCTAAAACAAGGAGGTGTCTCCTCAAAGCGCTGATTTCATAGCCATGATTGATACTTTAGTTGCATCTTCTGTCAATTTTACATGGAAGAAAGCAAAAACAAAGTAACATTTTTTCTTGAATGCATGTGTGTGATCATTCAAGGTGTATGTTGCAAATCATGGTTAAATTCCTAAAAACTAAGTCAATGAAAAAAAAAAACTGAGAAAGTGTGTGGATACACAGGTGTGCATGTGTGTGCTGATGCTTCCTCAGAACACTGACATTATATTGTATTTTGACAATACGATTAGTTGTTCTTGGGGATAACTCTTTATGATTAGTTGTCCTTGGGGAAAAATTAAGCCATGTTTCTTTTCAGATTTGAATTCATACCACAACCAAACATAAGTGACCCAGGCTGGTGTGAGTTGGATTTCATCCTCCTAAAAAATGTACGTTGAAATTCTAATCCCTCTGTATCTTAAAATGAGACTATACTGGGGCTGGCACTGTGGTGTAGTTGGTGAAGTCACCTCCTGCAAGGCCGGCATCTCGTATGGTCACCGGTTCAAGTCCAGGCTGCTCCATTCTGATCCAACTCCCTGCTAATGTGTCTGGGAAAACAGCAGAGGACACCCCACGTGCTTGGGCGCCTGCACCGATGTGGGAGACTTGGAAAAAGCTCCTGGCTCTTGGCTTTTGCCTGGCCCAGACTTGGCTGTTGCAGTCATTTGGGAGTGAACCAGTGGGTGGAAGACATGTCTCCGTCTTTTTCTGTAAGTCAGCCTTTCAAATAAATTAATCTATTAAAAAAAATGACTACTTGGAAAAAGGATCTTCACCGATGTAATCAGTAAGTTCTTTAAAGTGAGTCCTAATCCAAATATAACACACAGTGTCCTAATGTGTTAGCTCATTTTCCACTGTTGGAACAGAATACCTGAAGCCGGCACTTATAGAGAGAAGAAGGATATTTGGCTTTATGGTCTGCAAGTGTGGTGGCTACACCTGTCCAGGCTGGGCAGGGGCCTCACCATGGATGGCAGCACAAGGTGGGAGCAAGCACAGAAGACTGCAAAGTAGGATAGAAATGTAGAGACCAGGAGTCACTTTTTTATAACAACCCACTCTCGAGGGAACTCACTCTCCCTGAGACCAGCATTAATCCCTTCTGAGAGCAGTGCTCCCAGTGGCCCAACCACCTCCCATTAGGCCCCACCTCTTGGAGGTCACTCTACCTTTCAACATTGCAGTGTGAGGAATGAAGCTTCCAACACATAATCACTCTCACACCATGACCAAACCAGAACACCCTACACAGACGGAGACGCCTGGGCACAGGCCCAGGGGGAGAAGCCACAGGACCACAGAGGCAGAAACCCAAGGGGTGCGGCAGCAACCCAAACAAGCAGCAAGGGGTGTGCCACTTGGGGGTTCTACTCTGGTGGGAGCAGACGCCTTGATTTAGGAATTCTGGCCTCCAGAACTGTGAGCGGGTACAGTTTTGTTATTTTAAACCACCCAGTTTGTGGTATTTTGTTATGGGATCCCCAGGAAACTGTGAGATGGGGTTCAGGCAGGAAAGGGAGGGGGCTGTGGAGGGATGATTATGCCCTGGAGGAAAGCAGAAGAGAAAGAACAATGACGTGAGAATGAGCTGGACACATCCTGGGAAAAGAGGAAGCCTGAACGCATCTATTTTCTTGTTCTGAATTTCTTAGAATTCAAATCCACAGAAAAAGATATATGCATATTGGTTATCACAGATATAAACGAGGAAAACCATCCACAGATCTTGCTATAAAGTTGTATGAAGTTTAATCAAAATAGATGATACAATTCATAAAATGGAATCAATCATTTACTGTAATTACTAAAAAGAATATAACATTGTGCACGTGTGTGTGGGGGATGTGGAACACTCAACAACATTGAGCCTCATATGAAAGAACATTTTTAGGGAGTTTGTTGTTGCATTTTTTTTCCACCCTGAATCTCACATGTTGACAATCTTGCCCCAGGTTCCAATATCTCAATGAGACAACTTTCAGAGTTCTTTAAGTCTGAAATTTATGACAACAGCCATAGAAGAATTAGATAATTATTGCCGGCTGCAGCACAAGAGGGAGTGTCCATTATTCACCATGAGGATTTGCACCAGATGATCTGTGTAGGGCATGGGCAAGTTCTGGTGTGAGTCACCATTCTGCCCCCAGAAGGAATGAGAGATACATTACCAGGGTGACCCACAAAACAATCTTGGTGGGGACCTGGGCTGGGGGCTCTGCTGCTTGTCCTATTGTGTCTTTGGGTCAGGTGTCATTCAGCACTGACATACCTGTCATTGCCAGGACTTACCTTGGCTTCACCCAAGCTCAAGTACTTGTTCATCTTTTAACCCAAGAACAAACGAGCAGGTGCCTCTAACTGGAGCAAACTCAGCTCACACTCCCTGAGGGGCTGGTCTTCTGCTTTGCTGGGTGTGACAATGTGAGGGTCAGTTTCCTGTCCTCATTCTGGAGATTTTGCATTTTTTTGCATGTATCAGAAAAGCCGTAAGTATATTCCACCTTCACTCCATGGCTCAGTGCACATCCTTAGGAATTAACTTGTTGAGTTCTAGCCGAGCCATTTAATATCTGTCGGACATAGAGCAGATCTCTTCCCTCTTATACTACGTTTTCCTGCCTGTCAGATGGACATGTTACCATCTCAGAGCTTTAGTAAATGTCACATAAGGCAACACTATTTTAGATCGGTCTCTTTTAAGGAGAAATTCGTTCACATGGGCATTCTTAGAGGGATGAGTGGTGACGGGCATGAAGGAGTTGTCAGGCCACTGCCAGCCTGGGTCTTCGTCGCAGTCTCTTCCAGACGAGGCTGGTTCAAGCAGTCATGATGGAATGACCACAACTGCCCTCCTCTGCTATGGTACCTCCTCTTCCCTTCTCTGCCCACACCCATGGGTGTGCACATCTATTCCAAGGGTGTCTGGACCACCTTAACACTGAAGATTCTCGGCTAAGCTCATGGCTAATGGAGTGAAGATGTCTCAAAATCGCATTGTGCAAAGCAGCCTTGTTGCTTCTTGCCTAATTCCTATCTTTCCTTGGACCTCCATTTTCAGAAGATTGTGCCATGAGCCATTCAAGCCAGCCAGAACCGTCACTCTGCAATCAATGCACCAGCAAGGGCTGTGGATGCCATGGAGGATTCCTTCCCAAATCCACCACTTCCCCTGCCCTTACAGGACGCTCACCTCCCAGTGCTCGTCTCTTTATTTGCACCTTCGTTCCTCCATCCATGCTCCACCCTGCAGCCAGAGGGGCCGTTCCTCAAACTGTAAATGAGTTCATTTCACTTTCCTGCCTAAACCCTCCTGAGGTTTCCCAGGGCACTTAGGGTAAAACCAAACTCCTGAATGACCCCACCCTGCCGCCTTTCCTAGCCTCCTCTCTGGCTGCATTTTATGCTTAGCTCATCCCCACCTCCGGGCCTTCGCACTTGCAGTGTCCTCTGCCTGCCCTGCTCTCCCAACTAATCTTCCCATCACAATCCCCACCAAGACCCTCAGCTCCCAGCAGAGGCCTGAGCAGACCACTCTACTTGAGACAAGACCATTGTCCCACCACGTTTTCCATTCCAGCCCTACGACGGTTTCATTTCAAAGGACGCATCTTGCACTTTTTCATCTTTTTTTTTTTTTTGTAGTCTAACATAATACAATAAGGTGCACTGATTTTAATGTACAGCTGACTGAGTTATTGCATTTCTGCACCTGATTAGCTGTCTCCCAGATAGAGAAGCACAACTGGACAATTCCAGAAGATCGCCTGTGTCCTTTCCAGCCAATTCCGCAAACCCTTCCTCCCCCATTTCCAGGGATGGCCATGTTGGTAGTCTGACAGCTCTCACTATTGATTAGTCTCACCTGTTCTTGAACTTCATAGAAAGGCAATTGTGCGGCACATACTCTGGTGTGTGCATGTGCCCCTTTGCTGAGCAGAAAGCTGAGAGATTCAGCATGGAACTGTGTAAGATCATTTCCCCTTGTAATGACTGTGTAATTTCAATTGTCTGATTGTAACACAGCTTATTCAGGCAGTATTTTCTTGATGGACACTTGAGCAGTTTCCAGGTTTTGCTCTTAGGAAAAAAAAAGACTGCTTGGCCATTCCTGAGGATGCTTTCGGGTGGATATAGTTCTCATCTCCGTTGTCTGGTACTTACCTGGATTCAGCACTCCTGGGCCATAGGGTTGGCATATGTTTTACTTTAGCTGATTGATTATAGCAATAGTTTTATTTTTTGAGTTGTGTCCTCCCTAGTAGTATTAGTCCCTGGGAATGCCAGGACCTGTCCCTCCCGTCTACTCTGACAGTCCCAACCCCCAGTACAGGGCAGCACACATTAAATGCTAAGTTCATATCTTTAGGAACAACCCGCACTAGATACTGTCCATCCAGTTTCTGGTTCCTCTTGTTGCTCTCAGATGTTGTTTCCTTGCGTCAGCAGCCTGGCACATCCCTTTGCGGTACATTTGCCGCATCGGCCTCATGGCTCAATGACGTATTCTTTTTGTGGGACAGCACAGTTCAGAGAGAATTTGAGAAACTGGCCTACTCCTTCCAATCAGCCCCGCACCATTGGGAGGAGACTCTACTCTGGCCCCTCCAGGCTTTTAAGGCCACCCCAGGTCTCACCTGTGTGTGGCTGAGAATTAGTGTCATGGCCGGCCTGCTGACCTCCATGTGAGGTCTTGTGGCTGGGATTTTAACCTTTGTGCCACTGGCACATGCTTGCATGTGGCACAGTTCCTGACATGTGGTCATGCTCAGCTACCATCCTACTCGGGTGCATTTCCTTTATTCTACTCCCACTACAGAGGTCATGGTCATAATTGATGCCCATCACATTAGGTCACCAAACATAAGTTAAGAGGCAGCCACAGTTTGGCAACCATGGTCTATAATTTATACATATCCAGGGTTGGTCGGAATATGTGGATTATAAAGTATAAAAGTCTTAGTAAAAGGACACTGTTAGCACTTCATACAGCAAACAAGAACCTATATTTCTAATTTCCTTGCAGAAAGGGGAAGGGAAGGTCTTTACTTGAATGTCTGTGTGTAATGAACAGGCCTTTGGAGCAGACCCACAGTCCCTGTCCCCTGGCATAATCTCCTCCTCAGTGTGGGTAGCCACTATGACTCGCTGCCAACCAACAGATCACGGTTAAGAGTCACAGGGCAAATGGAATTTTGGTGGTTATATTACATAGCTTCTTCCATAAGCTGTATCATCCACCGTTCAGGGGTCTCCCTTTCCCTGGTTGGCTTTGAGGAAGTCAGTATTAATGTTGGGAAACCCCGGGAAGCAAGGAAGTGGGGCAGCATCTGGGAGTTAGGGTAGCTTTCAGGCTGCAAGGGCTCCCCCAAACACTCCAGTCGCACTACCAATAAAATAAGCCCTACGGTCATAAGAAACTGATTCTGCCAAAGATGTGAGTTTGGGAGTAGGTCATTCTCCAGTCACGCCTCAGATAAGACCACAGCCCCAGCCCGGTCTCTTGTTGCAGCCTTCTAAGTCGAAAACAGAGAATTCAGCTAAGCCATGTCCAGGCCCCTGACCCACAGAAACTGCAAGTTGGTAAGTGTTTGCTGTTTTAGGTCACTAAATTTTTGGTAACCTTGTTCTACAATAGTAGATAGCTAATATATCACTGATTTTTGTCACTCGGCTCAGGATAAGGGCGTTATTTAGGATTAGTCCAACACAAATGCGATCAGTCTAAAAACCATGCTCCCTTCTCCATGTGGCTGCTTTAGAGCCACCAAAACAGTGATGCAGTGGAAATCTGAGATAACACAGCTTCGGTAACCACTGATCGCACTTAATGTCTCCTACCTCTGCTGCGTGCCCTTTAGGCAAGTTTAGGTATTCATGGAAAAAAAGTTATTTGGTATCAAATTTTCATAAAATTATATGGAATCACAAGTCTCAATATTTCTGAAAGAAGTTTGAAGAATGTTACATTACACAAGAACAGGCCTGGAGATTCACTAACCTCGCTAGGCACACAACAATATGTCAAATTATGGCCATCATGGGGCCGGCGCCGTGGCTCACCTGGTTAATCCTCCACCTGCGGCGTCAGCATCCTATATGGGCGCTGGTTCTGTTCCAGTTGCTCCTCTTCCAGGCCAGCTCTCTGCTGTGGCCAGGGAGTGCAGTGGAGGATGGCCCAGGTGCTTGGGCCCTGCACCCACGTGGGAGACCAGGAAGAAGCACCTGACTCCTGGCTTCGGATCAGCGCAGCACCAGCCGTTGCAGTCATTTGGGGAGTGAACCAATGGAAGGAAGACCTTTCTCTGTCTCTTTCTGTGTCTGTAATGCTGCCAAATAAATAAATAAATAAATCTTTAAAAAATTATGTCTATCAGGACTGATGTCAGTGTAGTAGGCAAAGTTCCAGAGAGTTAGGTTGAAGTATAAGGAATATTATCATCTTTTTATTATATGACCTGTCCTGTATATGAATATTAAATAAATATTTCTGATTATGTCCATCGTATACTGTGGTTAAGTAAATCTGTATTTCTGTGGTTAAATAATTGGAACTGTCGTAGTTTTTAGCAACTGTGGATTTTGTGGTTAAATTACGTTGTCTGATTTTTAACAACTGTATGTGTGTGCGTGTGTGTGTGTACATGTGTAGGTGATTTCCAAACAACTTACAGGTCAATTTAATGAAGCCACAAAAATCCATGAAACCTGCCTGTATATAAGAAGTCCTCTCAAGTCGCTCCCATTTCTGGTTTTAATCTTGTCATGTGAATCATAACAATTTATAGCAAACTGGAAACTGGGTCCAAGTCTCATAAGCAGAGAGTGGAATTCCTATTAATTTTAAAGATGACTCCATGATGGCTTTTACGAGACAGAATTCCCCTTCTTCAGAGAAAGTGTAAAATTTTACTCTTCCCTGTGCACTCTGATGCGTTCATTCCTAATAATCAACAAGTACAGATCCAGGATTGTGAACTTTGTTTTCAAATTCAAAACTCTTTATTGTGTTACAAACTATCAAGCTATGTTGTGTATTTTCCCAGTTTTAATTACACAAAAGTGTGATTTCCTTCAAAAATCAGTAAAACCACACAAATAAGACTGTGTGTGAGAGAGAAAGCAGGTTATTAGAACTAGCTAATCAGGGGACAGAGGAGATCACAACCAAAGGTTGTCATTTTGATATTGAGTCTATTTTAATCAAAACATTGTCTAACCTTTAATCACAGCTATTTGTTGGCCAAGTAGATGTTCTACTATTCTCCAATTAAAATATAAGATGAGGCTGGCGCCGCGGCTCACTAGGCTAATCCTCCGCCTTGCGGTGCCAGCACACCGGGTTCTAGTCCCGGTCGGGGTGCCGGATTCTGTCCCGGTTGCCCCTCTTCCAGGCCAGCTCTCTGCTGTGGCCAGAGAGTGGAGTGGAGGATGGCCCAAGTGCTTGGGCCCTGCACCCCATGGGAGACCAGGAGAAGCACCTGGCTCCTGCCATCGGATCAGCGCGGTGTGCCAGCCGCAGCGCGCCGGCCGCAGCGGCCATTGGAGGGTGAACCAACGGCAAAGGAAGACCTTTCTCTCTGTCTCTCTCTCACTGTCTACTCTGCCTGTCCAAAAAAAAAAAAAAAAAAAAATGATATCATGTCAATTAAAAAGGTATTCTTTCCAGCCCCTCTATTTTTATTTCCTTGAAATGGTTCATTATTTTGTTGTTCAAAAGATGACTAAAAATTATTTTCCTAGTGACATTAAATGCTGATAATGGAGCAGTCCAATACTCTGGTGCTGAACACACAAATTGAGATCATTTTATTTGATAAAAATTTAATAGTGGTTATTCACAGTATCAAAACAGGTAATTCTCTATGCTTAGAAGTTCTTCCCGGAATCTTAATATGAGATAAATCATATGTATGTGTGCACGTGTGTGTGTCTGTAAAAATATATATAATATATACATACTCATGGAATGCTAAAATGCATTTGTATAAAATTGTCCATCACAGATACTGTAATATAATATAAAAATGGAAATTGACAGCATAGGATATGTCCATCTCAGAAAAACAAAAATTGTGGAATCTTCATTTGAAAGAACATTAAGCAATAATTGAAGCAAGATTTTTGAAAATCACACAGTGCTACCATATGTTAAGTGAAGAGGAAAAGTAGACTCTGAAACTCTATTATTAACATAAGCAGTGAGGGAGGAAATACTGCAAGGCACTGCTGGAGCATGTGCATCGCATTTACCTGATTGGAAAGGTCATGGGTAGTTAGAGATGGTGGGAAAGGTCATGGGTAGTTAGAGATGGTGGGTGTCTAATTTTACTTTCTATCAAGTCCATTATAACTTCAGTGAACCTTGACAGTCACCTTAGCCAGCTGTAGATTGCTGTGAGGGATTCTATGGCCGACGTGACACAAGTCAGTCAGCACAGTGCCACCCACCCTGAGGTGTAGTCTTCCCAGACTAAATGCAGCAGAGTAACTGCGAACCCTGACTGCAGATTTGCAGGAGGAATGAGATCTCCTGGAAGCTTCAGAAATACTGAAGAGAGACGCGGGAATCCTCTCCATCTTGCAATATGGAAGCTCAAATGAATCTGATTTGTTTATTAAAGGAAAGCGTGTCCCAGAAGTTGGGAGACTCTGGAAGGGCTTGGTGCCCTAGCAATAGCAGAGCCCAGATGTGGACATCACTGGAGCATTTTTCCATGTGTCTGGTTCTCCTCCTTCAGGACTTGTGGCAGGATCACAGTCCTTGGAGTCAGGCCAGGACCAAGGTCATGGTCAATGATATTTGAAAATAGTAATTTCAATGTAGGCTGCACACAAGTTTTCTTTGTCCTGTCAAAATGAGCCGTCTTGGCCGGCGCCGCAGTTCAGTAGGCTAATCCTCTGCCTGCGGTGCCAGCACCCGGGTTCTAGTCCTGGTCGGGGCGCCGGATTCTGCCCCGGTTGCCCCTCTTCCAGGCCAGCTCTCTGCTGTGGCCCGGGAAGGCAGTGGAGAATGGCCCAAGTACTTGGGCCCTGCACCCCATGGGAGACCAGGATAAGTACCTGGCTCCTGCCATCGGATCAGCGCGGTGTGCCGGCCGCGGCGGCCACTGGAAGGTGAACCAATGGCAAAGGAAGATCTTTTTCTCTGTCTCTCTCTCTCACTGTCCACTCTGCCTGTTAAAAAAAAATAAAATAAAATAAAAAATAAAAAAATGAGCCATTTTGACCATCCGAATGGTGAAGCCGTACTCAGCCTGACGCCCGCAGTGAGCACCGTGTGGGGCTGAGGCTGCCACCAAAGGTGACCTGGACCCTGAATGAGAACACAGCACTGTGCTCTGAAGCCAGTGAGCCCGGGCAGCGTCTAATGGAAGCATAGCCTCGTGTACACTGACCGATCCACCCACTGAGGAAAACATGCTAAAAATTACACAGAAAATGAAATGTGGTAAAAACAAGTATCTGACATGTACTGCTTCGTCAGTTCTCTAGAAGAACTCCCTGGAAAAAATATCCCTTTGGAAGTTCAGAAATGCTTTATATTTTTAATCACTATGGCCCAATAAAATATAAAATTGTACAGTATCTCGGCAAATGGGAAAAAACTCACAGTTTTGAAAATTCTTTAATTAACGTGTGTCTCTCCAATGATGATACCATGCTTAATGAGAGGAGAGCTTTGCTTTTTCTTTCCATTAACATGTTTTAAAAAGTTAGAGGATCTTGAGAAATTTATGGAATTCAGAAGTGAGGCAGAGGAGGGCCAAAGTGTATCAGGAGCATCTTGTAGCTCCCAAAACTACGGAAGTGTCTGAATGGACAATGACTACATAAATAATTAAATGGGGGAATACCAAAGGCATAGGAAATAATTTTTTTTAAAAAAAGATTTTATTTATTTATGTGACAGGTAGAGTTACAGACAGTGAGAGAGACAGAGAGAAAAGTCTTCCTTCCATTGGTTCACTCTCCAAATGACTGCAGTAGCTGGAGTTGTGCCAATTCGAAGCCAGGAGCCAGGAGCTTCCTCTGGTCTCCCATGCGAGTGCAGAGGCCCAAGCACTTGGGCCATCCTCCACTGCTATCCCAGGCCACAGTAGAGAGCTGGATTGGAAGAGGGACAATTGGGACTAGAATCGACACCCATATGGGATGCCGGCGCCACAGGCAGAGGATTAACCAAAGTGCCAGCCCCAGGAAATAAATTTTAAAGAGATCCTAATGTCTCCATCTGATATAGTGTGAGCAAAAAACTAAATTGTATTGGATGCTAACCCCAGGTTACAGTCATCTGTGATGTCATTGGATACCATGTACCTCCTATTACAGTGCGCTGAGAGAGAAACTTAACCTCTGTCTGTTCTCTCCAAGCTCCCATAACTCCATAATTAGATCAACAGAAAAATACAGAGTAGAAGGAGTTCTACATGATCACCGGGCTGGACTTTTGAACGGTGTTAGGGTTATGAAAAACAAGGAAAGATTCAGAAACTGTCCAGACCAGAGGAAACTGGAGAAAGAAGTGAATGCCATGTGGTACCCTGGACTGGGTCTTGGAACAGAAAGAGAACATAATGGAAAAACCAGGAAACAGAAATAGGATCTAGAGTTTAGTTGAGAGTAATGTAACAACGCTGGTTTCTTGTGACGCATGTGCCAACGTAAAATAAAATGTTGAAAATGTGGAATCTGGGGGAAAGATACACATCAGCTATCTGAAGTATCTTTGAAACTTGTGCATTGATCTGAAATTATTCTAAAGTTAAAAGGCTATTTAAAGAAAAGAATTTGTTCAATGGATTCAGTTTCAATATTTCTTAATTTTTATAATGTAAATAAGAGAGATTCCATGTATTTTATATATATGATTTTAAGTCCACAATGTTACTTCCCACTTTGGCTCCTTCCATGCTCCTACCTTTCTCTCTCTCTCTTTTTTTTTTTTTGCTTTTAACTTTTCTGATAACAACTTTCAGTTCACTTTATAATCACAGGCTTAATCTCCCACTAAATAAAGAACTCAACACGTAGAAAGTCGAAAGACCAGTGTTCCACACAAGTCTAGGCAAGGGCTAATAAACAATAATCAAATCTCAAGACATCAATTTCACGTATATACATTACATTTCTCTCTCTCTCTCATATATATATATGTATCATACATATATATAATATATGTATGATTGGTACCACAAATCAGAGAAAACATATGATACTTGTCTTTTGGGGCCTGGCTTACTTCACTAAGCATAAGGGTCATATTAAGCAGACGTCACTCATTTTTTTTCTCCCTTTGTGAAGCCAGTTGGTCACCAAAATGGCATCCTTTGGGCTTTGCTTCCTGCCACCTGTTCAGGGTAAGTAGCTGAAAGTGAAGAATTAGAGTGGTATATTTAATACCCAGTGATTGAGCATAAAAGCTTGCATTCAAATTACAGAATCAATTGTGAAGTTATATTATAACTTTAAAGAGACCTTTAATCAGTGCACTGATGTCTGTTGAACTTAATTGTATGTGCAGACAAAACAATTAAGACAAAAGCAATACGGCTTTCTGTGGCTTGGGCAGCAGACTCGTGTACACTGAATCGGCATACTTGTTAATCTTCCTGATAGGTGGATTCTATCCAGGAAGAAAATGATTTTAGAATATTGTGTAACACCTGGAGCAGGGGCCGTCATGAAGAACTCACAAGCAAATTCGAAAGGAAGGAAACCCGTGCCCTGTAAATTGAAATTCCCTCTC
This sequence comes from Oryctolagus cuniculus, assembly GCF_051225735.1. Lineage (NCBI taxonomy): Eukaryota > Metazoa > Chordata > Mammalia > Lagomorpha > Leporidae > Oryctolagus > Oryctolagus cuniculus. The sequence goes on along the minus strand of NC_142870.1, from coordinate 9,807,790 downwards.
CCTCTACACATAGTTTTCAAGAGCATCAACATTATTATCTAAATTTTCTGGAAAGTGACTAATTCCCTATTGCTTTCTCTCATATTTACATATTGTTCTGACCATCTGACCATCGCTCAGCATCCAAAGCAGTGTTTGGCAATCAAAGGGTTAAGAACATAATTTTTGAAATGTTGATCAATTTTATGGATGTAAACACACACGAATGTCGAAACTGTTGAAATCTTTATTTAATGTATGCTAAACTGATCTTCTGTATATAAAGAGAAATGAAAATGAATCTTGATGTGAATGGAAGGGGAGAGGGAGTGGGAAAGGGGAGGGTTGCGGGTGGGAGGGACGTTATGGGAGGGGAAGCCATTGTAATCCATAAGCTGTACTTTGGAAATTTATATTCATTAAATAAAAGTTTGAAAGAAAAAAAAAAGAAATGGATTAATGAAAAGCATCCCCCCCCCCCTTCCTCTAAACCTGAAATCTTCCTGAATTTTGCACTCAGAATTTAGGCTATACTGTTACAATACAAATAAGAAAATTGAATTGTAATTCCAAAGAAAAGTTTAATCACCTTTATCTTTAAATTCTCCATCAGAATCTCAACCATCATCACATTCTTTGAGGTCCATTTCTAATGGTTCCTCCTCCATCAGGATTTGTCTGATCTTCCACTATCCCCATGCAAGAACGTAAAAATCTCCTTCGTTGTCCCTCCACATTCAGCTTTATTTGATGGCATGCCTTTTTCTGGCACGGCCAGCCTGCTGTGTGTGCCTGCTTCCCTTCGCCAGCATTCACGTCCCCTTCCAGGGAACGGCCAACCCTGCCTTGTACCCAGGAGAGGAGAATGCGAGGGGGCCCCCGCAGGAGTGCATGAACGCAGCCTTTGCTTGTTGGAACTCAGGTCCTAGAGACAACATCCTTGGCATCTTCCACATCAAATAATGTTCAGTTCTTTCACCTGAGCCAAAAGAGCTTGTCTGGATACCGTCTGATAAGCCGCGGTAAGAGTCAACACACAACCCCTGGCTCTGCCTGCATTCTCTCAGCCTGCAGTCATCCGATCGCGCTCTTAGCAGCAAGGCGTGTCAGGGAAGCCAACCCCAGTGTGTGCGCTGGTTTCCAGCCTCCGCTGCTGACAGCTGTGCCGACTTGACTTAATGGGCTGTGTGCAGATAAAGGCAGGGATTTGCGATGCTAGAAGCGTCTTCGCAGGTGAGAAGACAAAGATCGCTCACATGTGTCTTTCTCACAGCTCAGGTCGAGGACTGGGCCTGGAAACACATCAAAGGGCACACCTGCCTGCTCTCTGTGCTCTCCCTCTGCCTTCTTTCCCTTTCTGATTGCACTGCTGTGCTACTCACAGCCCAACAATGTGCCTATTATGCTCCTGGGAGAAGAAGGAGCATTGCTTTCAGAGCCAGGTGCCAGTAGTCAGTTTCCTCCTGTCCAATTCCTGGGTGAAGCTGTGTTTGTAAATTTCACTTTCTGATTTTTTTTTTTAATCCTTAGGGCTGTGTTGCAAGATGCTGGCCCTGAGCCCCACTGTCAACACAGGGCACGGAGCTTTGTTTTGCTAAAAGAAGGGCGAATGGAAACCTTGGGGCTGCATCTCCCTTTTGATGCCTTCCATAGGTGCCAATAGAAGGGCAAATCTGTGGCATTGAGAGGGAGATGCAGCCCTGATGTTTCCATTTCTCCAACCAAACCCAAACTTTTTATCACTGATGGGCGTGGATGGAACAACAGTGATTCACGAAGGACTCTGAGGCTGGATTGGGTAAAGGTGATTGTAATAAGGAAGTGAGAACAGGGCCTTTTACCATTGAGTGACATATCTGAAAACTCCCCACGGGTCCTCTCCATTATTTTGACCATGACTTTATGAAGCAAAAGAAAAAATGAATGGCATGAAATCTGGCTACAAAAGAGTAATTCTTGTCTGGGAGACAGACATGTGTTATGAAATGCTTACAGCTGGAAGAGAAAATATCTAGAACGGCTCTCTTTGCAATTGATGCTGGTAATTATAACCAACACTTGAAAAATGTCTTATTTTTTATAATTTGTCCAGAATATCTAGAATTGTTCTGAAATAATTGTTTTCTAAAGATTTTATTTATTTATTTGAGAGCCAGAGTTACTGACAGAGGGAGAGAGAGAGGTCTTCCACCCACTGGGTCACTCCCCAGTTGGCCACAACGGCCGCAACTGGGCCCATCCGAAGCCAGGAGCCAGGAGCTTCTTCCAGGTCTCCCACGTGTGTGCAGGGGCCTAAGCACCTGGACCATCTTCCACTGCTTTCCCAGGCCACAGCAGAGAGCTGGATTGGAAGAGGAGCAGCCGGCACACTAACCGGAGCCCATATGGGATGCCAGCACTGCAGGCAGAGGCTTAGCCCACTATGCCACAGCACTCGCCCTGAAAAATACCTTCTATATGACATTGTCTGATGACACCTTCTTAAGCATCCATTATCCCCATGACAAACTTAGCAAGCTAATAGTGCTGTGGATTCCATTTTATAGAAGGAGATCTTGGGGTTTGGCAAAATTAATATCACAAGGCCAAAGGAGGTGTAAGATAGGTGTGATTTAGGCTAAAGCTCGAACTCCCCACTATTCTGTTAGCGCAGGAACCTCTCATCTCCCAGGGACTGTTTAAAGGGAGCCAATGCCCCCAGCAGCGTCAAAAGACTGCAGGGAAAATACACACAGGAGGCCGGCGCCGCGGCTCACTAGGCTAATCCTCCGCCTAGCGGCGCCGGCACACCGGGTTCTAGTCCCGGTTGGGGCGCCGGATTCTGTCCCGGTTGCCCCTCTTCCAGGCCAGCTCTCTGCTGTGGCCCGGGAGTGCAGTGGAGGATGGCCCAGGTGCTTGGGCCCTGCACCCCATGGGAGACCAGGATAAGTACCTGGCTCCTGGCTCCTGCCATCAGATCAGCGCAGTGCGCCGGCCGCGGCGGCCATTGGAGGGTGAACCAACGGCAAAGGAAGACCTTTCTGTCTGTCTCTCTCTCTCACTATCCACTCTGCCTGTCCAAAAAATAAAAAATAAAAAAAAAATACACACAGGGATTGGGGTCCAGGCACTCCCACTGCATCTACCCCTCAGGTACTCATTGTTTGGCTTTGCTTGCTTGGTTGAGCACATAAACAACCTGCCTCGTTGGGTCTCCACCTCTTAACCGGGTGTAATAGCTGTTTTTGTAGGTCAGCTTGATGGGCTATGGGATTCCCAGATGAAACATCATGTCCTAGTGTGTCCGTGAGAGCGTTTCCAGATAAGACTAGCTGAGGCGTGCAAAGTTAAGCCTCCATCAGCAGTGCCAGCATCCCATATAGGCTCCGGTTCAAGTCCCAGCTGCTCCAGTTGTGATCCAGCTCCCTGCTGTTGGCCTGGGAAAGCGGCAGAAGATGGCTCCAGTGCTTGGGTTTCTGCACCCATGTGGGAGCCCCAGAGGAAGTTCCTGGCTCCTGGCTTTGGCTTGGCCCAGCCTTGGCCATTGTGGCCATTTGGGGAGTGAACCAGTGGATGGAAGTTCTTTCTCTCTGTGTGTGTGTCTTATCTATCTATCTATCTATCTATCTCTGCTGCCACTCCCTCTCTCTGTCTCTGCTTCTCTCTGTATCTCTGTCTTTCAAATAAGTAAATAAATCTTTTTAAGAAGATTAGCATTTACATTGGTGCATTCAGTAGATTCCACTCCCCAAGGAGGTTGGGCACCATACCTCCTGGAGGGCCTGGGTGAAGCACAAGGCAGGGCAGAGAGGGCCTGCTCCTCCCCTTTCCTGCCCAGCTTGTTTGTGCAGGGCCCGCTCGTCTCAATCTCTGTGTCCCTCAAACTAAGGGCTATACCACCACCCTTCATACTTGCACTCAATCGTACCAGCAGCTTGCCCGAGTCTCCAGCTTGCAGAGAGATCATAGGACTTCTCACCTGTGGGGAGCAACTGGGAGCAACTCGGACTAGACTAAGTTACTGGAATTAAGACTTATTCTATGCATCTGCTCTCCCACAATATGGTGCTGGGAGAGGAGGAAACAGCTTCTACTCAGCTGCCTCCAGTTCAACCAATAAACAGCAGGACCTGCTCCTGATTGGAGGAGAGCAGCGTACTCGGCGTGTGGGTAGCAGAGTTGGGATTGGTGGAAGAGGACTATAAAGGAGGAGAGAGACAGCATGCACCAGGAACATCTATCTGAAGGAACACCTGTGCAGCCCCCGAGAGAGCCGGCCGGCGGTGTGCCACTCCCCCGCGGAAGTGGGGAAAGTGGCAGGGGGAACCGCCCTTCCACGGAGGTGGAAGGGTCGGTAGCCAACCCGGGAAGAACCAGCAGCAGACCCAGGGAGGGCCGAGCAGACGAAAGAACAACGCAGGGTCCTGTGTCGTTCCTCCACGAAGACGGGGAGCGACACTCACCTTCCACAGTCACATAAGTCAATTCCTCAAAATACAAGAGAGTCTTTGAACATCATGGAAAAAATCATGTAACAAAAATAGGCATGGGTTTCAAAAATTCTTTGCACTGGGGCCTGCGGTGCTGGCATCCTATATGGGCTCCTCTCTCTGTGTAACTGTGCCTTTCAATTAAAATAAATAAAATATTTTTAAAAAATTCTTTGCACTAAAATATGTAAACTTATAATTCCATTTTACCATGAACTTCTTGAAGTACCCTTCCCAAGGGTGAGAAACAAGTTTCTGGTATTTTGTTATAGTAGCTGAGCCAAGACAAGGACACACATGCTAGCCTCTCTCTCTCTCTCTCTCTCCCTCCCTCTCTTACACACTGAAGCTCAACTCCATCTCTCCACCGCATCTCTGTCCTTCTTGCATACCGATCCTCTCATTCTCACACATGCTCACACACACGTACACACAGAGACACATGCTCACATCTTTCAGATACATTCTCTCTCCTTCTCCCTCTCCCTCCACCCCCTTTCCCTCTCCCTCTCCTTCTCCCTCTCTCCCTTCCTACACCACTTCCTCTTTCTCACACACCATTCAAAAACCTGTGTACATAAAACCTTTACACATTACCCAAGTATACGTAGATAGTACTCTGGGGGAAGTTGAAAGGCGTTCTGTGTTGCACTCTAGATACTTGAGTTTAAATACTAGGCTCTTGGTCCTGCCAGTCCTTGAGAGGTTGGGGGTGTCCTTCCCCACTCTACCGCCCCTTTCTTTCCCTGTTGTGCCCTCTTCTCCACTGTCCTCTGCAGGTCTACCTTCTTGCTCACACCCAGCAGAAAGCAGCTCCTGTGTCTTGCTTCCTCTGCTTCCTGCTCCCAGCATCTCCCCTTTGTTCCTGGGACTTTTAGCAACTGGGGAATGTTATGTATATTCACATACAATGGGAAGCACAGTACTGAAACAGCAAATAATTCTCCTTCAATCTTGATAATTATAATTAATTATTAATTCAAATTTGTAGATTGATCTAGAAAGCAATAAGTGGGGCTCTATCTGATCAAAGGATCTTTGATGGGCTCACAGCTTGACCTGAACCAGTCAAGTGAATCTGTATCACGTTCCCACAGCATGAGACATAGATAAATTGGAAGATAATCAGTTTATTAGTAACTTTAAAAAAATGAAAAATTCTTTAGTAAGACTTTTCAGTTAATTTTCATCTGTTGGCAGTTAAATAAAGGGCAGTTTCCTCTCAATTTAGGCTAAGATCATTAGTAAAAAGGATGTGTCAAAATCACAAAGCACACTCTGGCAAATGGGGTTTAAGGTTAGTGAGGACTCCAGTGGTGTGACAGTGAGAACACAGGCTAAAAGCCTACCCACTGCCTATCTGTGCAACTTTCAAGGGTTGAATTATGGCCTCTGGCAAAGATATGTTGAAGTCCTCCTCTCCAATACCTTGAATAAGACTTTACTGAGAGACAAAGTCTTTGCAGATGGTGCCCAGTTAAGAAGGAGTCATTAGGATGTGCCTGGATCCAACATGACCTAATGTTGTTGAGAGGGGAATTCAGATATACGCACGCACACACAGAAGAACACCACGTGACCCACAGACACACAAGGAAGAAGCCATGGACCACAGAGGCAGAGACCGGAATGATGCAGTACAAGCCAACAACACCCAGGAACGCTGGCTACTCTCAACGTTGAGAAGCAGCAAGGGAACGTTCTACCCTGGTTCTTCAAGACAGCCTCGTCCTGCTGACATGTGGCATTCAGATGTCTAACTTCTCGAAGCTGGAGAGTGCGGCGTTCAGTCACCCCGTCTGTGCCATGGGACAGCAGCCCCAGGAAACCACTATTCGAATCCTCAGCATCTCCATCTGTGCGAAGTGTGACAAATAATGCTGATGATAGAGCTTCTGCAGCGAGTTAATCAGGAGGATTTGATGAACAGATACGGGCATGGGCTATACTCTTTGCGGAGCGTCTGGGGCATGCTGGATGCTCAGATTATGTGATGCAGTGCTTGATATTATCAGAAATTTACAGCTGAGGCCTCTGAATTCCAGATAGCTATCATCTTAGGTCTCTCCCGTTCCTTATCCCAACGAGATCAGCCATTTCTGGAACATATCTACCATAACATTTCTAAGGACACAGCTGATTGTAATTATATACTTCTAGTTCAGCGCTACAAACACTTAATAAGAAACTTTCCATAGACATTACAGAAACAACTGAATTATAAAGAAGGAGCTGTTAACCTTGAGCCATGGAGTGTAACCTTGACAGCCTCTCACCTGCCCTGGGCCTCACGCTGCTCGGAAATTTATTGAATGGAATCTTCCTCAATCAGCAAGATCTTGTAAAATATACCGCTCTCCTGTGTCTTGGGATTCGGTACCCATGGAAATCAAACTTTTCCTGACGCTGCTGACCAATCCTTGCTCTGACAACATCCAGGCTGACACAGTTCATAGACCCACCATGTGTCGCTCCCCCATCTCGCGGAGGAACGACACAGGACCCTGCGCTGTTCTTTCATCTGCTCGGCCCTTCCCGGGTTTGCTGCTGGTCCTTCCCGGGTTGGCTGGCAACCCCTCCACCTCCGTGGAGGGGCGGTTCCCCCTGCCACTTTCCCCACTTCCGCGGGGGAGCGGCACACCGCCGGCCGGCTCTCTTGGGGGCTGCTCAGATGTTATCCGGATGTTCCTGGTGCATGTTGTCTCTTCGGTGCCCCGTGGCGCACACTCTGCTCTGCTTGCTAGAGTTTCCCACAGGTGCTTACAAGCCCTACCAATCAGGCAAACCGAATCCGGGTCCTCTCTTCGCCATGTTGTGGGGAGGTTTTAGGCGCTGATGCGTGCCTGTGTTCGGTGCCCTGCGGAGGATACTCTGCTTGAGCTGCCTGCAAGTGCTTATCACCTTAATCAGGCAGACCGAATCCAAGCCTTCTCATTGCCGTGTTGTGGGGAGGCCTTATTTTTCTCTATTTCTCTATCTCCGGGCATTCCTATTTCTCTTATTTTACTTCTATCTGCCAGCATTCCTATTTCTCTCATTTTACTTCTAAACTTCTGTTTCTCTTATCCCCGCGGCTTCCCAGCGCCCGCCCCGCAGCGGCTTCCCGGCTCTGCACGGCTTCAGCCCGCGCTTCTCTCATCTGCGCGGCTTCCCGGCTTTGCGCGCAGTCTCTGCGCCCTTCGCGCCCGCACCACGGCCTCCGCACCAGCCCCGCGCTCTCCTATCTACTCGCGCCCCGTGCGCTCTCCCCGCTTGTGCCCCGCGCGCTCTCTCTGCGCGCAGTGGCTTCCGCGAATCACGGCCTAGCTTACATCTCCGCTTTTCGGTTTGGCTTCCCGTCTTTTGCTCCCCGGGCTAATCTGAGGAACGCCAACCTAGCTTACGTCTCCACTTCGGCCTACCCCCACGGCTTCATTTTCCCTAGCTTATATTTTTCTCTACCTGGTACTTTTCCTAACTTTCTTCCAACAATATTTCTCTCTCATTTCTCCTAGCTTCTCCCCACAGTCCGTATCTGAGTCTAAGTTTTTTCTAGCTTTCACTTTCACTTTTAATCTTAGATTTCTCCTGGCTTCTCCCTGCAGTCCATATCTGAGTCTATGCTTCTTCTTGCTTTCACTTTCACTTTCAACCCTAGATTTCTCCCGGCACTTTTTCCGTCCGGCTTTCCCCTAGGCTCTTTACTAGTCTCTCTCTCCAGTATTTTCCCGCTTCTTCCCTCCTAGGTTTCCTATCCGAGTCACGGCACCATTATGTTGCTCCCCCATCTCGCGGAGGAACGACACAGGACCCTGCACTGTTCTTTCGTCTGCTCGGCCCTTCCCGGGTTTCGGCACCATTATGTCGCTCCCCCTCTTCGTGGAAGAACGACACAGGACCCTGCGCTGTTCTTTTGTCTGCTCAGCCCTTCCCGGGTTTGCTGCTGGTTCTTCCCGGGTTGGCTACCGACCCTTCCACCTCCGTGGAGGGGCGGTTCCCCCTGCCACTTTCCCCACTTCCGTGGGGGAGCGGCACACCGCCGGCTGGCTCTCTTGGGGGCTGCTCAGATGTTATCCGGATGTTCCTGGTGCATGTTGTCTCTCTCCTCCTTTATAGTCCTCTTCCACCAATCCCAACTCTGCTACCCACACGCCGAGCATGCTGCTCTCCTCCAATCAGGAGCAGCTCCTACAGTTGATTGGTCGAACTGGAGGCAGCTGTGTAGAAGCTGTTTCCTCCTCTCCCAGCGCCATATTGTGGGAGAGCAGATGCATAGAATAAGTCTTAATTCCAGTAACTTAGTCTAGTCCAAGTTGCTCCCCACAACCATGTACTCTCCCTTCAACTGTAATTCCCTATGATTTCTTATTTCTCTAAAATGCATATTATTTTAATAACCTGAAACACAAGATGTTATTTTTATTGCACAGGTCTAGTGTCAAGTTGAATAGATACTTATCCTAAGAAAATAGAATGGGCAAAAAGGCAGGCAGTTTTGTTTTGGAAGTCTATTGGCGGGAATGTGGACTCGATGTCCCAAAATCTGTTTCTGTGAGCCTGTCGCCCTGTTGGGAGATGGTGTTAATGAAAGCCAGCCTAAGCTGGCGCCATGGATCACTAGGCAAATCCTTTGCCTGCGGCGCTGGCACCCCAGGTTCTAGTCCCGGTTGGGGTGCCAGATTCTGTCCCAGTTGCTCCTCTTCCAGTCCAGCTCTCTGCTGTGGCCCAGGAAGGCAGTGGAGGATGGCCCAGGTGCTTGGGTCCCTGCACCCACATGGGAGCCCAGGAATGGGTGCCTGGCTCCTGGCTTCAGATCAGCGCAGCGCCAGCCATGGCGGCCATTTGGGGAGTGAACCAATGGAAGGAAGACCTTTCTCTCTCTCTCTCTCTCTCTAACTCTGCCTGTCAAAAAATAAAACCAAAAAAGCCAGCCTGTCAATCTAGTGACGGGGATTAGGCATCATCTGAGGGCCTACTGCAGGGTGTGTCCCTAGCTCAGTTCCCAGCCTCCCTCTCTTCCTTTACATGTCTCACAATTTTTGGACAGATGATCACAAATAAGAGAGAAAATAATCCTCGTCTTGGAGGTGAGGCTACCTGCACTTCTTTCTTTTTATCTAGTCACAGGGGAGCTTCTGAAACGGCTCCCAGGGGTGCCTGCTTTCTGGTATTCACACCCTGCCTGCAGTGAATCTTTTCTCTCAAGTGTGGCCGACTCTAGGGACTGGCTGCTAATAAACAGAAGATGGCAAAGTGGTGGGCGTGCACTCTGAGAGCAGATTACAAAAGCACCACGGCTTCTATCTTGCAGGGCTTCTCGTGCCCCTTCCCTGCTCTGCTCAGATGGAATGGAGTGATCTGCCCACGGGAGAGGCCCGCATGGCAGGGAGTTGAGGGTGGCCTCCTCTTCAACAGCCAGGCAAGCAGGCTTGGACATGGATCTTCCCCTCGCTGAGCCTTCAGCTGTCCCCAGCCCCAGCTGACACACTGACTACAGCCTTTGGGAGACCCTGCACCAGAGGCACCCAGCTAAGGCACCCGGGGTCCTGACCTGCGGCAACTTTGAGAGAGCTTACATTGTGTTTTTAACACACTCTGTTTCGGTGTAATTTATGCATCACTAGATAACTAATGCCAATCAAGATATTCCCATGCACTCATTTCCTACGATTTTTACTCTAACCCTCCCAGGTGGCTGTCACTGGCATGTATACTCCATTTTTATGAACACATACATGCATGCACATCTACTCTCAAGTCAAAGTTTGCTATTCTTGCCCTGACTGCACCTGTTCTTGTATTCTGCAGAATCTGGATTGGGTGCTACCGATGCTGATGGGAGAGATGATGAATTCTTTCACACTGGCCCTCAATCCACTTCCTAACAGAAACCACATCCCTAGGCAAGGTCTCTCAAAAACTGCCCTTTTGCCAGAGTGACTGGCTTGTGGTTGACCAGTCACAGAGGCTTCTGTAAGGAGCAGGACGCCGCAGGACGAACTGGCTTAGAGGAGAGCCTAAATAAGTTAAGATGACCTGGGCTGCTGATTCCCCAACTCCAAGTACAACCTCACGAGATGCCTGGAAAATGAGAACAAATGGCGAGGCGGGAACAATTGGGAAACTGCTTTGCCAACCAAAGCAGGTGTGCCAAAGCCCACCATTTTTTTTTTTTTTTTTGACAATCTTATTGTGGTATGATTGACATACAAAAAGTTGTATCCCTGACATTTTTAAATTTGAATCTATCTCATGTCTGCAACTGGAAGGGGGAAATGCAATATGGTTGTGAAAGAGCTTTTGTCCCAATTGTCGTATATTTTGCTCTGATATAAACAGTAATATAAATAATATAAAACTTAGATATCTTTTGCAGCCAGACAAAAACCTTTCGGACTTATCACTGAGTGATGCCATTTATTCATTCATGGGAAAACTATTTTTCAAGTACCTATTCACCAATTTTTAAAAAAAAAAATTATAAGGATTTTTTAAAAAACCATTAACCAAACTAAAACAATGAGTGTTTGGGGTTTCTTGAATTAAAAACAATAAAAGTACACATTCCCTCAAGTCACTGTGACATTCAAATCATACAGTGAAAACATCCATGAATTAATACCCCATGGAACATGATTTCAGGCCATTCAACTATCAGGTGATATAGATGGATAGAAAGTAGCTTTTTAGGACAAGGATTTTAGACAATAATTTTTAAAACTTTCTACACAATAATGAAAATTGAATCAAAAGATAAGTTTATTTTGGTGCAAAAATTTTTGAAATTCATGCCTAAGTTTTTCATATTATGTATTTTTATGAGCTGTATGGAAATCCCTTGTGTGGATGGATCTCAAAAATTGCTTGCACCAAAAGCAATGTATCTTCCATTTTCCGTGAATTTTGTGATGAGTCCTCATACACAGAATTTCAAATCATGCTGATAGTGTTGTTGCTGTCACTCTGGACTCAGAACCAGGGTCCCCACATGCACCCAGGGAGGGTTCTAGGAGCATACCTTCTCCCCACTTACTTAGAATTTGTAGTGTTTGTTTTCTTAATTTCCTTGTCTGGACACAGAATGGAGATGTAAGGAAAAAAACCATCTCCTGGGAAACGCTTCCCATAACTATTCCTAATGCCATTGTGTTTAAGTGACCATTAAAAAGAAAACAAAGGTTGCTTTACTGAAGAGAGAAAAACAAGGAGCGAATGATGTCTCAACTTCTTGGCTGACTTTGGAAGACAGACCTAGACTTCAAAAGTCAGGGCATTGCCCTGCTGAGTGGCGCCTAAGTCCAGTGAAAAAGAGAATGATAAAGTCAAAAACTAGTTGTTAAAAATATATAAAGAGGGGCCGGTATTGTGAGGTAGTGGGGAAAACTGCTGCTTGTGGTGCTGGCATCCCATATAGGCACTGGTTCGATTCCTGGTTGCTCCACTTCCCATCCACCTCCCAGCTGATGGCCTGGGAAAGCAGCAGAGGATGGCCCAAGCCCTTGGGCCCCCATAACCATGTGGAAGACCTGGAAGACGTGCCTGTCTCCCAGCTCCTGGCTCCCAGCTCCTGGCTCCTGGCTTCAGCCTGGCCCAATCTTGGTTGTTGCAGCCATCTGGAGAGTGAACCAGCATTTGGAAAAACTCTCTCTCTCTCTCTCTCTCTCTCTCTCTCTGTGTGTGTGTGTGTGATTCTTTTAAATAAATAAATATTCATATTTGTATGTATGCATGTATAAAGAAAGAAAGCAGCCCTGTAAATGAGTTAAATAACCTGCAAAGACCAACCCAAGATATGCCTACTTTTTAACCACTGCCTGACACTATTTGGGGTTTTGAGATAGTTCCCTGAAAAGTCTCCATGAATGAATAAATGGCATCCCTCAGTGATGAGTTCAAGAGGTTTTTGTCTGGCTGCAAAGGATATCCAAGTTCTATAGGAATGTTTGCTCAGTTTTTCAATTTTTCAGTCTCCACTCTATAACTCTTTGTGAGTCAGTTCCCAGAATCAACCCAGGCACTTGGCCAGGTACCTGGGACAAGTCCCACCATCTCTCTTCCATAATTCCTTTTGAATAAGTGGTCCTTGCTCCAAAATCAGCTTCTTCTTGGGTTGCCTGTTTTCAAACTTCTGAACAAATCCCACTTTGTTCTATTATTCTACACAGATTAAAACATGTGCATAGCCTCCTCAGTATGTGTGTGTGTGTGTGTGTGTGTGAGTGTGAAGTTTCTATATGCCTGTGTGGTTATTCATAGAACATTGTTGTTTGGAATGTACTGGAAGAAGATTGTGGTAACTTACAATTTCACAAGCTGGAACGGTATTTAGGAACAAGTTTTAACATATTTCCAGTCTTTGACAAAATAAAACATGTACCATATAGAAATGAGGCTTAGCATCCAAACCGTATATAATCATCCCCCATATTATTACCCCCACATTATTAGAAACGGTGATTTCATCCAATGGCTTTCTTAAATCAATATGCAATAAAGCTTGAAGTGAGGTCAACCCACTTAACAATTGACACCTCTGTGAAAATAGTGGCAGTGAGGTGGGGAGGGCAAAGGACTTCATATTTATTACTTTCCATTAATATTCTGCAGCCCCATGGAGTGTCCCTGGGAGTGGTGCCTGGAGCAGACACGTGAGGGAGAACACAGCATCTGTTTTCAAGGCTCTGAGGGGGTTGCTTCTCCCACCTCCCTGACAAAGTCATCAGCTCTTTTCCAAATCAAACAAGAAGACCAGGACTGTGCAATGTGTTGGGAATAAGTAAAACCTGAGAGTGTCATTCCATGAGAAAACGTCGGCAATGGACCAAGCAGTGTTTTCAGATCACATCTTCTGCATCCTCATTACTAAGCAGTAAATATTTCGTTGTAATCTAACAATTTTACAGTTAAGCATTGGATGACTAATTCGTGGTATTTAACATATAATGTCAAAGAGGCCGGTTTAGGGGTCTTGAGTATCTGTGTCCACACTCTCATATTGGAGTGTATATGTTTACTATAAAAATAATACCATTGTTTTGTCTTAGAAGAGTACCTGCTGTATTTGTAACTACATTTCCACCTACATCTCATGCACACTCACCTCGGTATGTCCACCTAGTCTCCATTCTGGGATCTTGTAACTTCCATGTGCCATTTCGTTCACTCTTGCCGCTCCCCCACTTGCGGAGGAGCAGCACCGGTGAGCTCTCCGACCGCCGCGGCCGTGCATGTTGTCTCTCTCCCCCTTTTAAGGGGTTGGGCCAGGAATCAGCTAATTAACGAAACAGCTGTGTAAGATTTGTTTACTCTCTCTCAGCGCCATATGATGGGAGATCAGGCGCATTGAGATAGTCTCAACCATCTCAGTGGTCTAGTCCAGTCTCGGTAGTTTCAGTACTTATTTGTCCATAGTCTCAGTACTTATTTGTCTCCTGGGCACCCCACCATGTTGCGGGAGATGGGCCCTGCTCCCCACAACTCTTACCCTTTGTCTACCACTATGGTTTTTTAAAAATTCATTTATTTATTTGAAGGCAGATTTACAGAGGGGCAGAGAGAAACCTTCCATCTGTTGGTTCACTCCCCAAATGGCTACAACAGCCAGAGCTGCGCCAATCCAAAGCCAGGAGCCAGGAGCTTCTTCCAGCTCTCTCCTGCAGGTGCAGGGGCCCAAGGACTTGGGCCATCTTCTGCTGCTTTCTCAGGCCGTGGCAGAGAGCTGGATTGGAAGTGGAGCAGCCAGGACTAGAACCGGCGCCCATATGGGATGCGGCAATGCAGGCGGCAGTTTTATCTGCTATGCCACAGTGCCTGCCCACTACCACTACCTTTTGAAACATGTGTCTTTGTTCCTCTGTGGCATGTTACTTGCAAGCTGGAGCTGTGAATATTTCACTATTGAAATCCCAACTGTTAATATGGTGCTGAAACCTAATGAATGCAGACTGAGTATTTGGAGGAGCAGCAAGAAGAGATTCTGAATTTATTTGGTAATCATATGTGGACTTCACAGGGGATCCAGACATTTGAAGAACACCCTGCCGGCAGGTAATCTTTTAAACATACTCAGAAGATAGATACGCCCTGGCTCTTTTGATTTTCTTGAAACTCCCAAGAAAAACGCTTTAGTAATCTGCTAGGATAGGGTTGTTCCAGTTATTTCTGCTGTATAACAAATGGCCCCAGAGCAGAGCAGCTGAAATCAACCATTCTCTTTTCCTTACAGTTTTGAGAGTCAAGAATTTGGGGCTATCTTGGCTGGGGGAGGGTCTCTCTCTTCCCCATGGGCTCGAGCTGCAGGGGTGGCTGCAGCTTGGGGAGTCAAATCCACGACAGCTTCTTCACTTACTTACCTGGTTCATGTTGCTCTTGGCCTCTCTCTCTACCTCTGTCTCCATTCTCCAGGTCCCCCCTCCCCACCCCCACACGGAGTTTCTCCTTGTGATGTGAGTTTTCCACCGCGTGGCAGCCTCACTCTGGGTGCACTTGCACTTGTTAAATGGAGGCTCTGAGCCCTGACAGCATCTTTTCTGGGAGGTCACGACAGAAGCCAAATGGCTTTTGTGACCTCACTTGGGGAGTGTGCCGTGTCGGCTTGGCCACATTCTGTTGGTCAAGCAAATCACAGAACCTGCACGGATCCCAGAGTTGGGGATATAACAATTTCCCTGGGGGACAAACTTGGCATCTCCAGCCATCTTTAACCTGCCACCAGACTCATAAAGAACATATAGAAATAAACCTGTCTTTAGAAACACTCGGGCATACATGTGGACCAGGATCAGGCATGTAGCAAAGGCTCCATATATTCCTGTGAGTTGATGAAATAATGAAGGAAGGAAGGAAGTCATGGGAATTTGTTTCAGTAATGCAGTATACCTGTTATCAACAGCATTTGTTTTAAATGGGTAAATACATTTAATCATGCCAATATAAACTTTATGCCTGTATCCTTTGTGTAATTCTCCTGCCATGTGGAAAAATGCAGCAATGGAAATATATTTAACTTTGGCCAAACCTTTTTATAGCATACATATGGAGTTTGTGTTAAAAATATGGACAGTGGTTAATTTTTATAGAACCTACGTTTGTTTAAACATTCACCCTATAGCATAGTTCCTATACATTTGAAATATAATTAATTTGGAGGCCAAACCAACAAAAAGCTGATAACAATGAAAATCAAAATAAAATTAAAGGATAGATGAACAGTTATCCCTTTAAACTAATCTACAAATAGTTGAGTAGACTCCAAAGCTTTTTACAAAACATTTTCCTCTTAATTGCATTTATTCTTATGAAAATCCAAGCACTGATTATTCATTTTCACATTACTCAGCAAAATGCTCTTTTGTAGCAAGTTACTTGATATTCATAAGACTTTTGAGTTTTCCAAATTCCATTTTTGTCAAAAACAGGAAGCTGACTTTTGCCAAGCATAAATGAACTTGAACACAGAGTTTTAAATGTGGATCAAAGAATGGAATTCTCAAGTCACAGAGCCATTCTGATGTTGGCAAGACCCTTCTTCTGCCCAGACTATGAAATAATAATGATGCCCTTTAGCAATTTAAGCTTTGGGTTCCAAAAAACCTGAATCTGTTACTAAATTTCACTTAACAACAGGATCTTATTTTTATCTTTAGCTAATATCCTGGGACATGTATAAGTGCCAGAGACAAACTGCATTACAGATTTTAAATTTGGAATGATGAGCAAATCAATATTTCAAAGCATAACAGGAACAGATTCTATAAAATGAACACAAATCAGATAGTGCTTTGGCCAACTTCCACCAAACAGATGACAAAAAAATTTAAGAAAGTGAAGTGAAATGTTAAAGGATATATTAAAACTTTTAAGAGATAACTTTGAACAATTTGAGAACAATTTAAAACATTAGAGACAAACCCACTTTAGACATGTTAATAGATGGTGATCTTTTGTCCAGTTTTTTTGGAATGAATAATAGCAAACACCAAATTGTGGGTGTTTGAATAAAGGCATGTAGAACCTGTAGTTACAGCAGATTAAGGAATATCTAAGTTACTTCTGAGAATAAACCAAGTACCTGCTAGATGCCAAAAAATATTTTTTCCAAAGTAGATTCATATCCGTCTTCCTCAAACTTTAAAATAGACTTCTGTACTATAATTCACTAAGACAATTATATTTTCATTTTCCCATTGTACTTAACACAATGTCAAGTTTAAGGAAATTGAACTGTATGGCTAATTTTTAGATCTCCTTCAGACCAGGTATAAACTACCAGTATGTATACACATATGCTTCAAAGAATCACACTACAGAACATCTTTAACCTAAATGATAATATTTCAACAACAGATAGCTTCAATATGACTTCAGAAGGTAGAAAATATTTAGGGTCACAAACTAGTATGTTTGAGAAATAGATAAGTGTGCACAAACACACACAAATCTAATCCGGAAAATCTCCAAGCAAATTTAAGCAACTGAGAGCTAGTTAATTTCATAATCATTTGTTTTTATTGGTGTCAATAATAGTGCCTACCATGTGCCAAAATGGAACCAGAACTAGCCCACTGCAGCTACCCGATATCCCCGGCTCTTGCATGTTTCCCAGGTGTCTAGAAGGAGCCAAGCTCTTCCAGACCTGGCAAAGGAGAATGTGGGCACTTCTGTCCTGGGACACTTAATATTGAGTGTGCCTTTTGCATCCCCAGTGTTCCTGCCAGAGAGTCTTAGGATGCTGAGTGACTTTTCTGTTGCTGTGATGACAAATCAACACCAACCTAGTATCTTAATGCAAACACACCTTCTTACAGCT
Source organism: Oryctolagus cuniculus (assembly GCF_051225735.1). Taxonomy (NCBI): domain Eukaryota; kingdom Metazoa; phylum Chordata; class Mammalia; order Lagomorpha; family Leporidae; genus Oryctolagus; species Oryctolagus cuniculus. The sequence goes on along the minus strand of NC_142870.1, from coordinate 9,790,555 downwards.
GTGGAGCCCAGTTGCCCACAGGGGGCTTTCTGAGCTGATGTCAAGACATCAGCCATTTGAGGGGGGAGAACCAACGGAAGGAAGACCTTTCTCTCTGTCTCTCTCTCACTAACTCTGCCTTTAAAAAAAAAAAAGATATCAGCAGATTTCTGGAGGTCCTAGAGGAGAATCTCTTTCTTGATTTTTGCAGCATCTAGCAAACATCTGCATTCCTTGGCTTGTGGCCCCTTCCTCCATTTCAAAGCTGGCAATGGTGGGAGAAGCACTCCTCACATTGCATTTCTCTTACCTTTCTTATCATTACTATTATTATCCTTCTTCTCTGACTCAGTTGAGAACAGCTCTCTATTTATTTTTAAGGGTGTGTATAACTAGTTGATGCTACCCAGTAATCCAGGGTGAGCACCATCTCGATGGTCATAAACTCCCTCACATCTGCAAGGTCCATCTGTCACATAAGATAACCCACGTGCAGACTTTGGGAGGGTAGCTGTGTACATTTTTCAGGCTTGTTATCACAGAAGCCATATGGAAAGATGCTGCGGCCGGCGCCGCGGCTCACTAGGCTAATCCTCTGCCTTGCGGTGCCTGCATACCGGGTTCTAATCCCAGTTGGGGCACCGGATTCTGTCCCTGTTGCCCCTCTTCCAGGCCAGCTCTCTGCTGTGGCCAGGGAGTGCAGTGGAGGATGGCCCAAGTGCTTGGGCCCTGCACCCCATGGGAGACCAGGAGAAGCACCTGGCTCCTGCCATCGGATCAGCGCCATGCGCTGGCCGCAGCGGCCATTGGAGGGTGAACCAATGGCAAAAAGGAAGACCTTTCTCTCTGTCTCTCTCTCTCACTGTCCACTCTGCCAGAAAGAAAGAAAGAAAGAAAGAAAGAAAGAAAGAAAGAAAGAAAGAAAGAAAGAAAGAAAGAAAGAAAGAAAGAAAGAAAGAAAGAAAGAAAGGGAGGAAGGGAGGAAGGGAGGAAGGGAGGAAGGGAGGAAGGGAGGAAGGGAGGAAGGGAGGAAGGGAGGAAGGGAGGAAGGGAGGAAGGGAGGAAGGGAGGAAGGGAGGAAGGGAGGAAGGGAGGAAGGGAGGAAGAGAGAAAGAGAGAGAGAAAGAGAGAAAGAGAGAAAAAGATGCGGCTTACAAGGTGAAGGGAGCTTGGGCCCCTGGGTCACCAGTTGGAGAACACCCATTATCCATGATGTCCGAACTTTCAGTGACAGAACATGACTTTTTTGTTCAGCCAGCTGGATTTGGAGGCTATTCTGTGTGGCAGCCAGCATTAATCACCCTAACACGGTGATGGTTAAGAATTTGTTCAGGTTTCTTTTCGCTACAAAGGCTGGACTTGGTATTCCAACAGATATAATTTGCAGAAACAATATGTTACTTGTCTTGGACACCCAGCGTTTAATAGAGAGCCTAAAATAATAAATGTTGAATGAAACTGAATGAAAAAATAGAGACCAACACATTCCAACAGCAATGAAAACTCTTCGCAACTTGGGACACGTGGAGCTATTTAAAGCAATTCTTTAAGAAGATAGAGTGATCTTGGTCAGGGGTTATGGGGTTCTTGAGGTCAGGATTTCTCTGACCTTCTTCCCTCCCCTCTGTTTTGGCCTCAAGCTGGCTGGCCCACAGAAGGGGCTACTGGGGGTCAGAGATCTTGTCCAGGCCTGGATTACTAAGGAACACATGAAAACAGCTCTTGTCACCTCTAGGAAATCATGTGGACTTGGGGGGTAAAAAACAACTCTGGGTGCAAATCGGAGCTCAACCAGTTGTTAACCGTGTGGTTATGAGCAACTCCGAGTACTCTGAGTCTTGCTCACCTACAAAAAAAGGTGATAAACCTATCTTGAGATGTTGATGTGAGGATTTCATGGAACACAATTGGTCTAGCACAGTTCTCGGCAAAAAAGGGGGCTTTGTTCACAGTTTCTAAGTCAACAGAGAAATCCTTAGAGCAGAGCAACATGAGCTGAGTTTATCCTCCTATCCTGGTAATTAATCAAAAGCTTTCTCTATATCTGAGAGTTGGGGAGATAATTGTATTCAGGCAGCACTGACCCTATTATTCTTCTTTCTAACAACTCAGCCAGACCTGCAAAATTCCAAGACCCAGGCTTAACTGTAAAACTTCAGATGGAATAACCGTGCACTATTTAGTTTTGTTTGTTTCAGAGTCCTGTCATAGAAATCAGAAGTTACCATGACTTAAATGATGCTAAGTACTTACGTAGTTGGAGATGCTAAGACGCTATTTGTGAAGCTGAAGATCTATGAGCTTTCACCGTATGGAACCAAGTTTGTTTTTAAACGAATAACCAGTGAGTATTGTTAGATTTCATTTATCGTCTAACAGTTTACGATACATATTCTCAGGTCATGTCAGGAGAAAGTTAAAATATTTACTACCTCATTTGGAAGGAAACAGACCATCTCAAAAGAAGCCAGCAGAATACTTTTATATGCAGCATGAAGATTTGAAGAGGCTATAAATATTAATTTCAAGCCCAGATCACTCAAATATAAGTGCTCTCAAAGTGATATTGCAAACAGTTTCAAGTTATGCAATAGCGCAAATGGCCAAATAACAAGGAAGAATTCACTATTCACCATAGGCAATGGACAGACTGCAAGTAACAGGATTAGACACAAAAAACTCCATTAGACTATGTCAACTTAGATTGCTCCAAAGAACTCAAATGGACTACTCTGCCTGTTAATGACCATGTTCTTTCTTAAAAACAAAAATATTTTGAAATAGTTTTAGATTTACAGATAAGTTGCTAAGACAGTTCCAGGAATTTCTAAACACCCCAACTCCATGTCCTCTATTGCTAACATCTTACAGTGGTACCTTGGTTACAATGAGGGATCTGGCATCACTAATCGCTATGAACTGTACAGATGCTCCCCAATTTAAAAGGGGTCAATCCTTGAAATCCATTGTAAGTCAAATATATTCTAGGTAAAAGGATTATGTAACCCACCTAACCTAATTAATATCATAGCTGAGCCTTTGCAAACTCGAAAGTGCTCGGGTACTTACATAAACCTACAGTTGGGTGAAATAATGTAAAACAATCCATTTTATAATGAACTTTTGCATATCTTATGTAACATATTGAATCCTGTACTGAAAGTGAAAAATGGAGTGGCTGTTTGGGTATTGCTTTTTTATCATCTAAAAGTCAAAAAAATGCTAAGATGAACCATTATAAGTGGATCTGGATGTACACACGGGAGATCACTATTTGAGCATCCATCCACAGCAGTTGAAGGTACAAGGAATAAATTCTCATTACGTTAAACCACTGAGATGCTGGGGTTTGTTTATTAGAGCCACAAGTGTTACTTATCCTATTTAAATATATTTTTTTAATGGGACTCTCAAAGGAATTTATCTTGGTCAATTTCTTTTCTGAAAAAAAAAAAAAAAACGAAATTCAGTTGAATTACCAAAAATGGAAGCAATGTAATTGGAATATTCTGGATGCATCTCAAGTACCCCAGGGAGAAGACACAGCCAAGTCTTCTGGGGAACAGGTACCAGAAACCATAAAGTTACCAATGCAAGCTACTCCTTCCTTCTCTCTGGCCATGCATGGAATCTTATTTCTGATTCTTTCAGATGTCCATATTTCTTTCTTTCTATCTGAAGGCTGACTTTCTCTGCTTCTCCCTGCACCAGGGCCAGAGGGACAGAGCTCAGGCAGCACTGGGCCCCCTCAGAGAGGATGATGGGTTCAAGATGATTTACTCCCTAGTCCATCAGCTGTGGCTGAGGGGCAGGACCCCGATGGACAGTGAAGTTAGTTCCTATACAGAGGGGTGGGCAAAAGTGTGTCAAGGAATATTCGGGCAATTAGATAGAACTCTGGTTGAAGTCTCTGGGGCAGGTGCTGGTGAGCCCAATGCTCTGTGGGGTACTTTTCCACTGTGGGTTATAACCTGCCCTTCAATTGGAAACAAAGCATTTCATGAAAGTCTTTACTCATCTGTTATAATTAAGGCTGTACTTGAAATAAAAAAAATGAGGGGCTGGCACAGTGGCATAGCAGGCTAAGCCCCTGCCTATAGCGCCAGCATCCATATGGGTGCCAGTTCAAGTCCTGGCTGTTCTTTCAATCCAGCTCGCTGCCTATAGCCTGGAAAAGCAGTGCAAGATGGCCCAAGTGCTTGGGACCCTGTACCTGCATGGAGGATACCAAGGAAGCTCCTGGCTCCTGGCGTTGGATCAGCCCAGCTCCAGCCATTGTAGCCATTTGGGGAATGAACCAAATGGATGAAAGACCTTCCTCTCATCTCTCCCTCTCTCTGTCTGTAACTCCACCTCTCAAATAAATAAATAAAATGAAATCCTGTCATTTGTAACAAAATGGATGCAACTGGAAACCATTATACTTAGTTAAATAATCCAGTCCCCAAAAGACAAATACCTATGTTCTCCCTGATCTGTGGTAACTAATAGAGTACCTAAAAGGTACTCTATAGAAATGGAATATACATGAAATTTTTAATAGGCTTTAATTTTTAAGAGCAGTTTTGGTACACAGCAGAACTGAGGAGAGGGTGTGGAGATTTCTCCTATAGTCCCTACCTGCACATGCTCAGCACCCGCCCTGTCACCATCCCCTACCCGGGTTGTGCACTGGTTACCAGTGAGGAGCTCACCTTGACTCCTCTACCACTCAGAGTCCATCATTCACACTGAGGCTCACTCTTGGTCTTGCTTCGCATTTTGTTTGAATTAGGATGACATTATTATTCTAAGCTGCAGAGGCAAAACTGATTGCTCTATCTCCTCTCTTCAAATTTGAGTTTTGTGTGATTGCATCGTTCTCAACGCCCAATGTCAGCCACTGCCTGCTGGCCTTGATGCTCAGGGCCCCAGCCCACCTATCTCATGACTTACGGTTCACAGGAGTCACTCACGCCAAGTACGGGCGATGGACTAATGTAGTCCTAACGCCGCAGAACGCTATGTCTGAGGCTCTAGCTAGTGCACATCCCCTAGGTTTACGCCCAGGCCCCTGCTGGGGAGTTTATGCTCTGGCTCTGAGTCAGCATCCTCCTCCAGGCCCCTGGCTGCCCTGGGAGGCCGCGTGCGGGCCCATCAGCAGAAGCTGTTTCTCTCTCAGGAGAGTGTGAGCAGTCATTTCCCAGGATGCTCCGCACTGCCCTTCCAGTGACACCAATGCACTGTCTTCTGCCTTCAGTCATTTCCACTGAATTGCTGGCCTCAGATGACTGCATAGGAGAATGAGGGTAAATGGCTGCTGTGAAAACTGGTAACCCGGATTTGCCCATGTGTCAGATGCATGAGCCAGGGTGACAGAAGCCCCCTGAAGGAAAGTTAAGAATCACAGTGTGATTGGGGGAGATGGATGCAGGGGGCACTGCTCCAAAAACACCTCCCTGATCCAGAGGAATGGGCAGAGAGGGGAGAAGAACAGACAAAAATTGATTGAAAGAACAGACAAAAGCCTTACACATCGCCCCATGCCAGCAGAGTAGCTCATCGCCCCATGTCAGCAGGAAGTAGCTCTAAAGACAGATCATTGTCCCTCTACCCCTCCTGGACTTTTGGGACTAATGTAATCCCATACAACTCCTGCTTTATAAAAAACAAAAGGGGGGAATGTTAGTAAAATGGCATAGTCTTATTTGTGGCGTGATCTACACCCTGACACCATCCTAGGGCCATTGCTGGAAGCCAGGTGGCCACATGGCCCATCCATCAGTGTCAGTCCCCTGCCCATCCTAATGGGATTCGCTGCTCCTACTTCCCTGCCCGCCCTGTTCCTGAACATGTGGTTCTCTTTCTCTGTCTCTCTCTCCCTCTCTTGATCTATCTATCTCTTGATCTCTCTCTCTTACGCTCTCTTTCTCCCTCTTTTTCCTTCTTTGCCCCTTCCCTCCAGTCTGTTGGGTTTCCCCCAATAAACCATTCCCTTAAAAAAAAAAAGGAGAGAGAAAGAACATACAAAGATGGTGTCTCCCAAAAGTGACTGCCCTGAGATGGAAGCTGTGAATGTGAGATGCAGATTGGAAATGGAACCAGGAAACTGAGACCTATCCAGAGAGAGAGAGGGGCGAGGGTTTCCAGAACACTGGCAGTTATTGGCCATGGCTGAGACTGGGGGAGAAGCGGTCACAGCAGCTGCTGAACGCAAATGGCTCCACCCTTTCAACCATCGTGGTGCAGAGGCAGACAGTGAGCAGCTCAGGAGTGCAGTGGCGTAGGAAATGTCAGCCCCGTATCTCCACTTACAGCCTATCCCGTGTGTGGTGTTTGCTATTTCAAGTTTCTTTTCTGATAACCTTGAGGTAGAGAGTGCTGAAGAAGAGGCTGGAGCTGTGCCCTTCACACCTGCAAAGTCCCAGGGGTGGAGAGAAGGGCGGACTCCCAACAGCAGCAGTGCCAACATCTGTTGTTTGCACCTGCACAGAGACAGCCCAGCAAGGGCTGTGCATCCTCCCTCCCAGCCTGGAAGAAGGTACTGCCACTGTTAGATTACAGATGACGACACTGAAGCTCCAAGGGGCTAAGGGACTTGGCCAGTCTGGGACATGGGTCTTCTCTGCCACTCCAGATTGAACCTGGGGCCATAGAAACCTATTGTTCCCTGATTATGTGAAGAAAAACAAGAAAAGTACACTCAATTTTTATCACATGGAAGGCTCTAGCATACAGTACTCAAGTGTGTTCGTCTTTTCCTTCTTCACTTTGGCTTATTGGCTTTGTGAGTGCTTCGTGGAGGAGCTGACTTTGGCTGGGATGACTCGGTCACAGTGATTGTTTCTGGATAAAGGAGAGATACTGTTCTGCTGCCCACAGGCCTCCTGGAGAAGTGTGGCAGGTGCGTATTATGGGCAGCAGCATGGCATACACATGGAGGACTCTGAGAATCAGAGTCCAGTGAAGCTCACCGATGGGCTCCCTCTAGGAGGCTGGAGGTTTGGGTGTATCCCAGGGACGAGGATGGTTTGGGAAGAGTGCAGTTGTGGCAGCGTGGGGCAAGCCCAGGATCATCCAGGCTTTACACGGAGGGCTATGCTCCCATGATGCTGGGTTTTGGGTGTAGTAGGCAAAAATGTTCACTGCACAATTCTGGGGATGTCCTGAATGAAGCAAAGACATCAGAAAGAACCACACCATGCTAGTGCCTGTAGAAGGCAATTTTGCAAAATATACTCTTCCAGCTGCCTAACCCCAACGTTTTGAAATTCAGCAGAACAAACATTATTGGCAAGCATCTGCTGCTGGCTCCCTGGGAGGGTGTTTTATCTTATCACCCCAGATGACTCAGAGGAACACACATCAAAGAGTGTGAGCGCATAGACGAGATGGAATCTGGGCTGTCTCCGCCTGTGAGGATGACCCTGTGATGACATGACGCATGTGGATGGAGCCCACTGCTCGGCCCCACTGTGCAGCCCTTGCCCCCAAACTAACCTCTGGCTGTCACAGCTCCAGGGCTGCAGGTGACCTTTTTGCAAAAATTTTACTAATTATTTAAATTTTGTATTAACATGAAATGCATGTATATGTTTTTTGGAGTATGGTACAATATTTCCACAGATAGACATAAATAAACCCAACAAACCAAGCAATTAGCCCAGGATTTCCTTTATTGTAGACTAGTGTTGCCAGGCTCTTCTATGGACCTTTGACCCTGGATTGAGTCCTCTTCATTGGAAGATTATCTCTGTGGTGCTCAGCTTCTCTGTGCAATGCTCTTGGCTCTGACCATTTACTAGCACAGTCTGTGCAGTAGGCAGGGCTCCAGGAAAAGTCACTGTGTCTTGCCCATGCTTTGCACATGCAGCTATGGACTGTGCCAGCTGTGGACATCAGCCATTAGTGACAGCAGGACATCCTATGACCAAGTAGGATGAGAACATATCCAAGGAGTCAAATGGACCCAGAGGAGAGAGAATAGTAAGTATCCAGGTGTTAGTTCCTGGCCTCACTGCTGAATCTGATGCTAATGCAGCCTTAGCATCGTATCTAGACCTCACCTTGGAGAGGAAACCTTGGCCGACCAGGGGAACTGGAGGGAAGGGAAGATGTTAGAAACACTTTGAAATGATTAACATTTACCCATAAGAGGTGGCCTTAATCTGAAGGAAGACTATTTTGATTCACTTTTTTCTATAAATTTCTATGAAAATATCTTTAGCTTTAAAATTTAGCAATGTTTAACACTTTGCCATATGCACTTCATATGTAGCTATTACCACACAAAAAGGAGTAAGACTTTTTTTTTTTAATGAAAGATACTGAGGTACACCCTCAGGCAGTTGTTGTCATCACCTAGACCTACACTGCACACTTTAATAGCTACTGACTCTATGTGGACATTTGGATTTAAACTAACTAATGCTAAATAAAATACAAGAATCAGGTCCTCGGCTGCACCAATAGCCTTTCAAGTGCTCCATGGGCACACGTGGCTGAGGGCCAGCATGTTGAACGGAGCAGATGTAAACCATTTCCATCATCACACAAAGTTCCATTGACCAGTGCTGGTCTGAAACATAAGCCCCAGGGCGGCAGGCCTCTTCTCTTATTCACAACTGCATTTGTAGGCACCTGGGAAAACCAGAACATAAGTGAACGCAAAGTTTTCTCTAAAGTGTGGCTCTTCAAAATATGGGCCTCGTCCACATTTTTAGGCTTTGTTTCTCATTATTAATTCATTCATTAAGCATATATTTATACTTATTGAGTGCCTTTGATGTGCCAGGTGCTCGGCTAAATGCTGAGGATGAAAACTGAGACATAATCCCTACCCTTACTGAGCTCAATATCTATCAGGGAAGACAATAAACCAGCAAACAAATGGGCACACCCAATAATTACAGCTGGTGGAAAGCACCGTGAAGGGAAGAGGCATGGTGCAAAGGGCCAAAGTGGCTGGTTCATGCAGATGATCTGGGGATGCTGTCCAAAGAGGGGGCATCCCCCTCCAACCAGACGCTCCCAGCATCTGGAGCCCCAGTCTGCTCAGTGTGTGGAACCTACACGCAAGCACTCAACAATCATTTGTGAGGTGAACCCACGAGCAGGGGCCAGGCATTCACAAGGTCCAGGGAGGAGCACTGGTGACAAATTGAGTCTGGAACCCCTAACGTGGGAATGAATTTGGTGCGGGGTGAAGCGTAGATAGAGGGTCACTAAGCCTGGGGCAGAATCACAGGTAGGAGAGAAAGGAGAAGGAATTTTAAGAAATATGGGGGCCTGTTTCTTAGAGGAGCACGGTGTGATCAGTTGTATGTGTAGATATGGCTGTTCTAGCCAATCAGAAGACTGGACGGGGTGGAAAACAGGCAGCAAGACCGGAAGCAGGGGATTCCATAAAAAAAGAGCCCTGGGCGGCATCCAGGGAAGACGTGATGGTGGTGCTGACCCGGACCAGCCTGGGAGCAGCAGAGAGGTGGAGGGATGGAGAGAGGCGCACACGCCCTGCTGTGTGCCACTCAAGCTGGACTCGAGGCTGATCAGACTGCTCTCTTCTTCCCCGTCCTCTTATCCTCCTTAGGATGCTCTTCCCTCCACTTTTCTTTCCAAAAGTTCACATGCTTCAGTGTCCTTCCATCAAGCCTCCTCCTCAGTGAAGTCTTTCTGATTGTCAAGGCTGAATACAATGCTTAGAAATGTCCCAGCCCTGATGATGTATACCCTCTGCATGAGCTACGGCTCTGTACTCCAGTTGGGTTTGCTCTTCTTTGCTGTTTGAAGAACGGACAGGTGACTCGGGTGCCTCCTAACCATCTTTAGTACCACCACATTAGGGCTGGAACTTGGCCTACTACTTTAGATGTGCATACTCAAAAATACCCATTGATGGAACAAGCGATGGGCTGTAGCAGTCTCGGCTGCCATGTGTCTTTCTCTTCATTAAACATCTTATTTTTGTTTGTGTATCTCCATTTCTTTGACTGCTATTTCCTAACAACTCTCCAAAACTATTTTTTAAACATAGGATCTGTCCCTGGCGGGCTGCATTTGGCAGCAACACTGGTCGGAAACCTCCAAAGGCTTGGTAAGAGCTGTGAGGAAGTACGCAATGTGTTCAATTAAGTCTCGTTACTCAAAGTAAATGGAGGTGCTTAAGCCAGCAGTCTTCAATTCTCAATTGCTCTTATGACTAGACTGTGAACTTCTTAAACATGGTTTATTCATCTCAGCGCCTGCAGCGCAGTACGTGCCCAGGCACAGGAGGTCTCCAGACATGTTGGTGGAAGAGACAAACCATTCCATGAGCGTTGGACCTTCTGGTGGGCCTACCTGCAAAGGAACAGCCCCATGGTGGTAGCCCCCTCTGTGGTTAGGGACCCCACTGAGAGGCAAGCATCACCACCCCAGAGAGGGCAGCACTGTATTTTCTTTGCTGAACCTGGTACCATGCATGGGTTAAAAGACTACAGCAGGTGGGTAGACATAGAAATCGGGCCAACTCTTCCATCTTCCCTGCCACTTGCTCCCACTTGGAATCTCCACTTTCTCTCCACTATGTTCATTCACATTTTGTCTTGCCTTATCCTATTCACTGCATCATCAGGGACCCTGGCAAAGTGGCCTCCTGTTCTCCTTATCAGATCAGGCAACAGAAGAACACTGAGGATTGTTTTCCCCCTTCTTGTTCCTTCTTTTTTCTGTGAAGGTTCGCAGTTCCTTTCATTTGCCAATATGAGCACATGTCTATTTTGGCATCAACTTGCAGTGCCCTGATGTATGGTATCTTGCATCCTGCTAGTCACATTCTTAATGTCAGGAGCAAAATTAAGATGGTATTTATCCAAGGATGCCGGGAAGGAGGCTACATGTGTGGGATACATTTGGCCCAGGTCTTGCTTAAGTCCAAGTATTTAAGTTTGCCACCGTCTCTGAGTGAAGTGCTTCACTCCTCCTCTTTTCCTTGTGGTGATGGGAGGGGGGGTTCCTCCTATTTTCTGCAACTGTCTACTTAGGCAGGCATCAATAATTCAGGACACAAGCTCCCTTCCAGAAAGCCCAGGTGAGGGCAAGGGGCTCAGCACCAGGTTGGCAGCTCATTTGTTCCCTGCTGTGAGGCTCCAAAGAGATCACACAAGGCTCCGGGCTGGCCAGACCTCAGCTACACTTGGAGAGGGAAGGGCGGTAAGCATTGACTTTGGAGCCGAGATCTGCTTCTGTTTCTTTTCTTTAGCTACTTACCGGCTTTCCTCAATCTACGAACATGCCAGAGGCCACATCTCGGGTGGCGGCCCCGTGACCATTCTGAGCAGCAACGTGCCACCCAGAGAAGGGACCCAGCCCGGCCGCAGACCCTGGCTTCTTCAATCAGACCAGGTAAGGGGACTTTGGATTCATTTATCTGTTCTGCAAATATTTATGGGAAACTCAGAGATTCCAATGTGGCCATGGTGTAGAAAGGCAGCCTCAAAGCCTGAGCTACAGTTTATTTATTTATGGGGTCTGGAAGGAGACTGTGAACTGCTCTTTCCTGTAGGATGTGTGCACATTGCACAGCTGCAGGCATCCATGGAAGCAGGGATTTAATCACCCCTCTTTCCCCAGTGACTCAAGGTGTTCCGTCTCAGGGACCAGTCTAGTTCCACTGTTAGGTCTGGCTGCTCCAAGAAGTCGCCAACATCTCTTCTTAGGTGCAAGATTTCGACTTCAGAACAAGACCTAATTGGTCTGAGATGTCACTGGGGATTGCAGTTCCACTTGTGAGAATGCCTACTCCCAGATGGGGGAGGAGCAGCACGCACACACCCCTGCCAGCCTTCCCATTCCCCACACAACATATTCCCTGCTGACTGGGGAGGTCTACTTCCATTCTCAAAGGTCTCCAGTGAAGACTCGAGAACTTCCTTGGATGCCCCAACCCCCTATGCAATACTCCTCACTGGCAGAGCAACCTTCTTGTACCCCCAAACCCTCACGCCACTTCTTAGGGCTCTTCCTCCCTTTCCTGTCTCTCAATCAACAATGCATCAGTTGGCCTCATTCTCATAAGACATTTTTGCACTTGTGTTTGTAGTTGTGAGCCCTGTGGCTTCTTTCCTGCAGTTGCTTAACTCCTCTTTCCCTGCCTCCAGACTTTGTCTAGTCCAATTTGTCCTGCCAGCTACTGCCAACATTATCTTCCCATCGCATAGTTCCAATGAAGTCACTCCCAGCTCATCTGCCCTTGCTCCCACCAGGAGTGTATGGGAGCTTACTGCTGACTGGCGAATTGGACACAAAAATCTCACGGGAGGTCTTTCTCAGGGGTTACATCTTAGACTGACCTCTAGGCTTTCTTGCGCTATGATTTCACTCCACCATCCTGGTCTTAAGAGTCTGTCCTCAAGCAGTGAGCAGGTTCCACACCATGCCCATTTCTGCTCATCAAAGTTTTATCATCCGTTCCCTGGGTGCCTCTTGGTCACCTATATGGATGACACAGGGTCCCTGGACTGCTTTCTCATAGTAGGTCTACTTGGGAAGGCAGACACAAGCACTGGCATTTCAAGGCATCCCATGCCTTGGGGACATAGCAGAGGAACCAGTACTCTTTCTTAGAGATGAAACTTAAACTGTTTCTTGTTGGGCAGGAAGCGGTTAGTCTTCCGAAGCTGTTGGGAGGCTATTCCAGGTAGAGGGAACACCATAAGCAGAGGAAACTAAAAGCTACTTATCGGAGGTCTAATTACAGATAGCAGAGAAGGGCCTGATTCAGCCACTGGGGAGAACTCACCATGTACTCCTTGCTTTGGCCTGTTTCACTTAGCTCACCTAATAGTTTGTAAACTGGGCTTTCTTGTGATCAGATAAAGACACCAAGACACACAGAAACCCAGTAGCACCAGCACAGCTCACCTTGGCCAGTCAGGAAAGTGAGGAGCCCACGTCTGAACATAGGAATCTGACTTCCAAGGCCTAACACGACATAGCCATCTACCCCTCTTCATGTCTGAACATAGGAATCTGACTTCCAAGGCCTAACACGACATAGCCATCTACCCCTCTTCATGTCTGAACATAGGAATCTGACTTCCAAGACCTAACACGACATAGCCATCTACCCCTCTTCGCGTCTGAACATAGGAATCTGACTTCCAAGACCTAACACGACATAGCCATCTACCCCTCTTCACGTCTGAACATAGGAATCTGACTTCCAAGGCCTAACACGACATAGCCATCTACCCCTCTTCGGTTCAGACTGTGGTTACTGAAAAGGCCAAGAAGCCTTCAGAGTTGTGAAGTTAGCAGGGCCCAGGTCTGGCTTGGCCCCAATTCCTTGTGCAACCCCAGATGGGTCCCAGAGACTTCCTGGGTTTTAGCTTTTTCATTTGTAGCAGTGTTTCTCAATGGAAGGTGATTGTCTCTGATTCCTCACCCCTAACCCCCCCCACCCCCCCCACACACACAGGGGACATTTGGCCATGTCTAGACACATTTTAAGTTCACATCACTAGGGGTGGAGGAGGGTTTGAACTACTGGCCTCTGGTGAGTAGAAGCCGGGGATGCTGCTTCAACCCCATCCAAGGGACAGGATGCCTCCTCTGGAATTTCAATAGCATCGAGGTTGAGAAACGCTACCCTGGAGGTTGGGCTGCATGATCCAACATGCAGCCAACATCACAGACCACTGGGAGTGTTCCAGGAGCTAATGGTCATGGGACTCCTAAGACAGCTGCCACTGGCTTTATTTTCTGAGTCTCTAAGGAGATCCAATCCTCTTGGCGGGATCGTCTCTGAGTTTGCTTCAATGAGAGCACCCAGTTCCGCCAGGAACACCACGTTGGCTTCCAAATCAAATCTTGCAGGGCCACACGGCTCCCTGGCCTGCTGGCGGTGGCACCTCGACTCCCATTTTGCCGGCTTGTTTTCTCCAGGAGTCCATACCTCCTTCCCCTGTGTTTCGTCTTGCCTCTTGCTGGCACTGCCTCTGACAGCTGGGGCTTATTGAGAGACCAATCCCAGATGAAAATTCTCAGCACGGCCCCACCAAGCTCCCTGGCCTGCCCCAGGCCCTGAGCGAGACAGTCAGCCATTTCTTCTCTGCTCAGTGCTACTCCTTCGTTACCCGGCTATCTTTATTTACTTTGAAAATCATTTCCTCTGTTTTACTCCATTTCCCTTTGAGCCCAATTGCCTGCTCGGTTCTCTGTCTTTCTGTTTATTTCTACTTCTCATTTTCCGCATTGATCGGATGCCCTGGCAATACAGCAGGAACAGTGTGTTCTCTGTAATATTTGGTTACACTTAATATTTCTCAGCAAAACGCCGCCTTGGAACACCAAACAGTAAAAATCCAGGCCTGCTCTGCTTACACTGGACATCAGCTTCAGGCCAGGCTCCGATTCCTGTTGGATCTAGCCCTCCCTTAACAGGGATTCACAACCAGGCTTAAGTGGAAAGGTTCCCACCTGGCAAACCCCCAAGCGTCCCCACAGAAAGCAATCTCTTCAAATCAGTGAGTGCCTCTAACACACTCAGTTCTTGGCTGAACAAAGATTCTGCATCCCAGAAAAGTGCCAGAGGCATCCAAGGGTGCTTCCAAAAAAGTCCATGGAAAATGGAATTAAATGATATGTTTATTTTGGTGCAAAAATTGTTTGAAATTCATGCACAATATTTTTAAAATGTGTGTTTTCCATGAACTTTCAAATTTATTTGAGAGGCAGAGAGGGAGAAAGAGAGACTGGCAGAAAGACAGAAAAAGAGTTTTCATCTGCTGGTTTACTCCTCAAATACCTGAAATGGCCAAGTTTGGGCCATGGCCCAAGACAGGAACAAGGAACACAATCCAGGTGTCCCACATGGGTGGTGGGGACTCTGTTATTTGAGCCCTCTCTGCTGCCTTCCAGGGCCTACATTAGGGGGAGAGACAGGAGTCAAAAGCCAGAGCTGGGAGTTGAATCAGGCACTGTGATGTAGGCTGCAGGCATCTTAGCTGATAGAATAAACACTCACTCCATTTAAAAAATATGCATTTATTTATTTGAGAGAGAGAGAGTGACAGAACTTTGGTACACATGGATTTCAAAATCTTTTTGTACAAAGATATCTTTTCATTTCATTTTTCCCCAAACTGTTCGAAGGCCCTTCGTATACCAACAGATCCTGCCACTTTGCTTAGCAGAGCGGTTTTTTCTAACCTAGGCCTCGTCGTCAGTGCTGGGAATACTGTTTTGCTCTGATGCCTCTTTGTGATTACATCATTCAAAATGAAAACTAACGAGGCTCTTTGTGCTATGGTAGTTCTTACAGTTGTTGGGCGAACTCACGCCAGCAGTCTCCGGAGCTCCACTGCCTGCATCACAGGCGACGGAGCTATCTGGGTGCTAATGGGGATGAAACTCTCCACTTAGGAAAGCACTTGCCGGAAATCGTTGGCTTAAAAACAGAGTCTCCAAGGAGACCCAATCTCCCCACCCCCTGTGGATCTTCTCCACCTTTGCTGTCTTTGTCTGTTTTCTGTTGTTATAAGAAAACACCTGAGACACAGTCACTTAGAAAGAAAGCAGTTTCCTGGCTCATGGTTCCAGAGGCTGAAAAACCCAAGAACCTGGCACCAGCATTTGCGTGGCTTCTGGTGAGGGCCTCCTTGTTGCATCATAACATGGAAGAGATGAAGCAATGGTGCCAGCTCCACTGTCGTCATTGGCGCTACATACTCACGACCTCATCTAATCCTAATCACCTCCTAAAGGCCCTAACCTCACTCCATCAACACAGGAATCAGGGGATCAAGTTCCCCAGAGATGAGCTTTCAGGGACATAGTCAACCCCAACCTTTGCTTCATTGATAGGATCCACTTCCTACCTGAATCCCATATTTCCTTTAGATTAAAATCCAAAAACATTTAATATTAGACAGGACTCCCTCTTGGAGGCCTTGGTCTCAAACTTAAGAACCAATCTCTGCATTCTTAGTTGAAAAATACTATCAGGAAGCACTGTGAGTAGCCCGAAGTATTACGATGTTAACACAAAGCAACACAGACCCTTACCCATACCCATCAGTATTTCCCACCTTGGAGTTCCTCTTAGGGTACAAAGATATATTTTCCTGTGTGGTTCTCAAAAGGCAGAAATATAAATTAAAAAAAAATCCAAAGCCCCAAAATGAAGACGGCTAGCTTTTCTGAGAAGATTGCGCTTATTGCTTACCTTACAGAATTTGGTTCACTAACATCAGCACCAGACAATCTGCAGTGTCAACTCTTAACAAAAGTCTCAACTATACAAAGACATCTGCACATGCCCTGGAAAATTTCGGGAGCAGCCCATTGGGCCACTCCACCCCAAAGTCACCAGACCCCTGTCTTGGTCCTGCTCCCTTCCACTAAGCTGGAGAACATTCAATTCTAAGCAGTGGCAACACTATCACTTCCCCAGCCTGGGACCCTTGGTCTGCTGGGCCACCCATTAGACTTGTGGGTTGGGGCTGAGAGAGAGCTTGAAGTCATTTCTAACAAGGAAGAGGGGTTGGGTTAGGGGACAAGTAGAAGTGGCGAGCCATTGAGGAGGTGGAGAGAGCTGAGACCAGGGGGCCTATGGAGCAAGGATGGGGTAAGGGGAGCAATGTCACATGGAGCAGGACATTCAAAAGAAGGGTACATGGAGGAGGCTCTTGGGAAATCTTTCTGGACTACATGGCTATAATCCCTTCTTCCCCAAAGGAGAGAGTAGGAAGCACGACCATGCTCAGTATTGCAGCCAGACGCATTTCTTTCAGACGTGCACCCTGGCTGAGATGGGCCCCAGTGAGAATTCACCTGTATTCAAATTCCATAAGTTTCTCTCTTGCTCATGAGTGTGTTCTGTGCTTCCTCTCAATAGACAGAGTTCTCACCAACAGCCAGGAGCCAGCAAGTACAAAGCAGAAAAATCAAAGAGAATGGGAACCTCTCCTCCGGCAAGTATTCAACGCCCTCCAGAAGACCTTGTGATACATAGAAAAGAGTGGCTTTCAGACTGAGTTATTTGGGGAGGATGAGAATTATCAATCAGAAAATCATCAGACTAACCCAAGCACACTGTGGTTTGTTTGATTCAGAAATGAATTTAAGCTGCTGTCCATAACAGGTCGTTATGGGATTAAGATTTAAGTGACAACCACAGACACCTGAAAAAGTCTTTCTCAGGAAAGTTTCTTTATAATTAAGGCTCCCCTTAGGCCTCTAGAAGGTTCTGTGTCATCTACAGTAATTAGAACTGGAGATGAGAATGACAAAGGGTGGCCAGAGAGCCAAGGAATCCAATTCTTTTGAACTACACACTTATCTGCAACTGAGTCTGGACTGTTTGTAGATCATGGATGAAATCCACCGTGTTACTGCATGGTCCTTGTCCCCTTGGGAACACAGGCATTGCTGAGAAGTGGCACCACCGCACACTTTTGGATTTCTCTTCACTTTCCTCACCCTCTGGGTAAGACTAGGAGGCATGGTTAGCAGGACGGAGGAAAGGGTGAGTGAGGGAGATGCTTGGGGGACATGGGGTGAGGGGGTATTCTACATGGAGAGAGGATCTGCAGAGCTGGGGCAAGGAAGCCCCTCACCCTTTTCTCGGCTGACCAGCCTCTTCATTTTGCAACCACGAGATTTTTTTTTCCATCCAGGTGAGTCCACGACCAAGGTGGTGACCCACTCCTGTCTCAGGACCGTTGCACAGGGCAAACAGTCAAACCCTTTGCTGTTCATCCCTGTCTACCAGCCCCTCCGTGCCTGCATGTCAGAGCCTCTCTGAAACAAATGTGGAGTTGAAAGGATAGCCTTCAATTATTTCATTTCGTGAAGGGTAAAAAGGTTCTTGTAAATGACTGCCGCAAATCCTGGAAACCCGGTTAAAACAACTGGGTACCAGATGGCAAAGGAACGCGGTTTACTGTAAAGTGTTAGAGAGCAGGAGCTCATTTACAAGAAACAATTACACAAACAGCCCTGAGGATCCAAGAGCCCATAAAAGGGTGGCTGGGGCAGAGGCATTGTTTTAGAACATGTATGATTTTCCCCCGTCCACACAGGAACCTTACCTGTTGCCCTTCACCTTCCAAAGGATTCCAGGGAGAGGCTGCCCTGCCACAGCACAGAGCTATGCTCCTACAGAGACACTGCGCAGGGAGGTTTTCTAACAAGAGACAAGGGAGCAAAGTGTGTGCTGTCATCATCAGGGTTCCAGCCTGGGGAGCATGGGGTTTGCCTCAGGTCGGGGACCAGGAGGAAATCCCTCTGTTATCCGGGATGCCCTGGCTCTCTCCCTCTGTTATCTGGGACGCCCTGGCTCCCGCCATGCTCTCTTTGCATTGAGAAGGAACACGTTTTGCTTCAGCTTTTCTGTTCATCCACAGGTATGCCTTGGCTTGTATGTAGAAGCAGCATGTAGAGGATAGCGTGAGCTAGAACCCGTGAAGTTGTGATCTCTCATTCGGCTCTCCTGGCATCAATGCCCATTTCAGGTGCCCCGAGCCCAGGTTCCTCCCTCCCTGTGCTGTGACCTCATCCAGATCACTTCTCTATCTCATCTCACTCTGGCTAGACTGGGCAGGGCTTCCCATGTGGTTATCAACTTGACTGTGATCTGTACTCCAAAGAGACTGTGCACCCGCCCCAGTACAGACCTGGGGCAGGTGGTGGCATGCAGGTTCTCAGGCAGGCTCCCTTTCATCCCATATACACCTGTCCACCAAGTGATTCTCTCCAACAGAGCCTTCCTTTGGGAAATACACAGTCAGAAAAAAAATACAGCTAGCACACTGCCCCAGAGTGAGAGAAACATGTATGCAGGTAGAACTTCCAACCATGGAAATCACAATAACTGTTCTCACGGCCACACCACACATCTGCTGGCAAATTTTCATCCTGGAGAAAGGGAGATTAGAAACCAGTCTTCCATACTGATACTTCTATGCTAGCAGCTCCCACAGATCCTGGCTGACAGAGGGACCTCCAGAGCCCTCCAGGTACACTGAAATAGTGCTGGAAGTTCACAGCCAGATGGAATACACTTGAGAAATGCACCTGGCTCCCCAAATGTCCATCAAGTGATAAACAAACAAAATGCAGCATGTCTGTGCAATGGACTACTAGTTAGTAAAAAAAAAAATAAATAAAAAAGAAAGGAATGCAGTATTATTTGATGCTACAATGTGGGGAACACAGGAAACACTATGCTTTGTGAAGGAACCAGACACAAAAGGGCCGTGTATCATGTGATTGACGTCCTATGAAAAATCTAGAACAGGAAATCTATATGCGGCTGCCAGCAATTGGACAGAAAAGGAGAGTAGGACACAACTGAGTGTGGAGTGTTTCTAGGGTGATACAAAATTAGCCCTGGTTAAATAACTTCAAACACATACTAATCACTAATCACCGAATTGCTTGCTTTAAAAGGGTAATTTATGAAAGTGTGGAATGTGTAATGAACCTGAATAAATTCAGAAGCAGGTGATGGTTCTGCTCCAGGAGGTAATGGCCTCCACACTCACGTGGAGTCTCCGGTGTCTGCTACATAGAGCCCTGTGCTATTCATTTCACAGAAAAGCTTCCTACGAAATTGTATGGTATGTGAGCACTGAGTTATGCAAATATCTTTTTCCTGAGGAAGAGACCCACCCTTGGATATTGCAAAGCCAGATTCAAATTTCTGCTCTTCCTTCAGGAGGACTGGGGATTAGAGAGACTTCATTCGGAAGCCAGTCTTGGTTGACTTAAACTGGGCTTCCTCTGAACTAAAGCTCACAGTCTAACTCCAAGCAGGCCATGCCTTTTGTCAGAGCCTGTGAATTCCCTCCCCTTCAATCCTCTCTGGACTCAAGTTTAAGCTCTCTGGATCTTAGAGGAATCATGCCTCCTTGAGGAAGGCGGGAGTCCACTTGATGGGCAAATGGAGCATTCCTTCTGATCTGTGTTCCTTGACTGCCAAGGTCAAATCTCCCAGGCCTTTGCCTCTTCAGACTTGACACCCATCCTTTCTTGAATTCAGTCAACATTTAGTGAGCATTTCCTAAGTTCCAAGCACTTTCCAGGAATGGGGATACAGTGTTGAACCAAAGGAAGGGATGGGCAATGTAAAGTAAGTAAATATCATTATAATTTCAAGTCAGAATGTCCTGTGCGACAGTCCACAGGGTCACTCTGTCTAAAAGGTGAATCTGAGATTGCTTCTCTTTTTTTCCTCGCTGTTGTAAAAACATCCAAGGCTGCCTCTTTATCTGATTCTCTTATCTTTTCAGGCACATGTGAATTCTGCATTTCTGCCATTTTTTTTTTGACAGGCAGAGTGGACAGTGAGAGAGAGAGAGAGACAGAGAGAAAGGTCTTCCTCTACTGTTGGTTCACCCTCCAATGGCCGCTGCAGCCAGCATGCTGTGGCCAGCACAACACACTGATCCGAAGCCGGGAGCCAGGTGCTTCTCCTGGTCTCCTATGAGGGTGCAGGGCCCAAGCACGTGGGCCATCCTCCACTGCACTCCTGGGCCACAGCAGAGAGCTGGCCTGGAAGAGGGGCAACCGGGACAGAATCCGGCGCCCCGACCGGAACTGGAACCTGGTGTGCCGGTGCCGCCAGGCGGAGGATTAGCCTAGTGAGCCGCAGCGCCAGCACCATTTTCAATTGGTTGGGGCATGTGGCTAGTTTTGATAAAGGGGCGACAAGGAGAATTCTGTTCCTCTAATCGCTTGCTGCAACAGTCATAAACAACAACAACAACAGAAGTTTGTGTTGGTCAAACCCCCAATTGGCAGTCTGGATTACCATGTTGCTCCATGGAGAACAGTTGCTTTGAACAGCTGCCAATAGCCATGGTAGACTGTGCCTGAGTGAGACATCAACCATATGTATTAAACTATGGAGACTATGAGTGTCTGTTACAGCAGCACACCCACACTCACACTGACTAGGAGGTCTTCTATGCTAAAAGCGTGTAAGTTATGACCGAGCACTCTGCAGTGTTTTCTGGATGGTTCTGGCAAAAGAGCAAGTCAAGATGACAGCCATGGTTTGTCCAAATAAAAGCCTATTAATTGAGGGAAGGAGAGGAATACAGATTGATTACATTTCATCTTAAATTTTGCTTAAATTACATGAG
Organism: Oryctolagus cuniculus; assembly: GCF_051225735.1. NCBI lineage: Eukaryota > Metazoa > Chordata > Mammalia > Lagomorpha > Leporidae > Oryctolagus > Oryctolagus cuniculus. Next base: position 9,769,469 of record NC_142870.1, on the reverse strand, counting down.
CAACCAGTTCCCTGCATGAATGCAATTGTGATGACAAATGTTTCAATAGCCAAAGTCTGTCATGCTGGACATTCACACATGCTCCTACTTCTTTAAGCATCAGAGGAAATCCTGTGAAATTCAGGGGCTTGTTGAAGTGGCTTCTCATCCCAAGATGTTTTTGTATCATCTATCCTCTGAGGCTCTTGCGATCCATTTTCAATATATGTTGCTCAAAAATAGCTTCTGATACTGATGGAAGGCACGGCCTTGAGCTGAATATTTAGGAACAAGCAAGGCCAGGCTGTCCTGTGTCTTTTTAGGTTACTCTCTGCATTGATTCCTGTCAATAGCCCATTTTAAGAAAAGCTCAGGCCAGATGTAAAAAAAAAAAAAAAAAGAAGAAGAAGAAGAAGAAGAAAGAAAAAATCTGTCTTCTCTTGAACAAACATGGTAAACTGACAGCTCCAGTGGGTAAATAATGCACTTTTTAAAAGGCTTTCCAATAGGTTTTTATCCAGCAACCTGCTTTTATAAGCTACCTTTCTTCCTAATATCCGCTTCTTCAAAACCCCTTCAAAAATGCCATGGCTTGAAAATGATAGGCCTCCTATTGGATCCGAGTTTGTTACATTTTCTTTTTTTTTTTTTTAAAGAAAGAACTGTATTTTTTGCCTCTGGTTAGGGAAAAAAATCTTTCTTGAAATCCAATCCTCTCAGATAAATAATGGCAATAAAAGTAAATGGAAAGTGGGAGAGAACACGGCTTCTTAGTGCCGTGTGCAGCACTTTCTAATTGGAAAATGCTAAAAGGGCGTTTTCCTTGGAGGCCTCCCATCTGACTTCAGACCAAAGAAAACAGCCATTGGCTTATGAGCATTGAGGTCTCTGGTTCCCTTGTTAAAAGGAAAGCTAAGAATGGAAGAAAACTGCTCAGTTATAAAGCCGTATTATAGCAATGAGTCTAGAGAGCCGAGATAAAGGACACAGGAATCTTCAGCCTCCACAGTGCTCTGCTCATCTTTCTCCCACCTAGAAAGAATGCTATGTAGCTCAGCCAAGTTCTGCAACAGCGGGAGGCAGCTAGGTACCTGTCACAGAAAGGGCCTTCCGGTTTGCTAACGGCTTTGAAAGCCGGAGCTTTTGCAGTTAGAGTCCTCCTGAGGTTCCCTTACCTGGTCACTCACCAAAATGGGTGTTTCTAGTCTTTTGAAAGTCTCTTCACTTCCGTAATGAAAAACTGGAATTTTGTAATGTTTACATAATTCATATTCAAAGGTCATGTGCTAGATAAAAGCAAATATCATGGTTCAACACGATATGATTTCACAACATCCACATTGCTTCTCTTCCCTATTTTTCCCTTTGTTCTACCTCCTAACTTCATTTCCTTGACATGTGTGCCTTTTAGTTTTATGCATTTATTGATAGATTTCATGTATGTGCATGTAGGTTGATCGACCACAAGCCAAGCCTGAGGAACTTTCTAGATGGAGCCACCCACCTCTAGCTTAACAGAAGAGAGCGTGCAGCATCCCCAGAACCCAGCCAGGCTGGACTTAGGTTGGTAAAGTCATCCGTTGCAGTGTGTACAGATGTTCCACAACTTACATTGGTTCAGCTTAATGATTTTTCTACTTCCGGTTGATGCAAAAGGGGTATGCACTTAGTAGCTCCTACTCTGAGCTTTTCTCTTTCTGCAGGCTGGTACCATACAATGTGATTCTCTATCACAGTGCAGGGCACCAGCATCACCAGCACCAGCCACAGCGCCCAGACAGCCCTAAAATCTTGAGAGGAGTGATGGACACTCTACAGTGTGCTGTGTGGCTAAGCCAGGCTCTTTGGTAGGTTAGCAATATTAAGTGCATTATCTATCTATCTATCTGGGCATCATGGGCTTATCAAGACATCAGGCAAGGGGTATCTGTTTTATTCTTGCCAGATTTGAACCTATTCCTTCTCCAGTCAAGCGCACATTTCCCTCCATCTTTCCACCTGGCATCCCTCCTCTCCTCTTCTACTACTAGTGTCTTTGCTTTCATTTCTTTCTTTTGCCAAGTCAGACATGTTGGTCTGACTATAGCAGTGAAGACCCAGCGTATGGGCCCTGGGGTAGGCAGGCTGATGCCCCCTCTTCCAGATCTACCCCCAGGGACACACATAGCTGGAGTTGGCCATACTATAGGTGAAGCATGTCGCTGTCACAGATCCAGTGGGAAATGCTCTTTCTAAAGAGCTAGTAGACACCCATGATGGTTAGTTTTATGTATCAACTTGGCTAGGCCATGGAACCCAAATATTTGGTCTAAGGTTATTCTGGGTGTTTCTGAGAAGGTATTTTTGGATGAGAGTAATATTGAGTGAAGTAGATTTTCTTCCAATAATGTGGGTGAACCTCATCTCAGCTGAAGATGTTATAGAAAAAGAATGACTTCACCCAAGCAAGAAGGAAACACACTATCAGATGGCCTTGGAGTTGAACTGAAAACTCTTCCTGGGGTCCCAGGCCTGCTACCCTGCAGGTTTGGGAGTTGCCCCCATCCAACCATCCCATGAGACTGTGAGTCAACTTCCTTAAAATCTCACTCTTTCTCTCTCTCTCTCTACATGCACACACACACACACAGGGTCTTCAAGAAGGTTTTAGGCAAAAATGGAACTAAAAGATAAGTTTATTTTGGTGCAAAAAATAAGTTACTATGCACTTTCCACAAACTTTGAAGACCATTCATACACACATACATACAAGGGTACTTCAAAAAGGTTGTGGGAAAATGAAATTACAAGGTAGGTTAATTTTGGTGCATGAGCTATGTGTATCTGTCCAGGAGTCAGAAACCCCATCTGGGTCTCCCACATGGGTGGCAGGACCCCTCTGCTTGAGCTATTACCACTGCCTTCCAGGGTGTACATTAACAGGAAGCTAGAGTTAGCAGCCAGAGGTGGGAATTGAACCAGGTACTCTGTTATGGCATGTGGGTGTCTAAATGCTAGGCAAAAAACCCACCCCCTCATATTCTATAATTAATTTTGTGTGTGTGAGCAATTAATCATTTTTGCCTTATCTTAATTCCTTTCAAAAGTGAGTCTCTTCTTTCTTCTACAGACTGGAAAATGGACCTTTTCTCTCCACCATACCAAAATCCAGACCACAAAATATCCATGAGTCAGCAAATTCCCTTGACCAAAAGGATCACACCACAGATCCTGGGAAAAAGTTGATGAAGGAAACTTACAGGCAGCAGCTTCCTGTGCTGTGCCATTAACAACAGCAAAACATAACTAAAGTGCAGAATAAAGTTGTCTAGATGGATCATTTTATTCCTGGCAAACAAAGGGCTTTCTATTGGAGCCTCTCCCTGCTCACCGTTGGTTTGGGCAGCAGCCCAGGAAGTCTCGCTAAAGATGTTAAGCATTTCGCACTTACCGCAGGAAGCCATGACCATGGACTTGCTGGGAGACACCCTATCTATATCTCTCCAGGACGTGCTTCAGTGATCACTAGAGTTTTCAGGAGAACTTTCATCTACCTATCAAGGGTCCTTCAGAAAAACTGCAGAGCAACAAGATTAGGAGATAAGTTTATTTTGGTGCAAATATTTTTGAAATCAATGCAGTTTTTTTAAATAAGCATTTTCCAAGGACTTTTTGAAGACCCCTCTCATGTGCATGGATTCCCAAACTTTTATGCCAAAATAAACATTTTTAGAAAAAAAAGGTTTACTTATTTATTCATTCATTTATTTATGTATTCATTTACTCAAAAGACAGAGTGACAGACGTAGAGGCAGAGAAAAATGGCCTCAAGAGCCAGGGCTTGGCCAGGCCAAAGGCAGTAGAGAGGAGCTCCATCCAGACCTCCCACACATAGTAACAGCGGCCCAAGCACTGGGTCTATCGTCCATTGCCTTCTCCGGGGCACTAGCAGGAGAGGCACCGAAAGCAAAGCAGATGGTAGTCCACTATGGGACACCAGTGTCACAAGAGGCGGCTTAACTCTCCAAGCCGCAACGCAGGCCCTGAACCTTACCTTTCAATTCCATTTTCCATGGACTTTTTGAACTCCATATTCTCTAAAGCACAAAATGGGGCAGCAGGTAATTTACTGGATTTTTTAAAAACAAATTCTCCTAAGTATAGTGCATGTTGTAATAATTTAACATATTCATAACATGGGGCATGAAATATGTATGGAAAAGAGGTATAATTTAGAGAAAAATGTACACTGGTGTTTTATTAATATGGAATTTCAGTGTATTTTGGGGTATAATGTTAATTCCAAACAACCATGGTAGAAAGGAATAAGTGATTCTATTTATAGTGAACACTGTTCATAAGAAAACTATGTGAACATTCTCTGGAGACCCTAAAGACAGACAGAAATCAAATAAAAATAAATCAGGCTAGAAACCCATTCATGTTGCCATAGATTATCAACACTTGGGACAAGCCATTCGGATTACTGCCTTGACTGCATCTGGGCAGCTATTGAATGGCGCCTCCAACATGAGAAGACAGTGGTCAGCTTTTCAGTTTTGCACCTTCAGAACTGCCAGCGATTAGCAAAATAAATATTTAAGCAAATTATTTTTATCACTTCCTGCTAAAGCTTAGTAACCAGTCAATTGTCGTTAATTTTAATTTAATTTTATTTCTAAAATCTGTGCATGAAAAAGGAAGGTCAAGAGATGAAAGGGATTCAGCATTTTGGCTTGAATTTCAAACCCAAGTGGCAATCTTCCAGATAGGATACCTGGTGAACGAAACACAACCTTGATGCCAGAGCTCTTAGTCACGAATACAAGTTCATTGCCTATTGTTTGTGGAAAAATTTAAAGCCTTCTCCCTCTTCTCCAATATATGCTTAAGAACAAGGATCACTGCACTGTGTCCTGGTAGTAGAAATGACAGTAACATTTGGTGACATAAGAAAACTAGGAAGGCAACATGAGGCAGAAGAGATAAAACAATATGACTGTGTTCAGGATTATCCATGGACTTGGCTGATCCATGGACTAAGAAACAGAGAATCAAGAAGTAACAGCAGAAAGGATCTTGGTAGATATCCACATATTGTAAAGACAAGTGAAGGGCCTGGGGTTGGAGCAGCCATGACAGAGCTGAGCTGGGTTGGCGTTACAGCAGTTGGTTGACATCTGCTTTTTGTCACGTGGTATGACAGCTGGGACTTAACTGTTGAAGCAGGTCTTCTATACTGGTAAAATGGCATAGGGTGGCCTGACCTGTTGTATCATCATATCTGAGAAATCAAAATGAGATCCATCAGACTTGGTTTCACATACACACAGGGTATTTTCCCACATCAGCCAATACTATTTCCCTGTGATAGTCAATGTCCTTGTGGAGACCCATTGGGCAGCAGTGCC